>NW_024962252.1:22004451-22445501 GCF_019238085.1 Lagopus leucura
CTTGCAAGTTACTTTTTTCTGAGAAGTAGCCTGCTAATTTTACAAGTCTGTTTCCCTGCTCTGGGTTGTGATTCACTTTATTAACCTGGACTGTTGCCACTCACCTCCAGAGCCCAGCTTTTCACTTGTAAAATTAGCAGGCTACTTCTCAGAAAAAAGTAACTTGCAAGAAATCCCTTCTAGATCCAGCCACCCAACAGTGGAAAGAAGCTTAACTTGCCTTTCCAAGCACCAGGAAATCTCAGAAGTACCAAAGGAAAAAAAATTAAACATAGAAGAACTCCAGTGACTGCCTGCAGTCCTGCCTATGGCCTTCCTGGCCCAAGATGAGAGCAGGCAGCTAGTATTTCAGATTGCTTGATTGAAGTGACCTCTCCAACTACCACACCATATTCATTTCCTGACCAAGCTAAGTGAAAGCCTGCCAAGTATTAAAGGGAGAAGAAAGGGATGTAAGCAGCTCGGGCACTTCCTTTTCGGAGATATTTTTGACCAGCTCTGCAAATCTATGGGTCTTATCTGAACAACTGGCTTGTCAGACAGGGTTCAGCAACATTCCAATTTTAGCCTGTGCACTAAAAACAAAACCAAAGAGAGGAATGACAGCAGGGCCATGCAGGCTGCTTGCTTGGAAGTTACACAAAATAACCAGAGAGCCTGTATTTGCCTTGTGATGAGACAAACAAGCAGTGGTGTTTATTTCCTTGCCTATACTACCATACATTTCTAGCTAGAAATACTCTTTCTTTTAAGTTGCAGCTGCCAACACTTGTCCACTCACAGCCCAAGCTGCACTGAAGCCGCTGCAGAAGACCTTCAGAACCAATTCTGCCATCACTGCTAGCCATTCCACACAGATCAAAACCCACATTTAAGCATAACATATATGCCCTCTTCAAAATATAAAATCTGTCCTGGTGTTGCCCATTCCAGTGCCAGAAAATTGCTTGAGAGCCCAGCAACACAATACCTCCCACCAACACAGCGGTCATGTCAACTGCACGAGGAACTGCACGAGGTTAAAAGTTAAGTTCAGATTTTCATTTCTAAAAACAATAAAATCCTCAGTTTTTAAATGACAAGTTTGAAACACAAGATTAGATGACATTCAGTTTTACATCGGACATTTTCAGATTCTTTAGGAAGTAGAGTGTGTAAATTCAGCAACATTTACTGCAACAATATAATTTCTCAGACTGAATTTGAAAGCATATAAATTGTTTTCCAAAATAAATACATTTTATTAATTTTGAAGTGACTGGAAACAAACCAACATAATGTATACTAACCTAGAAAAATTACTGCATTAGTGGAAGGTCAGTTACTCTTTGGGTCAGCTCAGAGGAACTTCCACCAGTGGACAGTTCTCTCCTAAGAGCAGAATAACGGTTCCAAAATAAAAATGATAGCAACAAAAGGCAAAACATTGGCAAACTGTAACTAAGTCAGAAAGTTGATTTACTGCTTACAATGAAATCCACACTATTTATACCTTCAGACATTCTTACAGTAAGCAATTGGAATTCAATGCAAACTATTTCTTAATATACGAAGCATATCACAACCCTAATTTAGTTTACAAAGCAGTTTTTAGCATGTTTCCACTCACATACTTCACATAACAGAACGGATCTGCTGCCACCATGCAACATCTTTAGAAAGTTGAAGAACTTAGAATTTGAATTGTACAAGTCTTATTAATCCGAGTGTAAAGATACATGCATCAGAAACAGACATCTGCAGATGCAGTTAGCAACAATTGCTTTTTCTACAGCTTTCACAGAGAAGAAAAAATCTCTGTGTATAACTGTCTTGTAACTCAATACACCTAGAAAGCACAGCCTGGTTTAGAAAGCTTCCTTCCACCAGAAAAGCACTGACAACACACGATGCAGTGCAGGCACCTATGTCCAAGACATCAGACAGCAAGTGCCAAGTCAGACGGACTTAAAGCCCTATCAACACTTTAAAACTATTTTAACTGAAATGAATGGGTACACTTAAGTACAGAAGTTGAGAGGAGAAAGACAACAGCTCTTCTGAAGCGGAAAGCGATACCCAGACAGGAATATGTGAGCTTCAGACCCACCATGCAAGCACAGTCTCACACAGCTGGCAATATAAAATAACACATAGGACCACATAAAAAAGTAGCACATAGGATTAGATCTGGGTCCAGCTGACACTACTGCTAGAAAGATGCTTTCCATACTTTTTTTTTTTTTTTTTTTTTTTTTTTTTACACAATTACAATACAGCTTTTTGTGTCCATCCTAAAGAGAAACAATTGTCTCTTCTTCTCCCCCATCCCCAACACAGTTCTGCTTGCTATATTGGGGTCAAAATAATTTTAAACTGGCCATACTGACGAAAAGATATAATTTTTTGAGGTTGCATCACCCTCACAAAAAAACAACAGCAAAATGTCAAGGGATAAAATGTTTTCCATTCCAAATCTTAATTATTCAGATTCCGTACAGGGACGGTTACATTATCCTTTCTTAGAGCTACCAACTCCCTTCCATTTAATCAAGATGTGGAAAACTTGCACCACTTCCAGTTGAGGAGAAGAAATCCTCAGACCAAAAAATCTGCGTGTAATTTTCAGTTGAAGTTTACAGATCCTTTACAATAACATTTTCAACTCTATGCACTGATAAGGAAAAGGAAAAAAATCTTTTAACTAAGCTGGTATCTGCAATTAGTGTCTTCCACGCGTGAAACATCCAACTTTCCAAGCCAGCACAAGATATGTTCATGTGATACATCTTTACGATACAAAAGAACAAGGCTTCTTCACAAGTTTCCTTCTTCCACAGAAATTGCTCAGCATTAACAGTCGCTATGGGTGCAGATGTAAGGGGAAAAAACAAGAGAGGAGATCAGTCGTCTTGTTTACAGGTTTCCAATATGCTCCACTTGATCCATCTCGAAACTGAAACCCTTCAGCTTCCTGTCTTTAGGGTGGCAGAGGACAAACACAGCGTCTGCAACTTTACAGAGCTCCCACATGTCCTGCCTTGATCTTGAGAAACACATCCACATGGATCATATGACAGACAGGAGAAATTATGTGCAACAGGAGAAAACTTATTCCATTCACTTTTTGCATCACTCTGTGGAATATGAGTGGAACGTATCCCTCATTCTTGTCAACTGACAATTACTACTTATACAGCAGTCTATTCACTAGTGGGGTGTTTTTTTAAACATCCAGTAAATTTCAATCAATTTTGGCCTTTGCAGACACTTCTTTAGGATCCAGTCATCTGAAGAAACAGCCACATGTACTATGACTAGATTCATTATTCACTATGCCAAATGATTAGACTACAACCTGTTGGCCAAAAGCTTCTAACACAGCTTGCTACATCAATTTCCTTAATCAATTTTTCTTTAGTGTGGTGCTTAAAAGCTATGCTTACGGACTGGGTTAGTTCTCCTATTCAGCCAGTGAGCAGGCTGACTTTGCCATATATACTGCTTTTACTGAACATTCAGGACGATGACAAAGTCACTACAGTATCCAGGTCAATTCCAAGGTTTAGTGCTTAATAATGCCATATTTCTAAAATAAGTACCAATTTTCCTGCACAGACAGAGATGCTTTTGAAGACCTCCAGAGGGAGATGCCGCCTAATTTTTGGCATTTGAATCTTGTACATAGAATGCTTTTGAAGAGTACCCATCTTACCCACCACATTGGCGACACCAATGCCTTGCTGCAGCCTGCATATTGTACTTTGTGTCAAGTCAAGGATACAAAATTAATAAATAGAAGAATCAATAGGATCTAGAATAGATTTCAAAGTCCACGGCAGTTTTGTTTTTTAAATACACTCTTTGCATTGCAATTTACTCATCTATTTTCTTGCCATCATCTGTTACCACCTTCCTTTACCTGTTTGTTGTTTGAACAACACACACAACAAAATGTGTTTGAACAACCCAATGCCATTTTCCAGTTGTCTTAAGTTTAATAACACAACAAATACCTGGGAAATTTAATCAGTGCCCCTATCCGTTTGCACTATATGACAAGCAAACTGCTGAAACTGATCAGTAGCATCTCATCTGTATTGCGCTAGCATCAGTGCTCCAGGAAAGTTGAAGAAAAAACATACACTGGCTGTTATTAACACAGACTTTGCATTATTCTTTGGTTCTTTCATCTCCTGGGATTTGTTTTCAAGAGAAGATGATTCATCTCCTGGCTGTTAATCCAGAAGCTCCTGTGACTACATTCAGATCTTCACCAAGGCCAGACGTTTTAACAACAGACTTCTAAGCAGTGAAGAAAGTACTGTCTCATAAATGTAAAGTTTACAAGCACGTGTGGCTGTTCTTTCCCATTTATTTAACAAGCACATGAATGATCCCACTTTTATAGCTATAACCCAGTTCTCACAGTTCAAAGACTAGGATGGGGTGCAAAGAAACCAACATCCAGCATTTCTACAGCTACATTCTCTGCACACAATTCACCCAGTAGTAGCAATATTTAAGACAATCACTAGTCTTCCATGAAGAGAGAATCAAGATCTTGTCTGATTTCATTTCAAATCTACTGAAAACAGAGGAGAGTTTTTGCCAAGGCAATTTTGGCAAGCATTTCCAACGGTATTCTGGCTTGCCAAATTGCATTTGGGTTTTGCTGTACTTATTTACTTGTTCAGTAAGCTCGGAGAAGTAGAAAAATTTGTTACTGTAGAGAATCTGGCTAACTTTGAAGAGCTGGAAAAATACTTAAAAGAAGAAACGGACAGTTTGACTTAGGAATTTGATCTATTAACCTCAGCTCATAATCGTGTTGCATTTTGATGCATTAGAAGTAATCTACAGCTCAGCTACTTGAGTTGTGAGACCAGACAACTTTATGAGCTCTCAAATAATACTTCTAGTATGCTATTTTTAATATAGCCAAATCTTATGCCTTTCAAAAATACCATCCAATGCAAGCTGTAAGGTGACTCTGAATATCCTCTTTAGAAATTAAAGAGCACAACTACACTTTATAGGACACATATCCTAAGGATCTGATTTTCAAAAGACATTAAAGTCTACTAAAAAAATTAAGTTACACTCCTTCAGGACACTTTTAGTTAAAGGCCATTCTCTTGAAACCATTGTCCCCACCATCACTCCCCAGAGCCTTGGTCAATACCCTATTTCTGCCCTGTCACTCAAGCATGCAAAAACACTTTTGATCAGATGCTTCAGAGGTACAGTGGTGACATTCTGCCTGACAGAACAATGCTCAACTCAAAATCCTGAGAAAAAAAAACTGAATATTTCAAAAGCACTATCTACAGCATTCATTTCCAAGTTTTTGGCACCATTTTGCCTGTGTTTGTCTATTAAGCGTTTTCAGTTTTCCTTTCCTCACTTTTACCTTCTTTGCTGACCAAAACATTTCTTTTTTACATCTCCCTCTATTCTGCTAACTACTAACACTGCACGCTACCTTGCAATCTACACCAGCAATCTTCTCCTTTCCAACACATAAACTACACACTAAGTCCAGTCATGATCCAACTATTCTCACAGGATATGGGAGAAAAGTACACAATAATACTCAAGGTTACACAATGTCATTTTCCTCTTCTATGTTATAACAGGATCTAAAGTCATCTTGGAAGCAGAACACAACCTAGTTCTCTCACCTGACCTTAAAAAGCACATTCTAACAACGTTAGAACGTCACCCCACTATCTAGTAGATGCCTGCATGGCATTTTTCAAAACAGAAATAAAGTCTAATTTCATTCTAGCTCTCTCATTTCTAAATATACACATATTTCGGCTGCATGCGAGACGAATGTTACCAGATTGCTTCCTAGGAGATACACATAACCTGTTACATGATCTTTTTCCATCTTCATTATACCTTCCCAATATTAGCTCATCTGCAAGCTAACAAGAATACCTCTGGTCTCCTACAGGTAAACCAACTACTAAACAAACAATACCTCCCAGTCTTCCTCACCCTCCTCCCTCCCCATTCTCTCTCTCCTTCCCCTCCCCCCCCCCCCCAAAAAAAAAAGACAACTAAACAGCAAAAAAACAAAAACAAGACTAATAAAAATCAACAAAAATGCCATAAGAGATCATTAAGATACATCTCTTTAAAAAAAAAAAATAAAAATCAATGTCTAGCTCTCTCCTTCTCTGGGAAACATTCCACACAATGATAATACTCCACTGACAGTTACAGTTTTAAATCTGTTGAGCAATTTTTAATCCCACTGATACATGGTTTCTACACTTCTTACTATTTCAATTTTTTTCCATCAAGACGTTAGTGTTGCTAAATCAAATACCTTAAATTACAACACAGAGGCTAATATTTATGACATCTCTAAATCTGCCTGATTTCAAAAGAAGCAAAACAAAAAGACAACATGGTAGGTGAATTCAATTTCCTCGAATTTCACAATCATCTGCTATACTTACCTGCTTTGATCTAAACCCTATTTCTATAGTTTTGACCAAAATGCTGATCAAGCTGACAACCTATAAAGCAGTTACACACTCTACTTAAACAGTTAAGCATTGAAACTAGTTTGTGTCAATCTGTGATCTGGAGTACTCCATTTTAGATTAGCATTTCACAGAGTTTCTCATATTGATCTCCTCTAGCTCACTGATACAAATTCCTTGCATATTCTAATTTACGTCATATTTTAAAAGCTGTGGTTGAGCATCCTCCTAGCTTGCTACGTGAAAAAAAAAATTACATCAACATTAATCTGTCCAACATATGGCTTTTCAGGCACATACCTGACAAATCTATCAAGTATTTTTGTCTCTCAGCACTGCTCCCTGACTTTTACCTGGTCACGGAGCACCAGGATTAAAGCTATTTTTTTACTAATAAAATCTTACTTTCTTTAACTGTCCAGCTGTCCTCTTTCCACTTATGTAATTTTCTTACTATTTTTATACAATGCTTAATTACCTGCTGATTTATATTCATGAAATAAATGCTGTCAGCTATCTATTTAGGGATTTCTGGTGGTAGGAGGAAGGAAAAGACTGTATTTTTAATAGCAGTTTCTATCTCTATTCTCAGCCTTGTTTTTTTTTATCTTTATTTCCCTTGCTTTTTGATTCTCCAGCAACTAGTAAGATTTTTGTGGGCTCTTCCAAAGCATTCCACTTCTTCCTGTTCACATTTCATCTCTCACCATGTGTGGTTCAAAGTTTCCTACCTTTCAAATATCCTCCTTGAAGAGCAAAAGATTGCATTCATCTGACCACATACAGACTCCTAAGCCAAGATACCCACATCCGAGCTAGTTATCCTACAGTGATACTATTAGAGATAAAAGAAGAATAAGCATGGCAGCTGGGGACAATTTCACCCCTTTCCTAAATACATATCTAAAATTAATCATACAAATTGCCTCATGAAAGTACCTCTCCTTCTTCATTAAGGCAAGTCTAAGTGGTCCAGCTCAGAAATAACCAACTACACCACAGCTGTACAAAGCTCAGCACTGTGAACCCTTCCCACAAGTATTTCTTACCAGCTTTCATGAACAATAATATATATATATATATATAAAAAAAATATATATAAAATATATACACGTTAAGATAACACCACAAACACCGTAGGACAGAGAAACATTTTTCCCAGTAAGTCAGCACCACGTTTATATTCAGATTTAATTCCCATTTGTTTAGCTGCTTAATTGCTCAGAAAATAAAAAAGCCACTTTTTTATTTTCACCAATCCACAGATACCTGTATTTACATGACCTCCTAAATGGCTGCCATATATTTCCAAGGCCAGCAGAGAACAGAAAAAGACACACCTGCAGTGTGAGAGCCCCAGGCCCAGAGTAACAAGGCCTACAGATACACACATCCATTTCAAACACATCTGGCCTGTGCCTGGAAATGCTTAGAAAGATGCTGCTGTGCATGCCAAGCAGCCCCAGAAAGCACTAAAGAAGGTTTAGCATGGCTTATCAGGCAGGACTTTGTGCCAGACTCAGAGGGCCAGTGGAGTCACCCCATAGCCCCCAGTCCTAGGCTGTGGGAGCAGGAGGTCTAGCACTATGAGCCTATGGCCTGAGCTAGTTTTGAGGGTGTTCAGAAGATAGTGTTTGTGCTACCTGCTGTACGATACATTTCCCCACTCCTCTCAGCAGAGCCGGCCGAACCTTTACAATCCATCTTCCTTCCATTACCTCCCTTGCATTACACAGAAGTTGTAATTACTGGCTGCAGTCCCTTGAAGGACATCACTATTTGCTCAAAAGACTAAGAACTTTCTCAGCAGGTACAGTTTCAAAGAGACAGTAAAAAGTGTTGCAAATATATCTTGCGTAGGTTTTCATCTGTTTCACTGCTGTTTAGGTTAAGCTGTTACAAACCCCTCCATATGTTTTGAAAACATTTCAGTGTGCTGATGATGAGCATTTATAGTTATAGTATTAATCACCACTACGAATCTCAGAGAGAGACTTTAAGACCGTACAGCTTTCAGCAATCAAAACAGAGCAACTCCAAGGTTCATTCTAGCCTCTACACATTAAATTGACAGCACACTAATAAGATCCTTACTCTGAATGAACAGCAGCATTTGGTCTTCATGTAAACATACCAGATATTCCATTGCTTGTATTGAGAGTTTCGTTGTTTTTTGTTTCTTGGTTTTTTGTTTTTTGTTTCTTTTAATTGTCAAGCACGAGTTTCAAATGAGCACGTACTCCATGGAATAATGTTGTAAATAAAAACAGCTACAGTGCTTGAAACTAATTATATTAAAGAAATTCTAGAATGCAGGGCTGATTGTTCTGCTTTGCTTTCCACTCAGGCAACTGATGGAAAAAGCCCCATCTGGAATATTGCATCCAAGCGCGGAGCCCACAGTACATAAAAGACAGGGAGCTGTTGGAGAGGGTCCAGAGGAGGGCCATGAAGATGATCAGGGGACTGGAGCACCTCCCCTATGAGGACAGGCTGAAGGAGCTGGGCTTGTTCAGCCTGGAGAAAAGAAGGCTGCAGGGTGACCTCATTGCAGCCTTTCAATACCTAAATGGAGCCTACAAACAGGAGGGGAATCAACTCTTGGAAAGGGTTGATAACTGCAGGACAAAGGGAAATGATTTTAAGTTGAGGGATGGGAGATTTAGGTCAGACATCAGGGGGAAATTCTTTACCCAGAGAGTGTTGAGGTGCTGGAACAGGCTGCCCAGAGAGGTTGTGGATGCCCCGTCCTTGGAGGTGTTCAAGGCCAGGTTGGATGGGGCCCCGGGCAGCCTGGTTTAGCATTAAACGTGGAGGTTGGTGGCCCTGCATGTGTCCGGCAGGTTGGAGATTCATGATCCTTGAGGTCCCTTCCAACCCCGGCCATTCTGTGATTTGCACAGCCTCCTGTGCATCTCTTCTCCCCTCTTCTGATTCATATCATATTATTTTGAGCTTAGCTGGTACATGTATGCACGCACACCTGTACACAGACACAAATGAAAGAATACAAAGTAGACTATATCAGCCTTATATTGTAGAGTTGGTTAATACAACTAGTTTTGAGATTATATGTATAATACAAAAATATAAATAAACAAGCAATATACACATTCTTATGCTGAATGGCAAAAAGGTTTCTTGAGGATAAGAAAAAAGTATTTACCACTCTGCACAGGTGAAAGTCGACAGTTTCCCCAGAATAGGCAGCACACATCAGAAGCACAGCTATCAACTCTGCAAACTCAACAATCCAATACGGAAATATTTACCCTCCTCTCAAAGTACAAAGGTGGTGATGAAGGCAACGGAAAAAATGTAATGTAAAAGTGACTGTAAGAAGATACCTAACAGCTTGTAGCCTTCAGAAGAGTGCACAAACTCTTCCAAGGCTTTTACTACATTGCAGTAGTTATAAAGGTGTTGATTAGCTTTTTATTTGTGGAATCAAGTAAAAAAAAAACTTTGAGAAATTTGAAAAAAAGAAGGTAAAGGCAGTAATAGAAAACAGCATCATAAGACAATTCCATGTGGGACTATAGGTTGTGAGGATCTTGAAGACAAAAGAAAACAGGTTAAGTTGCATCTACTGAATAGTGGCAAGTCCACCAAGGAAGGCAAAGCAACAGAAGATCTCAGTGCAGCATTTTGTAGAGATAAGAAGGAATTCTCAGCCTTTACACAATGCAATAAAGAAGGAGCCAAGGACAAGCAAGCACTGAAAAAAACAGCTATCAACTGAGGTACATCTGGATGCCCAGAAGAGACAGCAAAAAACTCCTGAGCAATATCCTTCACTTCAAATGGTATTCTTGCCTCGCTAGGCAGAAGCACTGGAGCTCATTTGTGTCGCTCTGCATTACCAGAGGAGGTATGTATTTAATTAAATGACATACAAGGAGGTGGAAAAAAATAAAACCTTCAGCAGCAACATAACACAAAAGTTACTTAAAACATCTCCAACTTACTGACAGGAAAGAAAGCAAGCACCAATGACAGGAAGGTTGAACTGGGGCAAAAGGCTGGTTATCCATATTAAATCAAGAGAAGTATTGTGAAATAAAAAGTTACATTTACATGCATTGCTAAAAAAAAAAAAAAAATGCCTCAAGGCATCATCTGGAAAAACAGTATTCCACTGCACGTGCCTTCCTTCTCATATCCTTTGTTCATTTATTTATTTTTTTTTTTCCATAACAACTGTATGAAGCTTTTGGGAAAAAAAAAAAAAAAACCAAAAAAAAGAACAGTCTGCACAAAGTTTTATTATATACAAGTACCAAAAAATAAAAAGGAGTGATTTCATGCATCTTAGTCAAATCGTTACTTATGAGAAAAAAAGTCATATACTCAATTCAACTTATAAGTAATCCTTTCCAATTCAGATTTCTTACAGAGTGGCAGGATTAATTCATCTTGCCTTGCTGTATCTTTAAACAAAAGAAGCACATTGAGCACAAATGTATTAGGTCTGTTCCACTTACCAGTAATAAAGAAGCTCCATAAGAAGTGAGGCTATTAAACACTCACTTTTCAAGCAAAGAGTTAAAGTGCATATTTGAACAATTTATGGTTTCAAATGTGGCTTGAGTAGGAACAGCAGCTCAGTACTGAAAGCTTTCCATTCATATCATCAGCTGTATTCTCTTTGTAACAAGTGCATATGTAGGCAGATGGATTGTGTGTTTTCCAACAGCTGTCCCATCATTTCCAAGATGATTTCCATAAACAGTATGGATGGATGTGGTTGTTTTTTATTTAAAAAAAAAAAAAAAACCAAAAAACCAAAAAACTTTGTCATCTTCCCTTCTTTCTCAAAGGCAGACATGACTTCTGAAACACTCAGAGAAGAGCTGTTCTCTGCTTTTAAATTCAGACAACAAAGCAGCTTTTTTAAAGGACGCACCTTTTAAATCAAAAAGGGAGTGAAGAGGACTTAAATCTCCTCTCCTGAAAGCAAGTTCTCTCCAAGTGAGATAGTAACCTCAATCAGTACAGGGCACGGCCTCATGAACAGAATAGAGGGTAAAATAAAACCAATAGCCTGCTTTCCTCTGCAGACAGAAATTAAGAACCACCACTCTAACATTCTTTGAAGCTTAATCCTAGCAGATTTTAAGAGGTCGCAGGCAGAAGGCAACTTGTCTGAAGCTGTTTTTCTGCAAGAAAGCTCCTCATGTGCATGCAATGAGATTAGAGGCTGAAGAAATCAGTCCCAATGTACTTCTGCATTTCCCCAAGAGGAAACATTCTGAACTTTGAGACAATACGTAATTCAGGAAGAAGAATAATAGAATGGGTATTGAAAGAATTTCCTGCCAAAGCACAAATACTATCAATATGTAAATCTTCAAAGTAGATACTAAATGCTTTTGATATTACTCTGCCTATGCAAGTTCTCTCCTCTTGCTCAACCTCTTCCTTAAATATACAGAAGAGCTTTCCAGATGACGAGGGTGTTAAGAATGCTCTGCCTGGATAGTGTTTCACAAGTGTGTCCTGCTTCCATGAATTTCATTACAAGGTCACTTGGGAAATTCTCTGGGTTAGCAAAAAAGATAGATTTAAAGCTAGAAATGCTGCTGAAGCACCCACCAAAGAACTTAGCATTCATTCATCCCTCTCAACTACTGCTCTGTGATGTCAACAGAAACACCCATCCCCATCACTCAGGTATAACCTGACTGTTGTGTTTCTCATTTCTTCTTTGTCATTGATACTGTGAAATTTCAGCAAAGCCTTCGTAAATTTACCCCTTAATTCTGTTTCCTCCAGGGTCGTGGTCCCAAGTCACATTACAATACTTACAGAAGATCTCATTACTTTTACAACAGATGTAGTCCCTCATTTCTGATATCTATATCAGTCCCTGATCTCAGTATGTTAAGACAGTGTAGCAATTGGACAGAACAACACAATGGAAAAGGCATTACTACAGAGGTGTGATGACAGAAGGACAGGCATAATAGGAAGGTGCTATAAAGGAAAGGAAGAAGACTGTTTACCTGTATCAGAAGATTCTAGTTCGCAGGAGAAAGCTTCAGCAAGAAGGGATCTCCAACCAGAGATCCCTCCCCAGTATCAGTCAGCCCTTAAACCAGGTCTAAGGAAGGTGCAGCCAGGCTCCACCTCTTCTGGTCACACAGCTGAATTGCCTTCACCTGTGCTCCCAGGGCTGACCAGGTCCTTTCCCCAGGTGATCAATCAGGCTGTGACTCAACAGTTCCCATACAAATAGCAATACCTATAAGTTAAATGTGGATTTATGACACTTCATCCTCTGAGTTAACTACAAGTTTTTCTTAGTTTTGTGAGAAAAGACTCTACAAACCTCTGCCCATTTAATCTGCTCCCTCTGCACTTACAAAAAAAAAAAAAAAAAAAGCCAAAAAACATCCCTTCATCTGTACTTCACTCCCATATACCATCCTACTAATCACAAAAGGGCTGGAAGGGACCTCAAGGATCATCAAGCTCCAATTCCCCCACCACGTGCAGGGCCACCAACCTCCCCATTTAATACTAGGCAGGCTGCCCAGGGCCCCATCCAACTTGGCCTTGTACACCTCCAGGGACGGGGCATCCACAACCTCTCTGGGCAACCTCACCACTCTCTCCATAAAGAACTTCCCCCTGATATCCAACCTACATCTTCCCTCCTTCAACGTACAACCATTTCCCCTGCTATTATCTACCCTTTCAAAGAGCTGGCTCCCCTCCTGTTTATACACTTCCTTTAGGTACCAAACTTGTCTTCTTTCAGGATATATATATAGGCAATATAACTAAGAAGCTGCCACTTCTGTCTTCTCTATTTCCAATCAGAAAACAGCTCACCACCTCCTACACACAGATAGCCACTCTGTACAGTCATGACATAAGCTGCTCCCTTTATCCCCCTGGTTTTCCACTTCTCCCCATTTGTCCTTCGTCTGCGTTATCTAGTTTCCACTTTTATAGCTGGCCTTGAATTAGACTATAATTCCTTGTCAAGATGGCAAAGCACACAAGATGTTCAGTACTAATCCTAGCAGGAGCCATCAAGCACTACTGAAATGCAATAGAACCTGAACTTAAGGCAAGTCCACAAACTTCCACTAAAAGTGGTACACAAAGCATGGATTAACTAAGTTCCCTCAAACAGAGTACGTTTTCTTGACCCCCTACATACAGCTTTAAGTAGACATGTCAATAATATTTTATGAGAGTCTTGAGGGGACAATAGCTCATTTAAAGAACAAAAATCGCAAAAAATAGTCTTAGGTTATCTGTATCTTGTATGAAACGTAAGGGATGTGTTAAAGTACACATTATAAACCCCTGTATATAGACACAGACATGTACATAGACATATTTGAAAAAGAAGGATACCGGGAACAATAAATAACAAGTTGGCAACAAAGCTCTCTCTACCAGAGGTGTAGACATTTAAAACACATACCAACAAGATGCCTATCTTCTTTCAAAAGCAAACAAATGCTTTCAGTTTCAGCTTGACACAGCTATGTGCTATAGCCTTGCTGCTCTTTTTCTGACATGACAGCAGTCATTGTTAGACCAAAGGCAGGTGAGTACCATCCCAACCCCACAAGCTGTTCTCTCCAGCTAGAATTCTGGCATCAAATTTAACTACTGGAGTCCACACACACACAAAACAGATTGGCAGGACTGGAGTCTTCAAATCATCTCAGCTGACCTCTAGAAACATCTGAACCAGCCATCAGTATTGCCTACACTTTTGCAACGGGGAAGAGGGAAGGTGAATAAACAGAAAAGGGAGAAGGGGGTGAAATGCTGGACCACAAATGACTGAGGAACTGTGATACATGTCAGACACAAACCCAATCAAATAAAGCTTCCACATTCTCTCCATCATTTTTAAGGGTTGGCCTCTTCCAGGAAAAAATAGTCTTTTTTTTTTTTTTCCCAGTGTCACTGTAATTGGTGTATTTCCAGCTTCCAAAAGCCCTGTAAGTGATTGTTTCCTACAAGGCTTCAGATTTCAAGTTCTAAATGAACTATTACAGAGAGGCTGCATGTGTGTACTAATCTTGTAATCTCATATCTTCAGCAAAGCCTAGAAACCAAGCCAAACAACATGTACAGCCAAGCAAGCTACATGGCAACTTGCTTCTGGAAACACAATTGAAAGTTTGTAGTTAAAAATATAGCCTAATTTATTTCTTGTTTTACTTTGTATTCAGTTTTTTGGGTTTTTTTTGTGTTTTTTTGTGTTTTTTTTATTTTTATTTTTATTTTTTTAAAAAAAAAAAAAAAAAAAAAGCTTTTTCACAGCTCCTATGAGAAACTGGATGGTTTCTAGACACAGGCACCACATATAATATGTAGAAAGGTTTGGCCTAAACTCATATGTCTGTGATAAACCAAATAGAATAGAAGTTTTAAACAGACAACTATGCTTTAGGTGTCAAACATTTCTTGACGTCTGTGGCAGTTGGCAGCTGCAAACATCCGACTGAAAGCCCCATCTGCTGCTTCACAGCTTCCAGTCGAGGATGTTTACAGTCGCTCACTGTCAACAGCAATACACATTCCTCAGCTGTTTACTTTACACTATGAACATGCAGAGGCCTCCAAGCAGGTTAGTTTAGATTGCCACAACTTCTCTTGCTGTGTTGTTACATGCAGAGGTGCATGGGGTAGTTTTATGAGTATTTACTAACAAAATAAAGGAAGCCTGACTTCCAGAGAAATATGTTCCAGCAGACAGGCGTACTTACTGCTCAAGCATTACATTTAGAGAATTATGTTGGCTATTTTACATCTGGTAAGAATTAAAAAAAAAAAACAACGTATGAAATAAAGTAACTTGTTTCCATTGTTGCATTTGTTTCGCTCTCTGAGACATTAGAGCAACCCTATCACACTTCTTGCAGAAACTGCATGACTGCACTACTGAGTAAGTTAACTGATCAGTGAAATGACTAAAGACAGCAGACGGTGCTAAGACAGCACCAAACCCACTTCAGGAACATTTCACTACAGTGTTTGAGATGGCTTTCTTCCCTGAGGAAAAGTGGATGCGAGGGAATTCTGAGATATTAGACGTTAATTCATGCAACATTTGCTTCCAAATAAAATCATACAAGAAAAAAAAAATAAGCAACCCAGAGGGGATAGCGAGGAGGAGGGAGGAAGCTCTGCAAAGGCTTCAATGAAGTTCAAACAGGTTTGAGGAATTCTACAAATCATCTGAGGTAAGCAGTTGCTGCCACAATTCACATAGTTCACAGAAAGGCATCTCTTACCAAACAAAGAAGCCAAAAGAATTTGGCACAATAACACTTCAGTTGTACAGTTCTGCTGTTTGTTTTTCATCCTGTCTTCAGTTTCCTTATTAAGTTAATGATGGGTAAAATTAAAGATTAATCACTCAACTATTTTTCTGAAGTCATATGAAACCACAGCACGCAAACAGGGTGATTATATCACTCTAATTAGAAGGCGATTTTCTTTGAAACTTTCTTGCCCCCAAATGAAATTACTGCGCTGTAAACCTAGCAGGTTATGAAAAGACCACAGTTGTTTGCGACACAGAAGCCTGTGGTGTATTTACTCAAACTGATAAGTGTGAAGGATATCTATAAATCCCTTTCAAAACTCAGGGTTGTATTTTCTATTCCAAGGCTAAGAAAATTAATTTTTAAGGCAGCAGGTGAAAACAAGCAGAATTATGTTGGGGCCTTCCCCTTTATTCAATACTAATGTGGAGCTATTAAAGCTTCCTAGGGAACCACATTTTCTCAATGGATCAAGTCACTAAGGAAACAAAGCAAACTTTATCAGTACTGCACAACTCTACATTCCAGGAATTCTTAGCACTTGGCATCCATATACCACTCCAGAGGCATGAGATCAACTCTCTCTCTGTCTTGCAGAGCTACCAAGGAAAGCTATGAAATTCTCAGTGAGGTGCTCAGCTCCACAAAGTTACCCACGTGAGGAGGTACTGATGGCCTGTGGGAGATCTCCCAAAGGGCACACATGAAAGAAAGTGTATTTCCTATAATGACATTTCTGAATAAAGAACAAAAAAATAGCTCCTACTCTGGCAAGTTCCATCTTGTTTGTCACAAGCCAGTTAAGAAATATATGAAGTCACCTTGCAAGACAATCTACATGGACTGTAAAAGCAAACAAAAAAAGTTCCTGGATTCAAATCAGCAATTGCAGAATGAAAATATTTGAGTTTAATTACAGCTGGTCATAAAACAGAGATTAGCCTCTCATTTGTAAATGTACTGATCTAGTATCTACAACTTAAAAGGGGAAGGGAGCAGAGATACTACCTAATCCTACTACTTTGAATGAATTCAATGAAGGACATTATGTCAGCAACAATGCGCAATGTCACTCCATGTATGAATTCCTTTCAGCTTTTAAAAGACATCAAACAGATTATATCTGTATGAAAGTCAAGGCAAGGTCAATCTGAAACCGAGAGGCATTTTATCACACAGCATGGACTGGTAGGCAAGAGAATGCTATCAGCTATCTCTATGGCACTATTTAATTTGTACTTTTCTTGCATTTGAAGGAAGTCATATATCCTTAACAAGTGTTTAAATTGAAAGTGTCCGAGACTCAAACACCAATTAGTAGGATTCAATAACCACTGATTTTGATAAAGCTTTCAACAAACAGAGGATTTAAAATATATATTAAAAAAAAAAAAAAGGAAAGGAAAGGAACACGGTAATAGGTAGAGACACTTTTCAACATCTTTCCACTTTACATCACAGAAGCAGAAAGGTGCACACCAGTAGAACCCTAGGCATTCTTTAGCAAAAACAAAAAAAATCCAGCTGTTTTTCCATAACTCTCCTGAAACTTCCAAGCAAGATGAAATGAATCATTGATGAAAAATGAGAAAAGAAAGCCCAAACAACAACAACAAAAAGAACTCCAACTGAAACAAGAATTTTGAAGTGCTGTTTGTGTTCAAATTTAAAAATAGTGCCTTTTATCCATCACTTCCCATGCAGATGAGGTGATCTGCAAATTCAGACAGGTAAATTAGTTTTTAATCCTATTTGAATAAACACTGAAATACCAACGGACAAAAATGCAAATTCAAAGAAAGCCAGATAAAACTTCAAAATAATTTCACTCACAATTGTTTTCTTAGTTTGCTTCATAATAAACATTTTCCAAATCTGTCTGTCAAAAACCTTAAGATATTCATTAAATACTGAAAAAAAAAAAATCATTCCTTCTCTTCCTGTCTCTGACAGGACAGGACTAACACACATTACTTATATGAACTCAAGTTCACAGCTGTTAGATACAGCATGAGTATCTCCAACTGTTGCTGATGAATCTGCTTCTTCCAACTGCATTTGAACTCACTGTGAAATGCCAAAAGAAGCTCCCCCTGCACTCAGCAATGCGAAAGCAGCAGTTGCAGACAAGCAGCCAAAACGAGACGCAGGACATTCAAACATTTGGAAAAGAGATGTCAAAACTAGAATTTGGTAGAAGCATCAGCAACATGTAGTGCATCTTCTTGGACCTCATCAACATCAGCTTTTAATCCAGCACATCTAGGTGAAGGATCATGACTGTGCATTACACATCTTGGAACAACAAGTACCTCAGCAGCAACAAGTCTGGAGAGAGAACAAGAACTTACTTCCTGGACACCAGCTGATCCTGCTTCTGTTCTCTTCAATGTAGGATACACACATCCGGTGAGAACTGCATTCTTCAGGAACTGAAGATTGCTCCTCAAGTTTCCAAGAACCTGCAGCACACATATAAACAGAAGTTATTGTAATTCCAGAAATTCAGATCACAGAATTCTCATTATTAAGACTGTTTGCAAGAAGTTAGATAGCTTTTAACAACAATTATTTAAACAGTGTCCTTTTGGTACACTCATTTAAAACCTAAAATGTGCTCAATGTGACATATTACCTTTGATTATAGCTCTCTCTCCATTACAGGAGATAAACATTAACTGCCTAGGTAGTATAAGAACGCAGAAACTATACTGAAGAAGTTAACTTTCTTACCTCAGAGTGGCATAATAAACTTTCCTGTTTATTATTTAAAGAAATAAACAGATTGTATAACCCAAACCACAATAAATCTGTGACTGAGTATCACCTTAGAAAAGCTAAAAACCCCAGATTCCTTTCAGTTAAGTCTCCGACGCAGAGAAGGAATTAATTCACACATTTGTTTCTGGAGGAAAAGGAACATACAGAACCCCTCTGCAGATGGATGGATGAACACACAGGACAGAATCAGATTATTAGGAGAATAAGAACAAAAGAGAGAAAGAGATTCAGAGAAGAGCATGAAAATAATACAATAACGGGAACTAAAATAACCCAGCCTGCAGAAGGAAAAAGATATGCATTCGACAGTTCTGAAACCTTAGTTAGTAGTGTATAATAAAATTGAAAGAGATACGATAAGTAGAGCTCATTAACTGAAATACATACATAATCAAAATACAGCATTTATCAATTTGCACTCCTTACGCCTTCTGAAGGCGCTGAAAGCAGTTGTTTTATGTGGCCACATCAAAGAACCGTGCTTTTGATAAAGGTATTTTTTCCATCAATCAGCTCCAGCAAGGAGTAAAGATTAAGTTAAAATATCAGCAATATTTATACTCAGCTACGAAATCAGAAACAGTATACAGTGGTTGAATTCAGGGTTTTGAGAACATTTCTGCATAACCGAAAAGCATTATGTCCTGAGGTACCAATGGATGGAAGGGAAGGTGAAAGACACTCACTAATCCCTTACCACCACCTGGCAGAAGTGAATTACAGGTGGCTCAGAGCATTAAACATGATCACACATTAACGAGACACGTGCAAGTCATGGTGCCACCACAGAGCAGGGAACCAGCTGAGGTTATACTGGTTTGCTCCTCTGTACCAGTTTCCACAGTAGCACACTCTAGGCTAATCTTTTCTATTTCAGAGGAATGCAATGTAGATAAACAGAAGGGTTATTTATTTGAATAAAGAGCATACAATAGACAAGAAAACAGTCCTCACTGGCAATAACATCTTCCCATGAGTATCTGGGTGGAGCATTTCCCAATAGTCCCAAACACAACATTTCCCAAGTCCAGCAAGAACCATTTACTGAGATTTAACAAGTTAGCTGTAACACAACACAGTGCACCTCTCTATCTATATACTTAAAAAGAAAGCAAGATGACCACACAGAGGATATTGTGCTGAAGACAACGCTCTCCTGCTGAAACAACAAGCCTCCTGCACAGGGGACACTCTGCAGAAAGAAGGGGGCCACATGAGAGAAATTCATCTTTGGTGCTCCCCATGAGGTTAAACAAGGGCAAGTGTAGAGTCTTACACCTGGGGAAGAATAACCACATGTATCAGCTCAGGTTATGGGATGGCCTGCTGAAAAAGACCTCTGTGGAGAAGGACTTGGGGGTCTTGGTGGACAAGAAGTTGGCCATGAGCCTGCAGTGTGCCTTGGTGTCCAAGAAGGCCAGTGGGATCTTGGGGTGAATTAAAAAGAGCGTAGACAGCAGATCAAGGGAGGTGATCCTCCCCCTCTACTGTACCCTGGTAAGGCCACATTTAAACTACTGTGTCCAGTTCTGGGTTCCCCAGTTAAAAAAAAAAAAAAAAAAAAAGGATCTCCCATATGAGCAAAGGCTGAGTAACCTAGGCCTGTTCAGTCTGGGTTAGAGAAGACAGGGGAAACCTGATAAATGTCCATAAATATCTACAGGGAGGTGGAAGCCAAACAGACGAGGCCAGGCTCTCCTTAGTGGTGTGTAGCAATAGGACAAGGAGTAATGGCCTAAAACTTGAACACAGTAAGTTCTGTACTAATATTGGAATAACTTCTTTACAGTAAGGTGACTGAGCCCTGGAACAGGTTGCCCAGAGAGGCTATGGAGTCTCCTTCTATCTGTGGAGATATTCAAGACGCATCTGGACACCTACCTGTGTGACCTACTGCAGGGTACCTGCTTTGGCAGGGGGGTTGGACTCGATGATCTCTTGAGGTCCCTTCCAACCCCTGCAAATCTGCGATTGAGCCAACCACAACAATTTTCAAACAAAACTCACACTAGCAAACCACAGGAACATCTAGGACGCTTCCATCCTATGATTTGGAAACAGACTCCCAGTCCATGTCTCTCACATAGTTTTGAAGAAATGCAGAAACTTAGCTCTTATTGTTGTGGTGGCCGAGTGACCCATATCTCACACGCAGCGTGCTTACCCTCATATTTCTGGTTCCTGGGGCAGGAATTGGCTCTGCTTGCCCTTAGCCAGGGTCAAAGCACTAATTTGGAGAGGATGGAAGAGGAGGGAAGCTTCCCTTGCAGAAACAGGGAAGGGCACTTCTCTGTTCCTATCATCACCGCTCTCCAATAGAGCTCATCTGCAATTAGGACATAAGGACTCCCAAAACAATTAGCATAGTCTTAACGTTTACCATTCACCTCCAGTACACTGACATGAATACAATCTCTGATCACAGAGCCATTTTTACTCCATGTACTACAGAGAGAACTGAAAAGCTCCACACTCTGCAGAAGAGTCTGCCACACTTCAGCTTACACTTACAGTTGTGCAGTGTTTGCCCTGAAGGTACCTGAACATTGCTAGAAATTTATACTGGATGCAAGATGACTTCTGGATACTATGTCAAGCAGTGCTTCCACTAAAAATATGCGGAAAGCAACCCTGTTAACAACACCATATGCTATAGTGCTTGAGAAAAAACTTGCTTACTCACAGTGTTATGCAGGTAAAATGTATTAAAAAAACCAACATGTAAGGAACAAAACTGCAGTTTATATGCAGCACATGCATTAACCTTTGCACACAATAGACCAGGTGCAATACAGCTACTGAAATCCAGCCCTTCACTTATTTTCAGCAGTCTCCCTTCTCCCTGGCTATGACCAGGCTTACAGCACAAGGCCAAACATCACCTTCCAGGTAGCAAAATGCTCGCTGTTCCCACGGTCGTTAAGTACTCCACTTTATTGGTGGAAAGCTGACATCACGCTGACAGGGTCATGAACCTGAAACTGTTAATGTTATACTTTTAGATTCCTCTTAACCTCAGTGTGAAAAGTTCTTTCCTCCCAGCTCTCCAGAAGCCAAGCAGACTTATGCACGCTGACAAAATGGTCCACCAAGCTAAAAAGACACAGTTCAGCACTAGGAAGAGATGAGAGTGCATTAACTGACCACTTAAGGCAGTGAATGGGTTTTACCAACACAACACAAATGTCCCTGCTAAGCCCTAGTGAGCAACCTGCAGAGGAATACACTGCACAGAAACCAGCACTGCCATGACCAAGAGTGCACACACTAAAAGTTATATGGGGGGGGAGAAGCAGAGCCAACCCCAATTTGCAGTCACAACAGAGTTGTGGGACAGGGAGGAAGAGATGAATGTGCTGAGAAAAGTTCCCTGTCAGTTTCAGTCCAAGGGGGAATTCCCCTCAAGGGGGGAAAAAAAACAACAAAAAAAAACCAGTTGTGATCATCACTGATTGCTATTCTAAATGTTATCCCTGCACAGCCTCCTACAGATGCAAACAAGGGGTTTAAACACATCTAGCTTTTGATCATTAGAAATAATTGCCCAGAAGTTATAGAAAAGGGGACAGGAGGCCAGCTACAAAAAGGTCTTTAACCAAAATTTTTCTGATGTTTATTAGCACAGAAAGTCCCTGGTGAATAAATACAGCTTTGTAGTCAGCTAAAAATTAGAGCTATTAGAATGTATCTTGACAGCTCCAAGAAAAGGACTGCTGTGTAGATGCAGAGAAAGTTTATAATCAACTTCCCACAAAAGCTTTAATTTAGCATGTGTGTCACTGGACAGAAACACTGAGGCAAGAACAGACTTTTTTTTCCCCTCAAATGTATTAATAACTAATTCCTTTAGGATTATGTCAGGCACGTCATATTAGGATGGCTTGGGCTCATCTTCACCAGCAGGTATGTTAAAACGCAACTATACTCATCTACAACAGCACTCCACTCGTGCAGTGTTACAGGGGAAAGGCATCTGTTGGGCTAACACTGATCGAGGCCACACAACTGCTCTGCTTTACTTAACATGAAGCGATACAGGCAAAAACGGCCTTAGAGAATGATGCAAAACCTTACTTTTCACACACCTGAAATTAAAAGAGAACACTTTTCTTTGCTCACAACCTTCACAAAATGTAAGTGACAGGGCAGTTTCTGTTGTTACAAAAGGTACATTTCTGCACTACAAGTGCTTGGTGTAAAGGGTCACATGCAAACCACTGCACAAATGAGCAGGACCTGAGAATGAGCTTTCCTGGTTTCTGTTAATTTATGGCCCAATGTTACATTCCTCTCATGCAATGCCATAATCCTCAGTGAATGACTTCACATTATCCTTCTCAGAGTAATCTAGGAATGCAGATAAAAAGAACATCAACCTTGCCTTCATAAGACTCTCTCTTAACCCTCAGGGGTTTAGGTGCCTGATAGAGTTTTAGATAGGAATAAAACTCCAAGCATGCCTGCTTGGCTGCCGTGTAACCCTGTAGTGCCTACAGCTCTCAGAGCACACAGCCTGCTGCCCAGGGCATGCACACCGGCAGAACTGCCTTAACCACCAATGTGTGTCCAAAGCTCTGTTCGGTTCTCAGCATCCTTACTTCACTCCCATCTGCTGAAGTTAAAATGTGTTATGAGGCATGATTTCCAGATCTAACCTTAATCCTGACAATATAACCATGAGTTTGGGAAGGGGCTGGCTATACCAGAAGCCTTTTGGCACAGCACAAGCACCAGGACAGGAAGCATCCAGATTCACATCTCCTCAGCTCCACCTCAGGCCTCACTCCACAGCTGAAGATATTTCTGCTGTGAGGACCCCACACTTGGCCATGCAATGTCAGTAGGTGAGGTTCAGCCCGGGATTCCTGCCCCCAGAGGGCACCACGTCTGAAATTCTGCCCCAAACTGCAGAAGGATCCTTAGGTACAAGCTTCTGGCCTGGCCTTGGGATGGGGGAAGCATTGAAAAGTGACTACTCAGGAACCTAACTGCAGGACAGAGTATGCAGCTGCAAATGGGAACAGCTGTATACTCTCATCCAGCTAGAGCAAAGGGCTGAGCTTCTAGAGAGGCTAACCTGCAGGTCAGACCTCCCAGATCTCCTGCCAGCCACTCCAGGCCCTCCGCCCATGGCTGTCCCTGGTCGCTGTCTTTCAGCTTCTCCCACAGAAGGTGCAGGTGCCTGCCATGAGCTTGCAGGCACTGGGGCAGCTGCCAGCCAGGCAACCACGTGTACGAGTTCTCGCACTGCCCAGGGTTCCTCACTGCCTTCTCCCATCAGCCACAACAGAGGAATGTGTTTGAAGTATTCACCTGCACTCTGCTTTCTAAAGATTCAGTATAACTAATCACATGCAACACTTGTGTCTATTGTACTTAAGCAAACAGCACTCCACCACTACAGCAGCTCTCTCAGTACTCACAGCATAGGTTGCTGTTAAGAGCAGCACCTGAAACAGGTCCCACACCTCCCCAACACACACAGCACCAGGAGAGCTGCCGAGCAGTGCAGGCATCACCTCTACTCCAGAGCTGCGCAGGGAGTCCCAGGTACAGCGGTACAAGGAACAGTTGAGGGAACTGCAGCAGGAGCCCCTTCAGAGCTGTCAGGCTTTATCATGATAAGATCACAGAATGGCTTAGGTTGGAAGTGACCTTAAAGCCCATCTAGTTCCAACCCCTGCTGTGGACAGGGCTGCTCTCCAACAGACCAGGCTACCCAGGGCCCCATCCGCCCCAGCTTTGAGCAGCTCCAAGGATGGGGCAATAGCTTTTAATCAGTTTTAAGTGTAACAGCGAGGAGCTAGCAATCTGTTAGGAAGCACAGATATTACATTACATTAAGATCTAATGTTTCCCCCATATTCCATGAAAAACAGACTTATAAATACAACATACGGCACAAGAGGTCTCCAGCCATGCAAAGCACCACCAGTGGCACCAGCCTCGCTGGGAAACATACCCTTCAGAAAGCAAACCAACATCTACTCAGACCTCTCAGCCGTAACACTTCAATTTTCATTGTGCACAAACGCAGGTCAGAACAAAGTTAGGGCCGCCAGCCGTGACACAGGCAGCACGCAGCTTACACCGTTCACTTCTGGAGTTTTTTATTTTGCTTTTGGGACCTCTTCTGACTCAGACTTCTGCATCCGAATAGCAGGAGAGAAGAAAGGCTTTGGAGAAACACACATACACAAAAGAAAAAAGAAGAGGGAACCACTGTGTTTTGATTTGTAGCAGACACAGAAGTAACCTTCAAGGTTACCTTGCCCTGTTTGAGGCCTCAGGAAGGAGAAAAACACAGCTTCAGTAATGGAATTTCTCTCTAACCCCAGGTCCCACCCTGCACAAGAACTAACGACAGGAAAGCTTTTGATTCGGAGCTCCACAAGTAGCACTCAGCCAGAGGCACAGCAAAACTCGCTCATTTTCAGGAGAAGAAAAGAACTTCTTGCTCAATAAGTAGCAATTATGCCACAGAATTTACATGCCGAGCACGGCCGACCGCGAGAACACCAGATCAGTCAACCATAGCGCCGGCGCTTCGAGTATGATTAACAGAACGAACTTCCAAAGGTCAATTAAATGTCAACACGTTTTAAAGAGATATTCTTCTTCGGTGCGGTCAGCGGTGCCCACCAGAACCGGCGCCGCTTCACTCCCGACACGGGCAGAGATGACAACGACCCGCCCCGACGCGGCTGCCCGCACGGCTCAGCCGCCCTCCCGTTCCGCTCGGCCAAGCGCGGAGGCGCCGCTCGGCCCTGCCCGGCACAGCACGGAGTGCGGGCCGGCAGCGGGAGCGCCCTGACTGAGCGCTTTCCTACAGAAGAACGCAGAGGGGCTTTGATCCGCGCGGCGCTGCCCGGATGTACATCCCGGCGGGGGAGGCGGGATTTCCAACCTCCGGCAGAATTAATTCCGAGCGCGTTAATCACGGTTCGGCAGCAAGAACTCCGCGCTACGAGCCGGCCCCGAGGCACGCAGCGGTACCGGCGCATCCCCACTCAGGCCCGGCCGATCGGTGCTCTCAGAAACGATAATAAAGGAAAGTTTGCGTTCCAGCACGAGCCCGGGGCTCCCAGCCCTGCCGAGCGGCGGGGCGGCACCGCGTCTCCAAGGCTGCAGCCGGCATGACAGCCGCGCTCGCCGTGCGAAATTTCAAGTTTCGGGAAGAAGAAACAATAATAATAATATCAAAAAAATAAAAGTTGTCCCGCTCCTCGGCACCCCTCCGCCCCCACCCGCAGCCCCCCAACTCGCCACCCGCCCTTCCCGCTGCTCACCTGAGCCGAGCCCAACTTTGGCACTCCGGGCAAAACTTGCGGCACGCAGCTCCCCGCTCCCAGCCGCCCCACCCAGCCCCGCCCCGCCCCGCCCCGCCGGCCTCCCCCGGGCCCCGCCACGGAGGCGGGGAAGGGGTGGAGGAGGCGAGGCTCAGCCGGGTCCCGCGTTGTCTTCCCTTGGCGCGTGCTTCCCGGCGGGGCCGGCCCAGCTCCTCCTTCACCCGCCATGTTCTTTGTTCCCCCCGCCGCCGAACCCCCGCCGCGCCCGGGCCGCCCCGGCCGCAGGTGCCCGCCCCCGCCCGGAGACCGAGCGCCGCCTCCCCGCGCCCGAGGGGATTCCGTCCCTCTCCGCCAATCGGCTCGGGGGGAAGGGGCAACCCGGCCAATGGAGCGCCGAGAAACGGCGAGTAGTCCCGCGGGGAGAGCCAATGGAGCGGGCGGGAACGCCTTCCTTTCGGCCCGCGGTGCCCAGGGGCAGCGGTGCAGCCCTCGGTTGGTGTGGGCTCATGGATAGCGCAAGGGAGTTCAGTTCCTGCATGGCGTACTGGCCCCCGTGAGCGTCCTGTGCCTCCCTCGCCGGGCTGTCGCGCTCTGTGCTGCTTCCCATAAGTTGGTTCCCATGAGACAGGATGGGAAACAGGTGACCAGAACGGGAATCAGGAGAAAAACAGGGTGACAGCTGTGCTGGGGAGAGAGAAGTTGGTAGGGACTGAAGCAGCCTGACAAACTGAGAAGGTTTGTATGTAATCGTTGTCTCTGCCGCTGATAAAAGCTGCCTTTGATGGGTCTTTACCACAGCTTTGGAGTGTGAGGGATACTAAGATTCTGCTCACGGAATCATAGAATGGCTGGGTTGGAAGGGACCTCAAGGATCATGAATCTCCTACACCCATGTCACAGGCAGGGCTGCCAACCTCCACATTTAATGGAGCTTCTTTCTGTGAGGGAACTTCACTGTGTGACATTGTCCTTCAGCCAGTTTCTTGTTGCATTTTATCCTGCTTCCCACTAACTTCCAGATGTTTAATTACACCTTCCTTATAAACTTGCTCTAAATCCTCAGTGACTGGCGGTGGCAGAGCAAAAATTATGTTTCTACTTAGTTGCGTACTCCCCAAATTCCTCCTGCAACAGTCAGGTCCAGCTTCCTGACTCCTGGAAGGTCCACCCATCACAGCAGACCCACAGGTGACATGCAGCAGCAGTATGAGCTGCCACAGTGCTGGAAGTTCCTGCTCACAAACTATTTCCACTGTAAGAGCAACATTTTGTATCCCACTTGCGCAGGGAGGAGGTTTCTGTAGACTCAGAGCAGCGATGGCACTGCTGCTGGGCCGCAGACGGTGGCACCCAGCTGGGTCCCTCAGGAGCTGGGTGAGCAATGTTTCACACTCTGCACAGCTTGGTAAATGTATGAGGTTCTGTAATGTAATTTGTGCAGGGTTATACTTACTGAATGTTTTCAGTTTCACTTTATTATTGTAATATCTATGAGGGAAAGCCATTACTGTCTGTGAATGAAATGCCCTCTGAGTTAGAAAAAAAAAAAAAAAGTGTCTACTTTGTTATGCCATGTTTCTCACAAATGCAGTAAGTAAATGGTGTCCTTGTAGTGATTAATAGAGGAGCCATTCAGACCTTTGTGGGGGCTGGGCTTTTTTTTAATTATGAAGATAATCTCCTCATCCAACCCATTGCTCAGAGACATAACAACTGTGTTTTACTCACTTTCATTGCTGTACTGAGATGAAAAACTGTTGATGTATTCTCCCCAGAGGTCATCAGAAATACAAACAATGTTCTGGACCTAATGCATACATACAGACTGGTGGATGAAGTCTGGGGTTTGTTGTACTGTAAGGGAAGCTGAACAGAAGGGAAGGAGGAGATTAAACAAGACATTTGGAAATCAGAGTAACTGACCCTACGTGGCATCTGATTTGTGGCATAGCTGTTGTGTGGGAGACTGGGAAAAAGAAAAAGCAGTCTTCTATTGTGTTTTGTTTGTTTGTTTTTGTTTTTTAAATGACGGAAATACACACTGGAATGTTAAGGGCAAAACCAGTGATATCTTATTGCCTTTTTTGATCCAAGTTCATGAAATGTGGCTCAAATCTCTTTTCAGCGAGTACTCATGACCTTAAGGTTTATTTCCATCCAAAAGCCAAGTTAAGGGTAGTGTTGGGAATGTCACTGACAGAGTCATGTTTCCTTGTAGAAGAATACACCTTCTTCAATACTCATTCATTATTCCCAGCTTTCTACCAGCAGGGCTCCTCAAGTCTCTCTCAGGCCACAGTGTTTCCCATCCTTCCTTTGCAGGTGTGACTGCTCTTCTCTGCCTTATCTTTGGCTGTTCCCATCTCAAAACAATCCCTTTCGGTGGAAAAATATTTTGCCCAATGTTCTGCTTCTGAGCAGCATGGCTATGTAGCCTGGACTTTTGGGAGGAATTGTTACAGTGCCTTTCTTACTCCAGAGGGGAACGTGTATGCTAAGTGGTACGCAGGTAAGCACTCCACCAAGCAATACATTTTGGCAATACAACACGATATACTGCACAGTCCAGCTTTCAGAACAGCTCCAGTCCCTCGGTCTCATAAGTCTATCCTGAGAGGAACTGGTGTGGGTTGGTCAACAGTAGAGCCATAGTGAATTTGTGAAGTGAATAACACTATGATTGGGCAGTTCTGCAGTTTCATTTCTGATGGAAACAGTAATTCCAAAAAAGAGCATGCCATTCCGAACTTCATTTTCTTTTCCATGTAAGAGGTGGCTTCTCATCTGCAGGAGATGTAATGCGAATATGTATGTTTTGGGCGAGAGGGGTTACATCTTTTTCTTCCACTATTGTCTGTAGTGCTGAATGGGTTTCTTCAAAAACATCAGTTTTCACAAGTGTCCTCACTGATAAATAGGGCAGCAGCAGATGTCCAATTCTGTATTTTTGTCATGAGTTACAGTTAGGGAGCAGTATACTACGAACTGTGTAGCCTTCAAAAAAGATCTGAGTAACAGGAGTGTTGTTTTGCCTTTTTGTTACTGTTGCTCGAAGTAAAATTAAAATCACTTACAAAATGCTACTTAGCAATTTAATCAAAAGTGAGTTTTTAACTCCAGGTCTCAACTAAAAAAATATTTCTCTTCATGTATTCACAAAGATTCAGTTTGATACCCCATTGAAATTCCTATAATATCCCCAGTTATCTTATTCTCTCTATGTAATTATGAATAGCTTAACTCCATACAACACTATATTAGAATTTATGCTAGCAAAAAAAGAAGAGCAAGTTCTCTAACAAAATATCTAGCCATGACGTACTGACTGCGAAGGTAAATGCTTGCTACCACTGATAGGCTTAGCTGAGCACTGCAATAATCTTCTTAAGGAGCAGAACCAAACTTTTGGTCTGCTCAGAGCCACATTTACTCGACAGATCTCACATTAATGAGGTACAGAATCACAGAATATCCCAAGCTGGATTGTCTCTAGTCCCAAAAGTCTGTGATCTAAATTGCAGAGGAGGACAGCTGAACAACAGACAAGGATTGAGGAAAGAACACAAGAACATTGAGAACTGTTAGGAATGCAATCAGTAGAGCCACCACCCATCAGCTGTCTAGCTGCTGATGCTTGTTTTGTCCTGTGCGTGCTTCCCATTTCCTCTGTTCTGGATAATCAGAAATCTTTGCTCTGGTGAATCACAGAATCGCAGAATGGCCAGGGTTGGAAGGGACCTCAAGGATCATGAATCTCCAGCCCCCCTGCCACAGGCAGGGCCACCAACCTTCCCATTTAATAACAGACCAGGCTGCCCAGGGCCCCATCCAACCTGGCCTTGAACACCTCCAGGGACGGGGGTATGCACAACCTCTCTGGGCAGCCTGTTCCAGCACCTCACCACTCTCTGAAAAGAATACATCAAGATGTTGTTCCACCATCCTTTCCTCCAAATAAAAATTCAATTGTAAAATGATAATTTTCTGTTTCCCCTCCCAATTCAAATTTTACTGTTTACGCAGAGAGTAACTAGATCTTCTGAGACATCTTTTCACTCCTTTTCCTTCCCCATTTTTTTCCTCAAGAAAAAATCCAGGCTTGCAAGGCTGATGGACAGCTTTATAATTAAGATAGAGAGGAGCCATTGCAGCAACCATCCAGTGCTCAGTTTTGGTGACCTGGATACATGTTTGGTGACTTAAGTGTCTGAAAGTCGGCATGAGTTGAGTTTACTAAGACCAAGAAGAAAAAAAAAAGTGTTCTGACATAGGTGGTGTGTTATATACTAAGGGATCACCGTCAATACCTGAGAAATGCTGTGGTTGAAAACGTTGGGGGAAAAAAAAAAAGAAAAAAAAAAAAAAAAAGCAAGCTTATAGTGAATTCTTAAAAGATATAGAAGCTCTGTATGTTCTGTGGTCGTGTTATAAACTCTTTGCAATCTTTTTTTGAAAGAACAAAAACCTAAGTGCACAGTGAGCAAACGCACATACAGCTCTAGGCCTGGGAGCCTCAGCGGCTCTGCTCTCTGCACAGTAAGTATTGCAGCTCTGCTTTTGTCCCAGCTTGGCAGCTCTGGAACAGGGCAAAGATTTTCCAGCAGTTGTTTTGAATTGTGTTCCACTATTGTCTGATAGCATCGTGTGCTGAAACCTTAGCCATGAAGTCAAAGGGAAGCCAGGCATGAGGAAAGCTTTGAGTACTGAAGGCCAACAATAAGGGCAGCATGACTTTGAGTTGTTTGAAGAACGAAGGGCCTTGCTGGGCTGCTCCTATACCTGAGATTGTGGTCCTTGTGCCACTAGCAGCGTTACCATGGGTTTAAAATAGCAGCAGTAGCCTGGGTGTGACTTCTTAAGTTGTCTTGCAACAGGACAGTTCAGTTACTGCCACTTGGTTTTAGTAAAGAGCAAGAGAATGTAGCACTCAAATGCAAACAATTAGATTATGACTAGAACAAATGTCTCTGAAGACATAGAAACATTCTGCTGATACAAGATCTTCTGTATGTCAATTCAAAAGAAACTGTATTTGTAATACAAGAGAACAGTAAAAGCCTATAGCTCTTTGCACCTTTTCCAGAAGCAAAAAAAAAGAGAACATGAAACACTACATCACAAGAACTGGGATTTACTCAGTTTTAGACTGCCGTAAACATGCCTCGCTTTGCTCAGTTGAGACTCAGACGGTGTCAGGGACAGTTAGAGGCAGCAGCAAGCGGATATGCTCAGAGCGTTGCCCTTTCCCTGCTGTGCACTTCTCTCACGTGTAATTTTAGCATATGCGCTGTGCACAAGCTCTGAGGGATCAGTGCCCTCTGTATGGTGGGGAGGGGCCACTGAACATCAAACGGCACAAACTAATAATTCTGCATTGCAATGCAAGCTGCTCAGTTCTTACTCACTTATCAAATGAGTTTCATAAAACTTCTCTAGCTGAATGTCCGGGACAAGAAAGCAAAGTAATCAGTCTGCAGCCTTTGCCTTTGCCTGAGAATGCTTTTCTGGTGGACTAAGCATCTTCTTTTTTTGCCAAAATATGCTTTCAAGCTCCTTCCATGCTGTTCATTAAAACGTTCTTACAGTAAACACAGTATGAGGAGTGAACAAGAAACACCAGAATATCTTATTGCACTATTGCCTTGGTAATATTAAATCACTGAATATGTCATTTGTGTTCAGCATGTTATTTCCTGCAGTAAATTACCAGTAAAAGCTGGCATTAACATTTGTGTTACAGTTTAGCTGGTAGAATATAATTAAAGATTGTATCGTGTGATGACAAAAAAGAGTTGAATGAGAGGCCATAACTGTAACCCTCACATTTCATAATATGTGAGTGCTTGATGTCACAGTTTTCTTTCAATGTAGCTCTCATAAATAATTTTCTTCAAAAACTAGAGCAGAAAAAGCCCCAAGTACTCGTGGTGATGCTTGTATGATATTGGGGCATAAGAGGTGAAGCCTTTAGGTTCCCCAGAGAAACAGCAGCCACTTGAAGCAGTGTGCTTGCTTACAGCAGCAACCATATGTGGACCAGCACAAGAAAAGCTCTGTCATGATATGGAACACTGATAAAACCAGGACACCGTGCTGTGGGTCGCAGCAGTAATGGCAGCCACACAGGGTTTAGAAAGTTTGGGTATCTCCAGGATCTGCTACATTATTTCACATAATGTCTCTCCCACACATTGGTCTGCAGTGTGACCTATTTAGCCACAGCACTGCCCACCCACCCTGCCTGCTGCCCCACATCCGCCTCACTCCTTCCATTTCCTCTCTTTCTGTAAAGTTCTGTGAGATCTGCTGATGCAAGATGATATTGCAGAGGCAGGTGTTCTTCCCAGAGACTGTCCACGGGAGGGAATGAGCCAGGGACAGGAACAAATCTGCCTTATGGAGAGACCAGCACCAAGAGCAAGCGAAACCAAAGATGCAAGATCCATATCCATACGTATACCTGCAGAACTGGTAATGAACCAGTTCTTCAGGTCTCAGTAGCAGCAATGGCAGAGGTGCTGAATGTCTGTGCGCCTTTAAGCCGTCCACAAGAGAAGATAAGCTCTATGGGCAATTGCGTGCTTTCAAGTTAATCATTAGAAAGAAAAGTTCTGGTACTTTTCACTCATGTCAGCTTGCTAGGTGTGTCTGGTGGCTCTCAGACACTAAAGGACCCACAAAGAGGTGAGATTGTGTGCCTGCGCTGAGAAGAAGGCTGCAACCTGTGCTGCTCAGTGCTTATCCCAGCTCTTCCCCACATCCCATCCTCATCCCTACTTTCTGCTCCTATCTCTGTGTCCCGTCCTCGTATGTGGTTGCTGGAGGAGCCTTTTTGCTGGTATTTCAGCCAGAGCAACTCTTCCAATCTAGAAAAATACACCTGATTATTATGACTTTTGCAGTCATTTCTGGACATATTTCACAAGTGTGCTAAGCTGGATGCAGTTTAACAGCTGGGTGACTCCTGTAGCATGCTGAGCTGCTTGAGCTTGGACTCCAACCTTCTAGATGCCAGAGCTGTGTTAAAACGTACTCCTCAAAAAATGAAGCCTAGGAACTTTGTAATACACAGATTTGGATGTGAACTGTATTTCTTTTTCCATCAGCTGAATAATTTAATACCTATGTTTATTCCACAACGCTGTGAATGGGCTGAGGTGGAAGGAACTTGTGGTGACACATGCATCGGGTCATTGTGCTCCTCACTGCTTGGGACCAGCACTGGACTCCTGGGTGGATATCACAACAGCGGGACAGCATGTTGAAAGGCAGTGCTGACAAAATGACTCTATGCTGAACAGTTTCTAGCAGCTACAGAACCTGAAATCTGTTTCATTGAATTGTTTCAGCAAGTGCTCCAATGGCTGAAATGTGTCTCTCTTAAGTGAGATTAAAAAGAACATGACAAAAGTTTGTCTAGCATGCCTGAACCCAAATTTCATGTAAAGGATACAGCTTGTTATTTTTCAAAAGACATCAAATATATTTTCTTTATAGCTTGACTTATTATGGCCTATGGGAACAATTTTAAAACTGAAACATGTAAGAAGAAAGGGGGAAAAATAACTGGACTACACAGGAGGCGCTTGCATATCCTGAATGTGTTATCTGTCCTTTGAAAGAAGAGATCAGAAGATATTTTGACAGATTTCCCCCAAAAGGAACATACTTATAAAGAATATTTACTTAGAAAACATTTGTCATTTTTCAAAGATATTTATCAAGCTAAATGACACACAAAAAAGAAATAAAGCCTGCCTTAGCACGTCCAAAGCAAAACAGAATTGAAAGAAAGCAACACAGGGATGTCTACCCATGGAACAAATCCAGCTCAGCCACTGGCAGCAAATAAAATCGGCATGGTTTGTCGTTCGGAGCCAGTTTTTGGTGGAGAACTCGTGGGCAGCCCACTGCTGTCCTTCCTCTGCTGGAGAGCATTTTCCAGGCTGTTCCTAAACCTGTATTCCACCTCTTTTTTGAGACACCTCTCTCAGGTGCCTCCTTGACAGCACACTTTCAGCAGCCACAGGAGCATCGCTCAGTGTTTGTGCAGCACCTGGCACTAGGCCACATGTTCACTGTGACAGCTTGCCAAGGCAGGCCTGGCAATTCTGTGGCAACTAAATGCAGGTAAGTGCACACTGCAGGACACAGATGCTTGGCTGGGCAGCGAGCTGTGCCTTGGTGCAGCCAGCACACAGCAGAGATGTACCAGACCCCAGAGCAGACAGATCGCCAATTTTCTTTCAGACATTCAGGTTCCAAATCTGTGCTATATCTCTGCCCCAGCTTCACAGACACCTTCAGATGAAGTCTGAGATTTCTTCTCCTGCTTAGCGGGACCAGCTCCTAACTCAGCTATCCACATTTCAATTCCTGAAAAAAATCACATCATTTGGAGTTTAAGACTAAATCCTGGAATTGAGGGGAAAAAATCCCAAACAACAAAAGCCCATCAGGTGTGGCTAAAGCAAGATGGAGATCTGCAGGCTCTGGGAACTGGAGCGTACCCCTCTGCCAGTTGCCAGGGGCGTGCTCTCAGCTGCTGGAGGGCCCTCTCCATTAAACTTCCCATCAGTTCTGAAATAGCAAAGAGGATTGATACCGCGGCAGTGTGAGGGATGGGTGAGGTGAATGCCATCTCTCGTTGGTTTGCCTTCATAAATAGCCTCCCTCTCCACTTTCTTTTTACAGACTTTCAGAAGGAATACTGATTTTTACCATATATAAAGTAGGTGAACTACCTTCTGTAACTTCTGCATCCAGGGAGGTCCAGCTGTTAAAACTAATTGGTAAGAGTTTTCAGGCCATCATTTCCTCTCAATAGAAAGGACTTCAGGATTTCAGTGTCACACAGAAGTTTCAATCCACATTGGCAAGAAAATTGCTAAGCAATTTTCTATGTATTTGTTTCTATGGCCTTAGGCAATTTTTATTTCAGGAGAATCAACATCGTACACTTGAGCATGCAAAACACCTAGTGGAGTTCAGCTAAAGAAAAATATAATTATACCTTAATAAAAAGGTAAGATAACTTTGCTGTTCGGCAGATCACTGGCATTGCAGGAACACTGTGGGTGCCTGGAATTCACTTCTATTGTCTCCAACATGAATTGCTTTGAAAAAGGTCACATGAGGAGGAAAGGAAGTTTTGATTTTCACATGCCTGTTATTGCTAAGGAAACCACTTCCTTGGTATTCACATATTCAGCATGTCTCCAGTTCTGGCTCTCTGACAAATGACATTGTGCTACTTCATCAAGGAACAAAGAGGGGCGGGGAATGCTGTTAAATAACTTGACCTGTTCTGAACTGGACTGCTGAACTTCAAGGACACTCCGTAAGAGCATGCCGGGGCCTCTGATAGCTGCAAACGAGATTCCTGAAGTTCAGAAACATAAAGGCTCTAGTCCACATCTAACCGTGCTCAGTTATTTCTGAGGTTTACTGCCTTGTCGCAATGGCAATGACCTTAGACTATTGCAGATGCTGAGAAACCAGTTTTCTAGCACAAAACTCTCTGAATTATTTTCTTGGCAGAATCTATTCTAGCCTTCAGACATACCTTTGCATATTTTTTTTTTACATATTTAGATATCAGAATCTGATTATGAAAAGATGTTACCTGGTAATTTCATTGAAAGCAATTGTACTTGAAGTGTAATCCATGGGACTTTTCCCATTTTTTTGAATTCTAAATCAAACAAGGAAACAACTGGAGAAACAAGCTACAGTTGGTGAGGATGGAGATAGAATGAAGCAAATTTTCTTTGCTATTTGATATTTGCAGATCTCAATCTAACAAGAAGAAAATGTATATTAAGTAGGCTCATTTCTGCTTTACATGAAGTCTAGCATGCTTCAGGCTGTGAGTTTCACAGAAAATACGCAATAGTTACTGAGATTACTGGGAGCAAGCACAAGGCAGACACAAATCACAGGAATTAAACAGCTAAAGCCCTGCTCAATTTACTGAGAGGCTACTATGCTTCTGGTATGTCAAGATCTATTTGTCTAAGTGTTATTGGGAAAAACAACATAATGCAGTGCACTGTACCTGGGATGCAAGGCCAGGAATCAGAATTTCTGGATCTTGATAAATGTTTATAAATATCTAAAGGGAGGTGGGAGGCAAATGGATAAGGCCAGGCTTTTCTTGGTGGTATGTAGTGACTGGACAAGAAGTAATGGCATAAAACTTGAACACAGGAAATTCTGTACTAACATGTGGAAGAACTTCTTTATGGTAAGGATGATGGAGCATGAGGTTGCCCAGAGAGGTTGTGGAGTCTCCTAGTAAGGAGACATTCAAGACCCATCTGGATACCTACCTGTGCAACCTATTGCAGGGTACCTGCTTTAGCAAAGGAATTGGACTCGATGATCTCTTGAGGTCCCTTCCAACTTCTGTGATTGTCATCTCTGCCCTGCCTCAGATGTATGTGGTGGCCCTGAAGCAGCAGCCTCACTCCCTGCACACTTACCAGAGCAGCATTGTGAGCTGTCTGCTCCACTAAGGAACTGGGCAGTCAGCTCCCAGCTTCTGCATGCTCGTCTGACAATGTGAATGGCACCATAAATATTACCGTTATATGTGAGACCTCTCCACGTTCGTCCCTCAGAGAACATCACCGTGTACCTCGGATCTGAGGCAACAGACCTGTGCTCTAGCACCAGGCCTGAGACCCAGCCCCATGGGGACTGCAGATGCAGCCTGCTGGCAGCACAGGAGCTACCAGGGTGCTCACCACCATGAGGGCCTTGCTTTAATCCTTCTTCAATATGTTAAAACTAAGGTGTTTATGAAATGGACTGGCTCTCAGAGAAAGGCTTCATTACCATCCTGCCAGTTGCAGGGACATAGCCCACTTTCTCAAAATTTCCTGGCTTAAGGCAGGAATAACAGAGAGAAGGACCTATGGCCTGTTTATTTAGGAAGAAGAATTAGATGGCTTAAAATGCTTAAACACATGCTGGAGTTAATCTCCTACTGAATTTCCCTAAGATCTTCATCTCTGAACCATTATCTTACTGGGGGCTTTGCTGGGGCATACTCTTATTCCAAGGAGATCTAAGGGGTCACCTGAGGTGAGACACAAGAGGCAAAAACCCCCAGGTAAAGCCACAGAACAGTTTTTAGTTAGTTTGCTTGCTTTTAAACAGAACCAGTTATCTCCTGTAATGCAGGAACGCCGAGAAGTTCCATGAAATAAATGAGTTCCAGGCACAGAGGACGTGAGAGTACTCATGACCCAGGAACTGCACTCTTCTGCTCAGAGGAGCAGCAGCTTCTTAATTATTCCAGAAACTGCTTATGAGTAAATATTTTGAAATTGCTGAGAAAAAGCAAGTGCTAAAACCATAAGGTCTACATTTTGTGCTGCATATAGTTTTGCACTCATCACTACTTGTAGGAATTAGTCCAGCCAGCATCTCTTGTGGCTCTGGCATCCCCACCATCAGCCAGCCTCACGGTTCTGTTGCAGTACCAATTGTTATTGCCGGCTGGTTGGCTGGCGACCCGAACCTATACAAGGCTTTGCAAATCATCAGAAAAATCATCAAATCCCTGCTGTGGTCCATGGGGAGCCAGCAAGGAAGGAAGGGAGTGCTCCTGGCTGATGCTGGGTTGCTAAGCACAGGGGCTGCTATGCCAGGGAGGCAGGACAGGGCTGGGCCATCAGGCTGGGAGCATATGAGCCCTCAATGAGCTGCATGCTGCTGTGCATTTACATAGCTTACGTACATTTACATAGTTTACACTGGAAGAAAGCACTGGCAGGGAAGGGTCAAAAGTGCAAAGCTTGAGAGCTAAAGCCTACACTGACTGCACAGTAGCTGATAATGTCCTCAGCAGAAAAGCACTTAGAGGAGGAACTGCAAGAAAATCAGGATCGCACTGCTAAGGAGAATTTCAAAGGCCAAAAGGCAAGAATGTTAAAAATATCTCCAAATAAAACCCACGTGACCTGGTCCAGCAAAGCTCCTTTGCACAAAAGCTGCGGGGTACGGATGCACCCCCTGTGAGCAAGGAGCACAGTGGAAAAAGGAGATTCCCCTCAATCTTAGTTTATGTGTCTAAAACAAAATGAGCTTTTGCTCACCCTTATCTGCACGATCTTAGATTCCTTCATGTGACTCACTTGACACCTACTTATTTCCCAGTGCACATATTTAACAGTTTCCCTGGGCATCTTTCTCACTTGGATGGTGCCTGAAACCAGAGCTCTGTCATTCCCCAGTTACTACCCGCACCACACTCTGTCCCATGTACTTCCCTCTCCTTAGAGAAGGCAGAGTACTCACAGAGATGCTGGCTGTGGTCAGGCCAGCCCATGTCTGCTTTCACTTCCTCCAGTACCGTCGCAGACCTCAGTATTGATGCTTTAATTCAGACTGATGTAACCAAGATTGAAATCTGTCCTATAGCAGGTATTTCTCAAAGCTTATCAAAAAAGAACCATACCAGAAGAGAAGCAAGAAAAACAGAGAGTGCCACTAAACTTTGCTAAGATAGGTTTCAAAGTCAGTGAAAGCCACCTGAGACAGAATTAAAACATACAACAAAGTAGCACCCTGAAAAAAAACAAAAATTTCCAAGCAGCAATGTGCTACAGATCCCATAGAACATTTGTAATTACTTATAACTAGCAAAGACTAAAGAGGAAGGCCTGCACAGAGCTAACAACATATGAGTAAAGTCAGTGCTCACTGCTGGGTTGCTTTAGCCAACACCTTCACTGTGGTATGCACACCCATCACAGCTCCCTGCTTGGGCCAGGAGCTGTATGCACAGCAGGAAGGAGGAAAAAGAACAACACGTGAAACTGGCTTTATGGGCGATATAAAATAACAGGACACCACACTTTAATGAAATAATTAAAACTCTGTTGCTGCTTTGCTACATGCCAAGGACACTCAGTTTCTTGGCAACAGCCTCTAATTTTCCTTCTTTGATATCCAGGTCACAGCCATTTGAATTAGAGGCTCATTTCCAGCAGCAGGGCACAACAATGGCACACAGCTCTCTGTCCTAGCGGAAGCTTTACCCCAAAGTTCAGTGCCTTTCAACTACATATTGACTGTAACTGCAATTATAAAAACTGTAAAAGCCCTTATGATGGGGAATATCACAATATTTGCAGAGGTGAGGTGAGACTTTCATATTCAAAAACTGGATAGCCTTGTGCAGTATAAGCAACTTCTCACATCAGCAGCAGTTAAGTCTGTGTTGTTCCAGCTAAAGAATGTGACTGAAAGCGTAAAGAGGAAAAGAAGGAAAACACCTGTTCCATCCCCGGCTCCCCAGTTTCTTCAGAAATTAGGTCTACCCAATCCCTAATCATTTGCTATCACCCCACCTTTTCAAGAGGAAGGGGAGTGCTGTGTGCTGGGCAGATTACATGTGGAAATCACGTACATTTCTGCTGGGCTTTGGTTGAGGCAGTCAACTGGCAGGGAAGCCCGCAGCCCTCACCAGAGCTCATGGAGCAAGCTGGATACAGCCTAGGGGTGAGCAAATGTCTCCAGGCGATTCACAAGGCCTCCTCATTCCTAACTATGCCTAACAGCTGAAAGGCAAGAGGACACACATCTTTTTGAAAAGCAGATGCTTTTTCACAAAGGAATACGGAGCATACTACCAAGGAACTGGTAAGAGAACAGATCATACAGCCCAGATGGCAGTCACACTGCTTAATGCACTGCTGGAAGGTGCCCAGCTAGCCTGGTGATGAGTGACAGAAGAACGTATAGAGAATAATGTTCTTTGTTAAGTGCCAGCTATTTATTACATTATATTCAGAGAACAGCTGAGGCAAATTAACCACAGTAACCATTTGCTGTTCTCTCAGACAGCCCTGAGATAGTATCTGTACTACTCCTGTGGCTGATGGTAGCTTCTGGGCAGATATGAGCTTGTTCAAAGCAAACCTAAAGCCAACTGCCCAGGTTAGCATACTGCCAAACCCTCATCAACAAACCATTCCACAGGTATACAAGCTTATACCTGCTCCTATGCCAACAATCACTTGGGTTTTGGTCAACTTGGAGTCTGACCAGAACAGGCCTGCATCCACTCAAGAGTGCACAATAAGAACAGAGCTGGCTGCCCACCTATTGCACTAGTGAGCGAAGTGCTCATCGACCCAGCCACAGCAAGTAAAGAAAGGGTGACTGGGAACACATTCTTAAATATGTCTCTTAAATCGGTCTTAAATCTGATCAAAAGCAAATATAAGACAAGATTTCTGTACTATTCATAACATCATCCATGCTAGAAACATCCAAGTTGCTTTTTTTCCACTAAAAAGTCACTATTTTCATCAAAACAATATTGTTGCAAAGAGATATTTGGCAGAACACTGAGAGATTGTATTTTCTACCTGTTCTAAATTTGATCTTGCAATAGGGACAGGTGAGTTAACCAAAGTAGAATCCTGACCACAAAATCTGGATTGTTTTGATATTCTGGCAGTGAAGACAATACAGCTTTGCTCCAGAGAACAGCTTGGCCCTGTAGATCGGTACCTCATACATAAAAGCAGGAACAAAGTTTTACTGAGATGGCTATTCTCCTCTGACTATGAGCACATCTTAAATACTGCTGTTGTTTCACAAACAGTTAACAAGAGTAGCCATCTTCTACATTACCTCCTGAGGAGCAAGGTATGCAAGAAATCCATGGTTGTTTTGCACAAGCTGTCTATGCTTGAGCCATCGATGTCTACATTCACTCATATGCAACATCCAATAAAACACAGATTAAAGTAGAAGGCGAGTTACACAGTCTTGGCAAACTTACTGTTCTACATAAGCCAACTCAATAACACAGCCTACTGCAGTTAGGATACTTGTGGAAGTAGTTTTAAAATCTAATTTAAGATGTTTTTGCTATGTTTATTTGGGTTATAAGAACATTCCACTGTATGATGGCATGCAATACATACATACCTGGCCCCAAAGGAAACCCATATCATAGCATCTGCTAAAATCCATTAAATTATAACACAGTTTAAAAAAAAAATCTAGTTAAGTCAGAAAACAGCATACAATACACCCTATTGCCCATGATGATAAATTAGTCTTAACTTTTTACTATTGTTTAATGATTTTTCACTGACAGTAAGAACTGTGCTATCGAGGTATGACTGCTCAAGATACATTGGAGAGCTGGGCTGGAGCCAATGGGATGAGTTTCAACAAGGCCAAATGCCGGGTCCTGCACTTCGGCCACAACAACCCCAGGCGACGCTACAGGCTTGGGGCGGTGTGGCTGGAGGACTGCGTAGAGGAAATGGACCTGGGGGTATTGATTGATGCTCGGTTGAACATGAGCCGACAGTGTGCCCAGGTGGCCAAGAAGGCCAATGGCATCCTGGCTTGCATCAGAAACAGTGTTGCAAGCAGGAGCAGAGAGGTGATTGCTCCCCTATATTCAGCACTCGTGAGGCCGCACCTCGAGTACTGTGTCCAGTTTTGGGCCCCTCGCTGCAAGAAAGATATTGAGGCCTTGGAACGTGTTCAAAGAAGGGCAACAAAGCTGGTGAGGGGTCTGGAACACAGGCCATATGAGGAGAGGCTGAAGGAGCTGGGAATGTTCAGCCTGGAGAAAAGGAGGCTCAGGGGAGACCTTATTGCTCTCTATAACTTCCTGAAAGGAGGTTGTAGTGAGCTGGGGGTCGGCCTCTTCTCTCGTGTCATTAGTGATAGGACCAGGGGGAATGGTTTCAAGCTACGGCAGGGGAGATTCAGGCTGGACATGAGGAAGTATTACTTTTCAGAAAGGGTGGTCAGGCACTGGAATGGACTGCCCAGGGAGGTGGTGGAATCACCGACCCTGGGGGTGTTCAAGGAAAGGCTGGATGTTGTGTTGAGGGACATGGTTTAGTAGGAGCTATTGGGAATAGGTGAACGGTTGGACTGGGTGATCTTTTAGGTCTTTTCCAACCTTGGTGATTCTATGATTCTATGATTCTATGTGATTTTCAGAATTCAGTTTTCAGATAGTAAAAATGTATCTCTTTAATCATCCTGGAAGCAGCATCTGAGAACAGGCATGACAAAGAGCTTATCTATTCTGGAAATTTAGGCTCCCTTTAATGTAGGATTAAAGAATGCAAACACATAAACCTACAGCCCTCAAACTGTACATTCTCCTGGAAGATCTGAGTGTCCGAAGGCACCAGTAAGCACTATACATATATCCATGATCATGATGTCGGATTTCATTTTGGGTCAAAGCATAGCAATGTCTGTGAATCAATCAATAAAGTACAGATCTCTCGAGAAAAATTAAATCAGTTGTTACTGTCCTCCAAAAAAGAATGGAGATCTTCATTTGACCATAGTCAATGGTTCTTCAGTCTCAGAATCCCTCACTTTCAGATGCAAGTGCTTCATCAAGAGACTTTGTATGCCTCTCCCCAGTGTAAATCCCATAATGTAGTTTGTCATCCTTTACAGTAGCCCAGGACATCTGCTTGGTGGAGAACCTTGCTGCCCACTCTCCAGAACTGCTAACAACGATGACACCTCCCAAGCCCCCGACTCGAGTCTTCATGTACTCTAATGCAGTGTCAGCAGCCATCTCTGGTGACATTCCTGAAAAGAGGAACAAGATAACTTCACAATATCTGCCTTGAAAAGAATTTTAAAATTCTCTTCAAGATTCACATCCTCCTCTTGCTTCCACATTAGAGCCAGCCAAATCTAATTCTTCCTTCAACTAAATTGACAAAAAACTTCCAGTTGAGGAACTGAACTGCTTTATAGGAAGGCACTGGACAGTCACAAACAGCTTCCACAGTACGGTTCTACTGCAAAGACTGGGTTTGAATAGCTTCAGATTATACTCAGGTTTCAGCATTTGATACAGACTAACTCATCAACTCTATGTTCAAGACACAACATTTTTTATGCCATCATTTGAGGGAAAAATGCCAATCTGCAAGCTTTCTCTCATAGGTATGCCATTAGCTACATTTATATTTTGGGAAAAGTTTTTAAAACAACAAAAAATGCCAGTTGTCATCTGCGTCCAAAGTCCCCGGCCAACAGAGCCCAAAGCATATTATTTCACATCTCCACAATTTATTGAAAACAGATCAGCATTATCCTTCTTGAAACTTCTGAAAGTATCAAGTAAGACGAAGACAGGGACACCAGAAAGCACCAGCAAAACAACTCTATCTGTTCCCTACAGATTTCATCATAACAGATATATGTGAATTCTTAAGTTACTGTGCACATTATCCTCACACGCCTCTACTAGCTGCAGAGTATTTCTTCATTGCAAGTCTGAACACACAGACTATCAGTAATGTTATGCAGTTCATGATGCAGAATAAAAAATGACCTTCATGTCTTCTTTGCAAATTTCAAGTTAAAACCAAACAAAACCAGCAGAATCAGAATTATTCACAGCACTGGTGACTGACAGGATAGAGCACCATTCCATGTCATTATGGGCGACACTGTGACTATTCAAGTCAGCGGCACTGACTTCAAAGGGTCAGCATTTCACTGTTTGATTTTTCATCAAGACAACAGCTGCTGCCATAAGGCAGAGATTCCAACAGTCATTGAGACTGGCAAAGCCATTCCGTCATAAAATAGCAAACTAAAATTTCTAACACTGGCTGCAAAAGAAGGTATTTGCTGTGTAAATTACTGAATAGCAAAACAGAATTACAGAACAGCTTTATTGTTTTTAAACATGAAACTTCAATAGGGCATTCAAAGACTCAAAAAGTTATAAGAACTTGGTGGATTCTTTTCAGCATCTTCGTGGAAACGTGGGGGAAAAACAAAAGGAAAGCTACTGTTGATGAATTTACCTGGCATCTGAGTTGCATTTCTGGGCAGGATGAATGAAGGTAGAACAGGGTAAATAAGTGCAAATAAGTATTCGTTTTAAGCATGCATACATGTGGACTGGTTATTCTATAGTACTTTTGTTTTAATCTGAGCCCCATTTGCCTGGTGTATCATGAGCCAGACACCTATCAGTGCAGAGGTCTTGCAGTGGAGTGAACTTACATTTAGAGAAAAAACTCGTTTGCACCCGAGCTTGAAAATCATTCACAAACTGAATGGCTAGGGACATAATATAAATAGTATATAAAGAGGAGACCATGATGTGACAGAGCTTTGGAAAACAATCTGTAGGTTATATTTTACACTGAAACTGTAGCACGACCAAAGAGATTTGCAGAAAAGTGCACCCATTATATGCAAACAGCAAAGCAAAAAGCATAACAAAAATATTCTCAGCTGTTACGTCTTTCTACTTACTGCTTCCCTAACAAAAAAGTAAATGGAAAGTTTTCCAACTATTTCCAGTTCATCTGATCTCAAAGTGAGCTACACTGTACAATCCTAGAGCTATGGCTAAAAATAATATCTATACTAATGGTTCTTCAATTGCACGCAATGCAAGTATGTTGTCTGGCAATGTTTACTGGCTGTAACATAATGAAGGGTTTAAATGAGAGGCTAAATCATGAAGGTAAAGCTTCACAGGGTCATCCCGCAGCCGGATGATATTACAGTCACATCAGACATACTGTGTCAGCTGTTTGCCACATACCCACCCAGTCAGTTCGGTAGATTTTCCAAAACAAAATGAAATTGTAAATCATACTCAAAATGTCTTAAAAATATTTCTGTTGCTATAATCAGAGTTGTTAAAACAAAAATCATCATAGCTTATTAGACAGGTGATTTTCCGAGCTTTCTTATTTCAGCTCTGATTCTTGTACCTCCAACTCTTTCCTATTGTTTCCTTTAAAGTGTTGTTTTTGTTTTCTATCTTTGTTCAAAAAAATTATTTTAAAACTGTATATATAGTTTTATAGGCTTTATAAAAAAAAAAACAACTTCAGATAAAGAGTACAAAATAAACAATCATATATTTTAATATACATTCATCTAAAAATGTTTTAACATCAAGAAGCCCAAATATTTCTTTCCACTCAGAGCAATGCTGACCTTATTAACACTTCAGTACTTTGTTTTTTCTAAAGAGGTGATCAATCCACATACACCACAGTAGCAACGTTTTTGACAGCTGCTCTGAGGTGACAGTACATACGCTGCCATCTGTCATTAGGCAACATTCCCCATCCTCCCTATTTCAGCTTACAAAAAGTTTGGAAGATACCTTGCTCCATGTGATAGAGGATCAGTCGGGCTAAGACTACTTTCATAATGCTCTCTCCATGTCCTGTGGTTGAAGTGGCACCAGAACAGTTATCAGCATAACCTCCGCTTCCTTTTCAGAGAGAGAAAAAGAAAAGCAGTATTTTGCATAATACAATTTACAAGCTCTGCAATGTTTATAGTAACACACTTTTCCTAAGGGTCCAGGAGTTCTGTGCACTTCCAAGAGCAAAGTGTCAGTAAGTCGCATCTTTCACATTTCTGCCTCAATTTCAACACTGACAGACATTAGCAACAGCTAGATGAAGTCACATGCCAATTTACAAGAACTAGAAGACCAGTGAGCTGATTGTGCCACAAAAGCCAGGAAAAGAGGGAAAAAAAAAATCCAGAATAGTGAGGGATAGTATATTGAGGATCAATACTGGATCCAAGAGGATCCAGTAGAATGCAAAATGCCAGGTCACACAATATTACAGAAGATGGAATGACAAAAGGCCTTGTGAGGACAAGATGAAGTGACCAAAATTTGTGGGGGATTTGACTGCAAGAGCAAAATCAGAGCAGAGATTTGAAAAGCCGAGCTCTGGTGAATCATCATGAAGCACCCTGAAGAATCTCTCAAGTCCTCACCACAAGCAGACTATTTCTTTTGTTTGAACTCTCACTCCTTTTTTTTTCCCTCATCCTTGTTTGACTGGCACATTCCACACCGTTCTACACCAAGCTTTGGCTTGCTCAACACCCATATTTCTAACACATCTTCTATGAAAAACATTTCCCAATTGCGGGGAGGTGCATACCACAGAGTTACATGGATAAGCAAGGTGCTTGTGTTGGGCTGGGGAGCAAAAGAGGTGCAGAAGAGCTGTGAAAGTTTCCTCCATTTCCTACTTTCCTGATCAGATTGGTCTCTTTCAACATATTATGATTTATGTGGAAAAATGCTGCCACAATTGACCTGTCAAATTCCCTTTCAATAATCTCATATCTTCAAAAGGACAACTGTTACTTCAGTATCCAGTTCTGCAGACCTCCAGTAAGAATAGAAGTTGAAAGCAGTACACTGAATGGTGCCATTTTCACTTCTTCCCCATAAACGTTTTCCATATTATGAATGCCATGAACATGACCCACCTAAGAAAAGGGTATTTGCAGTCAGAAGGCAGCAGTAAGCAACGAAGCTGAAAATCATACTCAAACCAAGGGGTATCAGAACATTATTAACTCAGGGTGTGCGAAAAAGTTAGTTCTGTAAAACAATCACGTGCTGCCAACAGCAGTGCTATCTGAGTTTGGAACATGCTTTACTAAAAATAATTACTTTCCAAATCCCAACTCAGTAATATAATCCTGAAGTAATCAAATGGCAAGTTTGTCCCACAAGAGAAACAAGTCTGGGGAAGGGATTTCAAGTGTCTCTTTATATTCTGATAAGAGAAATCTTAAAATATTTCCTTGATTCTACACCACATCCATTAGGCTCTGAGGCAGTCTTATCTGGGCTCTCCAAGAACAGGAATTTACTCCAAGTTGCAAATCGTTTGGCAATTCTGGCTCACTGATCTGACAAACAGTCATTACAATTACACATACATTAAGTATGAAGAAAACAGCACAGAATTGACTATGCTTTTTGCTTGGCTATGAGCATAGATGTTCATATTGATAGTTTTATTAGAATGAACGAACAGAAGACACACAGAAAAATAAATTAGCATTCAGAAAAGGACAAAAATTCAAATTCCCATTCCCACTTTCCAAACAGAAAAGTGGGATGATGATGACAGCACCATATCTCTACTTCTAATCCCTATTTGCAAACTGAGGTTTGTATTGAGGAGCTTCAGTTTTCGTACATTTGAATGCCAGACCTTAGTTTCAGATGTATCACTTTTTCTTTCATTCCACTAATAGAAAGGAGAATGTGTGACAAACACTAAATTTTTTAATGAGATACCTCCAAAAAAACAAGAGGCAAGTCCCCACAGCCCATACCTATGCATGCTGTGTCACCAACACGGCCGACCAATTTATTAGAGAGTCCTCCAGTGGATGTTGCACAAGCTACATTTCCTTCACTGTCTACAGCAACAGCACCAACTGTTCCCAGGTCTCTGCCAAGAAAAACAGTTCACAAAATTAGGTAGAATTAAAACATACCTGCCAAAGCATGCTGTATTTATCTTCTAGGTTGCTTTAAAAAAAAAATCGAAAAAGATTATTGCAAAAAAAATACTGCTCATCAGAAAGCCATTTTTATCATGCTTCTCACTACAAAAATAACCAGTAAAAAGCAATTCTCACAACTTTTGTTTTCTGTGCAATTCAATAGCTCTTAACTTTTTTTTTAAAGAGTCTGATCTCTCCTCATGACTTATTTACTATCAGCAGACCTGGAGCAGTTTTTTGGCTATGGCACGCCTAACGTTCAGCTTTCCCCTAGCGCCAACTCAAAGACACAAGAATCATCTCCCACTGTCTTAATGAGCAGTTAACTCAAATTATTTATGACAATGAACGTAAACAAGTAAATACATAAAAAGAGAGCATTGTTAGAATGCACTGAATCATTTCCTTCCTGTTCCTCCTCTTTCCTTTTCCTTACTCCCCCAAATGCTTGAATGCCAAAAAAAGAAAAAAAAAAAAAAAAGTTATTTATGTGGCTTTCAATTAGTATTGTTCATAATGCATCACTAATACATACTTGTATCTCTGTACTTTGCAGCTAAGCAATCTTGAGGTTTAATTGCTTGGTCAGGAGAATGTTAAAACTGCAAACCATTTAAAAAATCTTCATTCACTGAAGAAAATGCAAGTTTCAACTACTGCCTGATTTCTTCAGCAGTCGTATTTAATAGGCTGCTTAAAATATACATGTAAGTTCATAGTGGTAGGAAAAAAAGGCTACTCAACTTACCATAACAGTTGCTGTACTGAGAAGCAAGACAATACTGAGAAGCAACAGTTTGAGGTCCAATCTTGGCAATTCACATTAGTACATAAAACCACATTTGGTTGGGAAAGCTATATCCAGAAAGTCTCAGTCCTTCCACAAAGGAAAATAATTTGTGCCAATCCTTCAGTGAACTGCACAACTATTTTTGGATGTTGTCTGAGCACTGGTGAGGGTCTCTACATAACACCCAAAATCAAAGCTAAGTTCATTTTGGTCACAACAACCCCATGCACTTCTACAGGCCTGGGGCAGACCGGCCAGAATGCTGTGCAGAGGAAAAGGATGTGAGGGTGCTGGCTGATGTACGGCTGAGCACAAGCCAGCAGTGTGCCCATGTAGCCAAGAAGGCCAATGGCATCCTATCATAAGTAGTGCAGTCAGCAGGAGCAGGGAGGTGATCGTCCCTCTGTACTCAGCTCTGGTGAGATTACAGCTTGAGAACTGTGTTCAGTTTTTGCCCTCTCACTACAAGAAAGACATCAAGGCCCTGAAGAGTGTCCAGAGAAGGGCAACAAAGCTGTGAAGAGCCTGGAGCACAAGTTTTATGGGGAGCGGCTGGGGCAGCTGGAATTGTTCAGTCTAGAGAAAGCTGTGGGCAGACCTTATAGTTCTCTACAACTACCTGACAGGAGGTTGTGGCAAGGTGGAGGTCAGCCTGTTCTCCCAGGTAACTATTGACAGGACAAGAGTGAATGGCCTCAAGTTATGCCATGTCAGGTTCAGGTCAAGTATTAGGATAAACTTCTTCTCCAAAAAGAACGGTTGGGCACTGGAACAGGCTGCCCAGGCAAGTGGTGTAGTCACTGTCCCTTGAGTTGATCAAGAAATGTGCAGATGTGGTACTTAGGAACATGGTTTAGCGGGTAATATTAGTGGCAGGCGGACAGTTAGATTAGATGATCTTAGAAGTCTTTCTCAACTTGCTATCATGATTCTATGATATCCAGTCAATTTCTCACAGAACCAACTCCCAGTTCCTTCCTGTTTATGTAAAATATCTTACTGTCAGCCCCTACACTACATTCACAGCAATTCAAAGTTGACTGATGACTCAGAGGACTTACAGACTGCTCTGACATTTATGTGGAGACGAACCTAATCTCAAACTGGTATGCTGGTGCAGATGGGCTTCCCACCCATCCATCTGTTACAAATAGTTTGCTAAAGAGAATATTAGGAGATTCAGTACTCCCTTGCTTAGACATACAGTGCCTTTCAACTAACTAAAGTTAGATCCTCCTGAGAAATTAAGAAACGCATGTTCAGATCTACATTTTCCAAGGTATGTATTTAGAATCACAGAACTGTCTGAGTTGGAATAGACTCTTAAATAGGGTTTATTTTATATATATATATATATAAATATATTTATATATAAATATATATATATTTATATATATAATATTCCAAGTCCCCTGCAAAGAACAGGGACACGTACAGCTACATCACATTGCTCAGAACCCCATCCAGCCCAACCTTGAATGTCAGGGATGGGGCATCTACCACCTCTCTGGGCAACCTGTTCCAATAAAAAACTTCCTTATATCCAATCTAATTCTCCCCACTTTTAGTTTGAAACCATTTCCCCATGTCCTATCACAACAGATCCTGCTAAAGAGCCTGCCCCCTTCTTAGCAACAGCCCCCGTTTAGATACTGAAAGGCTGCTATCAGGTCTCCTTGGAGCCTTCCCTTCTGCAGACTGAACAGCCCCAGCTCTCTCAGCCTGTCCCTGTAAAGGTATTCCATCCCTTGGATCAGTTCTGTGGCCCTCCTCTGGAAGTATGGCAGGAGGTCCATGTCTGTTCTGAGGAGCCCATGCCTGGATGCAGTACTCCAAGTGAGGCCTCACCAGCACAGAATAGAGGGGCAGGATCACTTCCCTCAACCTGCTGCCCATGTTTCTTCTGGTGGAGCTCGGCGTACAGTTGGCTTTCTGGGCTGCCATGAGAATACTGCAAGTACAAAGATTACACATGCAGCAGATATCTACTTTGATACAGGAGCACCAATAAATGATAAAGTGAGTGTGCCCAAAACATATTAGCTGTTGTGGAGCAAACACAAAACTAGACTCTAATTACTATTCTTTTAAACTTCTGAGTACTTCAGTGTCATGTTTTCTTTGTTCATCTTCAGAAGGCAGATATGCAACAACTCGTTGCATAGTCCACTGACTCAGAAACACTAACAAGGCAGACAAAACTGTCTAAGTAGAAACACTGTATTATAGTCATAGGTCTAATGTTAATGTCTGTAGGAATAACTCCACAAGTACCTGTGCTACACTCTAGAGCAGGGCTGTCCAACCTTTTGGCTTGTCTAGGCTGCATTGAGCAAAAAGGAATTGCCTTGGGCCACATATAAAATATACAACAAATTTAATGATTTTAATCACAAAGCTCATTTTTTTATGGAGGTTTTTTTTTTTTTAACATAATAAAAAAGAGCAACAAAAAACTAGTGGGATGTCTGACCTTGTTTTTGGGAAACTGATGCATCAGTCTGGTTTGATGGCAGTAGCTGCCGCTCTACTGAATTCTAGAGGTGTTTGTCAGATTCTTAATGAAATATTACTCTTCCCATGCTCCATCCTTGGTAATAACCATTCACAAGTATTCACGTCATTGTTTTTTGGCAGTATGTATAAGGCATGGCTGTGAAACAAGGGATATTTTTCTATGATAAGAGATCTTCCTGACAAAGAGATGTGACCAAATTTTTCTTCGAGCTGAATGTCTGGTTACAACTCCATACAATCCATGTGAAAATTTGCAAGTAATGTATTTACTTCAACTGAAAACAGAGTTGCAAATACATTTAAAAAAATTGACTTTTTTTTTGAAATCTTGAAATCTATTCTTAAAATCAAAATGGAAGGCAAAGCTGCGTATCTTTCAATGTTCACAGGACTGCATATAGCTGATGTTTCAAAATGCAGGAATCAGAAATGCTAAATACTAATTTTAGTGTTCTGGTTCCAGCACAAGTTTTCCTTTCAATTCTGTAAAGGACTCGATCCCACTTTGCAAATCATGAAGTCATTTTTAGCATTTTACCCCAACGTAGCCACCTTCCTTCAGAAAAGTAAATGATGACCCCACGATCAGTGTACACACTTCTGAGGAACTCCTAGCATTGGTGATGATTCAATTCCTTGGACTTTAGGAAATTCACAGCTTTGATGACTGTTTACATGACACTATTTTTAAAGCTTACCCACAAGCATTTTCTTGCTGCCCAACACAGTCAAATTACATCAAATCTGATTTATCAGTGGTAATGGCATCATCTCCTATAGAATTTTCTCAGCCCCTCTTCTTTTTTCTTTTTTAACCAATCATCATCAGGGCACCATCTGTAGCTACATCAAATATGTTGATAAAGGTTAAATAAAATCCCTTCAATGTTTTTTTCTTTTTTACTGCTTCACACAAATAAAGAGATTTAGTTGTGTCTTTCAATGGCACCAAAGAAGCCATTTTTGTCAGTGACTTTACATCAGTTATCATCGCCTCTAATGAAAATGGCAAGTAGAGCCATAGCTGTAGCATCAGTACTTTCACCTATTGCCAAAGTATGAAATTTGAAATTAACAGCATTACTCTCCAAATTTCTTTTTGATATACATTCCTGTTCCTTCATTTCACCTGGCTATATAGCCCAGTCACACAAACTGATTTTAGATTTATTTATTTATTTTTTAAATCAGAACACGTTATATCTGTCATGCTTTCCATTCACCACTTAAAGTCACCATCAGGAAAGTTTTTATTTTTTTTTTATTATGAAATTTGCTATCACTTAACTAGCTTTTGTAACAGAGTCCATCTGAGTTTTAACTTTTTAAAAAATATATTTTGTTGAGGTGACAGACTTTCTTCAGTTCCACTGTTTTGTCCTTATGAAGCATTCAATGCTTGGGGGCTGGGTCATCTCCCTGATGGGGACAGGCTGAGAGAGGTGGAGCTCTACAGCCTGGAGAGGAGAAGGCTTCAGGGGGACCTTATAGGGCCCTTTCAGGCACTGGAAGGCTGCTACAGGAAAGCTGGGGAGGAAAATTCTATAAGGGCATGTAGTGACAGGACAATGGGAAATGGCCTTAAACTGGAAGAGGGCAGATTTATACTAGATAATAGGAAGAATCTTTACTATGTGGGTGGTGAGACACTGGAACAGGTTGCCCAGAGAGGCTGTGGATGCCCCCTCCCTGGAAGCATTCATTGCGAGGCTGTATGGGGCTTTGAGCAACCCGGTCTAGAGGGAGGTGTCCCTGCTTATAGCAGGGTGTTCTAAGATTCCTCGGTATGCAATGAATTTGGCAGCACGTTTCTGCGTACAGTGTCTTTTCAAATTGCAGTATTTGAGAACTGAGACAATTTCCTAGCAAATCAAGCATAGTGCCATATTATATGTCAGCAGTACACAGTGCCCTCGCCGTATCCCAGGCCCAGGTCAGGCTGCAGTGTGAGCAGTGCTGGAATTCTCAGGGAATCTTCAGCAACTCTAGAAAGCATGTGGTCAGAATCTCTGGACTGAGAGACAGAAGATAAAAAGAAAAAAAAAACCCTCCACATTTTATTGTTAGTAGAAGGGGCACAAGATAGCTGAATGTACATGCAACAGAATCGTAATTTCTGAATGTAAATGAATGCAGGCTTCTAAACAGCAAAAGAGAAAGCTCTCTCTTCTTCCAAGCTCCTTGCTTGGAAAGCTCTGAACGTCTAAGGCTTCTAAAAGAGCCAATAAACTCTGAGAACCTGACTAAAGGTTAAGTACAAGCCAACCTTCACATTCCCAGTATTAGCTGGTGTTAGGTTGCCTCCGACCAGTAGTACTTCACCTCTGCCCATTTGCTTCAGGCAAGTTTCTGCATAATCACTATAGACATAATGAGGAAAAAGAACATTCCACACACAGCACAGGAACAAACAGGTTGGCATAAAGAGACCTCTCTTCAGCTTTGTGAACTTCTGCCTATGTTAGTGGGCAGTGCTTGTCAGGAAAAGCACAGTGTGGCCAAGACAAGAAGTTTCAAACTTGTCAGAAATACACAAATCTTCAAATATTGGGTACTCCAGAATAAGAGAAAGCTGAAATTAAAGATGCCTAACACTGTTAACTGTAAGATAAAAAAGGGGCAAAGTAATTATAAAGAATGATCAGAGACTCAGATGCCATGCTTCCAGCTCTCTTCTTCAGGAGGCCAGGGGACACTGGCAGCTACACCATTCTCAGAATTCTTGGCAATGAGCTGTAACACCACACAGTCCCTGCATACCACACAGATTAAAAAAACCTGAAACTTCCAGGGGAGACAAGATGAACGACGACGGATACCTCACTTCGTTTACAAGACTGTATTTACACTTGTATCAAGACTTTGTTTTTCCTTCCAGCAATTTAATGTAAGTAACATATAGCTTATATACATTATGGCCTAACTTCATTGATTTTAGTTAACATGCCCACAGAAGAAGCTTCTTTCTTTTCTCTGATCTACAAATTCTTCAGCTCTGCTTCACTTAGTACTACTACTTCACACAGCAGACTAGCAGCAGTATGTAATACAGTATTTTCCTATGCAGCAACTGTTGCCATACAAATGCAAACTCAAAACAATTCAGTATTCATGCCTACCTCATGGGCATAAAAGATATTTGACACCTCACGATTTTCATTCCTTTCTCATCCACCTTGTCTTCCTCTCTGGTTTGTTATGTGAAGCCTGCTTATTTTTCAGGTGACTTTCATTTTGCTGCCGTGTAATATCATCCGATAGCATCTCTTCTCACACCCACCACTACATTGAACCTCCTGGTCATTTTCTCCTTCTATCTACAGTAACCAATAGTCACAATCAGCACTCGGCACACTTGATCAAAATATGACACAGTTTAACTACCTAGACCAGTTTAAAAACAAGTCGGATCACCTGCTTAAGACCAGCTTTATAATTTTACTTTTCACATGGACTTTGTAATTTTAAACAGTGGACTGGAGAGTTCCTAACTCACGGTTCTTCTTTGGAAAACTTACATACTCGCTTAAACTTCAGCAAATTCACTAGAAGCTGGATTTTGAGGGTGTTTTTTGTTTGTTAGTGTTTTGAGGACATATTGGGAAGATTATGGCAAACCACAGTTCACTCAGAACTGAAATATTATCAAGGCTGACAACAGGCCTTCGAGCTTTGGGATTTTTCTTCTTTTAGTTTTTTGGGGGGGGGTCTTTTTGGAAGGAGAGTGGCAGGAGGTGTGTGAACTGATTGCACCAAGTAAACTACCTGAATTTAAAAAAAAAAAAAAAAAAGTTACAAAAACCTACTTCTGGAACTCCACAGGGTTGGAATCTGGCTCAAGGTTCTTCTTCCATCTCTCCCGAGACCTCTCAGTTATGAGTTTCTCCCCTGGAATCTCAGGAACACCCATGGCCTGAGCAAAGAGGCGGGCGCCATGGTCAGTTAGCAGCATGTGCTTTGTCTGCAGAAGACAGGCAAAAAATTACTGACACCTCCTGTTTTTCCTTATACAAACTGCTCCCTATAGTCACTATTTTTTAGAAGGATGGATGCAAAGAACATTCCAAATTTTGTTTCATTTTTAAACGTCCTGGTTTTCTGTGCCTACATCCAGAAAATTTTTAATGCAATACAGTCAAGTGGTTCTTAACAAAAGCTAAACCACTTAGCTTTTAATACTTCTTTCAACAACCTGCCATTCTCACAGACCCAGAATTTCCTATTTAGGAACTGAATATCATTCTAATAGATTTGGTAAAAATTGTTTGCTCTCTTCAAACAACATTTGCATGTGCAGAATCTCTATATTTATTCCTCTATTTAGCAAAGCACTTAAACCAGATTTTAAGTCAACAACCTTGGTCAAATCCACACTTCCAAGTCTGCATGGCTTGCTTACTTCCTATTTTTTATAAACTTACCAGTTAAGTTTGTTCCATTAATCCTTATGCTTTAGCAGGATCTCCAGCATCTAATTTGTTTGGGTTTTTTTTGAACCTGCGTCCAAAATAATGCATCAACTTTTTGGATCATGGTGTTCATTGCTCAGCAGAGCCTAGAAAGGCAGGAGCAATGGCCTAACAATACAGGACTCACAACAGAACACTGCTACCTTTAGGCAAGCTTGTACGTCCATGCAGCAACATGGGGACCAGGCTAAGGTCCAAAAGCAAATCCAGGAGATGCTGCAGACAGCAGGCCTGCAGAGCCCTGCAGGGCACCCGGTGGCTCTGCTTCTCAGCCTGCAGTGAGGATTCCCAAATCTGGTATTTATTTCTGTGACACACTGCACTGACACACTCTATAGTCAAAACAGTCTCAAAGCTTCAGACTTTAAGATGCTGCAGAACATCAACTTTTTCTGATTTGTAAAGCAACGATAAGCAATCATTACCACGAGGAAGCCAAAGCACTGAATAGCGTGAAGAATTTGAGCCCAAATTCTTCCCAAACCACAGATACTCAAGTCTGCTTCAGCCTGCTGTATCTCTGCACTAATCCTTCCAAATGCTTACACAAGCAGGAAGTGCCATGTCACATTAAAAACGTTCCTGACTGGCCATTCACCAGGTGGTGGCCCTAATATCAAATCTCTCTCATATTTAAGAAATTACTTCAGTTGATGACAGTACCACTCAAAAGAACAAGAGGAACAGTCACAAGGAAGTGTGCTCCACATTTGAAAGAGTGGAGAACAGCCTTAGGCAAGTGCTGTTACCTGACAATGGAAGACCCTACCTGTTTGTAACAAAGCTGAAGTGTTCTCAACTTAGAAGGGAACTTCTCTGCGCAACGCTGCCCCCCCTCTGCCTCTGGAACTAAACCACCAAAGCACATGATTCAATAATTCCAATTATGTTTAGAGAAAATTCCATTCAACTTTTCTTTTGACTTTACTTTCTTAAGAAGATAGCCTCCTCCATCACTTGCTTTCTTCAAGAATGCAATTCCATTGCTTTTCTAGTATTTTTTGTTTGTTTTAGAAAACAAGGTTTTATTACATAAAAAATAAAGCAATTTCTTAAAAAATTTCTTAAAGGAGCATCCCATGTGCAGACTTTGATAACATACCACCTTCATGAGCTGCACACAAGCAACAGATATTTGTACACAGAGGAATAAGCTCCTATATAGCTTTTTGCAGTCCTTGCTGAAAATAAAGTGTCCTAGGGAGAATTTAATATATTCTGTCCATCAAAAGAGCTCATAGAGCACTGCCAAGCAACCAAAAGAACAGATTTTCCTGTCTCATTCTCCTTCTAGTTTCACAAATGTATTTGTTAACTTTCTTAGGTGCCTCATTTTTCTGGGACACACTTAAAACAGAGTAATCCAAAAAGAAAAAAATAAAAGAAATAATAGTTTTTAGAGTTCTTAATAGCAAACAACAAACGTTGGAAAATTTCTGTTTAGTTCATCTTATCAGAAGCGGAAAGAAAATCCCCAACTTTCAGTTGCTGGCCTGGAACTCAGACCAGCTCTTTATTTAAGAAGCCCAGCAGTGCAAAAAGCACAGCAGAAGCTTCCACCTTTTGCCTTGAGAAGTCTATGGGGTAGGTTAAATTTTCCTCTCATTTCAAGAGCTGGATGAGGACGATATAAGGGAAAGTATGCACCAACAGTTTATGGGTACCAGTGAATCAGCGCTGCAACGTTCACATGACATCCATCTCATGGAGCACAGGAGCTGAGGGGGATTACACGCCCCATTAAGAAAAACAAATCATTTCAATGCATCATTCCACTGCTGTTCACCACAAACAGGAATAATTTTATGGGAATTTAACTGCTTTCTCAAGTATCCATTTGATTAATTTGTTAACGTACTAAGCCTTCCATCTCTAGAGACTGATGTGCTCAGTAGTACAGTAAGACACAAATTATTCTGGTGCTTTCCCTTCTCCTGTACCATGAATTTGAGCAAACTAGAGCCCACTAAGAACGCGATAATGTACAAGATAAACATGCACAACAGCAGCCTAAGGAGCTACTCTGACCACCAGATGGAGCCCATATTGTTTCAGAATAGGAATAGAAACACAAAGTTACAAGCAGGTGGGGAACTCTTCCATTTGTTACTTGTTTTGGAGAACTTCATGTTCTCCTTGGGGCAGTAATGTCTCTTAACATCATTGGGAAACAAGCATCCTAAAATCCTTAGGACCAAGGAAACACCAGACTTATCACCCAGGGATCACTGAGTTCAACATATTTTTAATTATTTACAGTAAAATACAACAAATAAAATAGACTCTGAAAAGCACCGTGAAATAGCCTGGGTTAGTGTCCCCAAACTCCTTCCTAAGATGAACAGAAGAGTAACATGAGCTGGTTTGTATTCCAGTTTGTAACGTCTGCCAGAAAAAATAGCAGAAGCTCACCTCAAGATATATCAAGCAATTTAGGTTAACATCTATATTTGAATGTTGTCATCTACACAGAATTTATTGCAGCTGGGCAAACAGAAATACACTGCACCACAAAATGGAAGTACTTCTCATTTTGTGGTATTAGCACCAAACCATTATACATGGCCTTATGCAGTTGAATTTCTTATGTACTACTAAATTTAGCTTCAACGTTTTTGAAGAGCTGAAGCACCACTCGATGACAAGAGACCCTTATAGCACACAAGAGACGGAGGGCAGATTTTTGGTTTTGTTTTCTGTTGGAGGTGGCTGGGATGCATTTGTTTTGTTGTCCAAAAAATATTGTTGTAACTTTATCCTAAATGAGGTTTTGTCATAGAGGAGACACCATCAGTGGCTTTTAACTGTCATTATAAGAAGTGATCTACAGAAAATGGATACAACTTTTCCCCCTCAAGTTACTAAAAGACATTCTACCCCAGCCTTCCAACTACGTAACAGAACTCATTTCCTCAGAGTGCTATCTTTCAATAACAGCATTCAAAAAAAAACCCAAACAATCCAAAAATGTTAAAAATAAAAGTTCCTCATAGTCACAATCACAGATTCTAAGCGCTACTTTCTATTTCTCATTCTTTCATAGTTTAGGGGAGGATTCACAAACAACATCAACGAGGTGTTTCAACACACCAGATGAAATATTAAGGAAAAAATGTTTCATATTCAAGTACAGATTCAGCATACCTTTTCCATGACAAGTCGAGCTAGTTTTATTGGGTTTGCTATACATTTAACTGCAGATACTGCTCCAGAGGCCAGATTTTTTCCATCCATGATAATTGCATCCATTTCTACTTCACCTTCTTCATTAAGAACAGAACCACAGCCTAGACCAAAGAACAACAACAAAAAAAATTAAATTAAAAAGAGGAGGAGTAAGAGAAGAAGAGTTAAGTCATTAAGAGCTAACCAGCAGCTGATTCAATTTATGGATCTCATCAAGCAAACTTTCTGTTTTCCAATTATATGTCTGACTTACTGGAAGGACCTACCTCCTGAATAAAAACAAAACAGCAGAAACATTGCTGAGTATAACTGCAAAATCCAACTGTAGACAGAAATCTGACAGGGTGTAATGGCTACTTAAAAAAAAAATTGAGTTTTATTTTTATATGATGAAAAACGCACTTGAAACTCATACAATCGTGAATTGGTCATAAGATGGTATACAGAATGCCATTTATGCAATTCCATCCAAAATTATATACCAGCTATGAAAGCTAAAATGGCAATCATAAACAAGATTCTTTATCCCCCAGATCACATCACACGCACGTAAAAATATCTATTTCACTTTTACAGTTCTTCCAACTGTAGGACACCCAACAATATCGTGTAGTGTTCAGTCCCATCAAAAAAATAATGCCAAAGAGCATTCCAAGAAGCTGTCAAAATTGACACAGCACAACAGAAGTGCTCATTCACTACTGCACCAAAACCTTGAAATAACCCAGTCTTCAAATAACAGTTTATCAAATAACAGTAGATGGAGGAATTTAGAATAAAGATAGAAATGAAATGCTGGGTAGTTATTCTCTTCAGCAATCATCAACGCTGACATTAACCTAATTGAAAACTGATGATACAGGATGAGACAATGCAAATAGGTGTTGTTGTGTTTTGTTGTTTGGTTGTTTGTTGTTTTTTTTTTTTTAAATAACGTAAGTAACCCTTCCCAGGGGAACGCTAAGTTTTTAAGTCAACATGTGTGCAAGCTAACTAGGCTGGGTAAGACTCAATTTAGAAAGAAATTTAAAAATTCATGGTAGAACTATAGAGTAGCTCAGGTAGAAATACTCAAACGTTGTACAGAACTAAAACAGGTTTTGTTGTTTGCTTTTCCTGTTAAACTGACACTAGGGCAGGTCAGAAACTACTGTTGGTAACTGCCGACATAAGGCAACTACACCTATGCACTTCTGCCCTGAATATATGTGTATAATGTTAAAACCTCACTTACAGGTGGCAACAACATTCTGGGTCTTCAAAACTCCACCTAACAGACACACCTGCCTACACTCCACCCCAAACAGTTACTTTTTGCTCCCCTCCAACCATATAAGCTATTTCTGAGCTCAGTGCCACATCATTCAGAATAGGTTATTTCTATGCCACACTGATGTGTGGAGAGCTTACACATTCCTCCTTTCAGACATCTGTGCTAAAATCATTCTTCCAGAATTTCCCTTATTTTGATGTACGGAATAGGCCCTCTTTCATTTCTTAGATAAGCCTTGCCATGTTCTTCTAGTTTCCTTTGTCAAGGTAGGCTCTTCTCACACCCACGCTCACAAAATTCCCTCTAGAACAAGGTGTACCTTTCTCAAACAGCAGTAATCAGAAGAACGACGGCCCCAGGGGATGCTCTACCAGCCTCCTGCATCACCCCATTAGAAATCTCCTATGTCCGCTGGAGATCTCTAAAGATTTCCTAACTGTTCCTCTGCAGAAAACCAGAGGACACAACTTGATTATTAAGCTTATTCCTCTCCATATTTATTGTTACTGTTTAGCAATGTCTGTGTTTTCTAGGAAAATATTACAACAAAACAAACGTTTATTTTACAGAGATAAATACCACGAGTTTTAAAAAGCCACTCCAATCAGGGCCCTCTTCACATAGCTGTCAGCTCACTCTGAGAGCAGCTGTATCTAACGAGCACTAACACAGCTGGATGTATATGTAAGTGGTTAAGGACTTAGATCAGCATAGTCAGACATGAACAAGAGCTCAAGGCTCAAGCTCAGTTCAAGCAAATTTTGCTAAAAATTCTTAATTTAATCTACTATAAACAACAGATAAATATTGTTAGAACAAGTATAAGTAAACATCTTTAGACAAAACATTAGTTTAATATATATTTCAATAAGTAAACGCTGTCAGACCATGAGAAGGTCTGCCACAAACATGTTCTGCACATTCGTGAAGAAAATGAAAAGTTACAACTGTCTAGCAGGCATTGGCTACGGTAGGGTCTAAGAGCCTGTCCTCAAATGGTGCAATCACTTTGAACGTGGAGCAGCACGTGCTCCTTTAAGTGGCTGTATGATGAGAGGGAGGCTGCAATTCTCTCCCTGGGGAAAGACGGTAACTTTCAACTACAGCCCAAACCTCCTTTCTGCAACTCTGCAAACAAGAAATGCGTGTAAGGCACAAGTCTGTGGAAACTTCTCCATATGAAGAGCTATGTGGATGCACTGAGATAAGAGAAACATAGAATCATAGAATCACAAGGTTGGAAATGACCTATAAGATCATCCAGTCCAACCGTCTCCTCATCACCATTGCCACCACAAGCACTAAACCACATCACACAGCACGCCATCCAGACGCCTCTTGAACACTGCCAGGGACGGCGACTCCACCACCTCCCTGGGCAGCCATTCCAGTGCCTGACCCCTCTCTGAGAGACGAAGTTCTTCCTTATGTCCAACCTAAACCTCCTCTGATACAAATACGTATTCTGTCCCGTATCAGTTCACTTCATGTTATCCACTTCCCAAGCTCAGAATAGCAGCATTAGCGATAAGATTGCAAACTAAGGGTGAAAAAAGCTTGCATTAATACTGCCACTGTGATCTCACTTACCAAAATACGTGCCGAAATGACACACACTGCTGCTTATCATTTAAATAAATAAGCCTAAATAGACTGCTATAAAGCAAGCTTTCGCCAGAGAATCCCATTCAATTAAAATACATTTTCCGTTTACATAATTTTGATTTACAGAACCATCAAAATTAGCATATAAGAAACCAAGAAAGTATGAAATTGTTTACATGGAATGATTAAGAGATGTAAACAATCTTTTGGCTTAAATTTATACTGAAGTTGCTTCCACATTGACACTGGACAACTACCATTGGCTAGAAAATGATGTTCCTTGAGAATTAAGATTTTTTTCCTGCAATATAGGAAGCTGATGACTTTGAAATAGCAAATGTAAGCTATTTGGTCAGAGGTTTGTTTAGAGATAGAATCCAGAATTATAGAAAGCACCAAAGGTCAAACAGTTACAGATTTACTGACCTGAGCAAAACACAGCCCTAAAGGTTGACTGATTTAGACAGCAAGTGAAGAAAAAGTTAATGAGGGAACACCAGCTTCATATTAATTATGCAACTGCCTCATGGTACACATATCTCATTTAAACCTCTAAAAAGCAGGAAATTCAATCCAAGTCCACAATGAATCAGTCAAAACTTTCATACGGAAAAAAAATCTTTCCATCTTTCTCAATTGCAAGGTGAGAAAGAAAAAGTGAATCTGTGCATATTAAGCATCCACACAAGAATCAAGTATGCTATCTGAGACACTGAACTCTGACAGTCTTCTTATCCATGTTCATTCCTGACATACCTTGCTGGAAACAGTGAAGAATTTTCACTGAAATGCATCCAAATAGTAAACTTGAAGTTATACGAATAGGAGAAAAATATTAGATGTTAACTATCATTAACATTAATTGACATTAATTGCTAGGAAATTCAGTTCTAAACCTTAAATGACTCATATCATTAGTTGCATTATTTTTATAATATTATTTAAGAAGGCACTAATTGCAAGCATTAACTAAAACATACACAATATCCCAAAATCTTCCTTTAACAAGAGGTAAAGAATTAAGGCTTAAATATTGCCACAAGCTCTGTACAAGTGACTTTTAATATGAATATTAACTGAACATACACTCCATTAAGGAGTCCATGTCTTAAAACTAAAAACTCAGCATGGGGGCAGGGGAGATTCACATAACAGTAGGACTGGAGAACAAGAATGAATCAGTAGGTACAGAATGCTGAGAAATAACAAAGACTAACCTGACTGCCTAAGTGTGCTCAGAAGAAACAATGGTACATAACATGCTTTTTTAATTACATCAATAAACAAATAATTCATATTTTGTGACACTAATAGTTACTTCACTACAATATGCATAATTCAAGGCAAATGCGAGCCAGTATTTTCACAGTAATTAGAATCAAGGACTGAACATACGTAATGATTATACAGATACTGAATTCTTTAAAAATTACCTGCATTAAAATGAGGGTCATCTTCCATTGACCGTACCGCCTCCTCAACTGCATCTAAGGCGCTGCCTCCTTGTTTCAGGACACCATAACCCTGCAGCGCTGCTCTGATGACACCAGCACGGCATCCCTCTTCTCGTTCTTTGAAGATCCGGCCAGCTCCACCGTGTACCACAATGACAGGCCTCATCCTGTCAAATTCCTCCAGCTGTGCCAACAGGTTGTTCTTAATTAGCCTGTTTTGGAAAGAACTGTGTTTAGTATTTGTTCCCTTCCAATGGAGACAGCCCTGCAGATGAATGAGCAGATAGGCTGTTTGACTCCCATGAGTTCACCTTTCAAGAAGCCAAACACTCCCTCTAAGGAGCTCCAACAGCAAGTTCCCCCTGTGGCAGGCACGGAGGAACCTGAGCAGCCTGCAGCCAGCTGACAGCAGGGCGTCGGGTGTGCTGACCTCTGCAGGGCCCGCTCAGCAGAACTGTGCCATACCACCACAGACCCTGCCTGCCTTTGGTATTACCTTACTGGTTACGTAGAAACGAGCACTCGAGTCTCAGTCCTGCAAACTGCTCGTTAGATGAGTAACCTCACTACTTGAGTACACCCGTAGAAGCACAGATAAAGCCCAGCCCCGCATTAGCAACTTAACCACGCTGTGTGGATTTCAAACCTCCAACCTCTTAAAATCGTTGTACTTTGTTCAGAAAAACAAGGCATCAAAACCTGGCAGTTAACCGCCTTCACTGTTCACTGCCTCCTGTGAGCAAACCAGCGCTGCCACACATCTGAGGATGAGGAGGAACCTCGTCACCCACTGATGCCAGAAGATGAAGCCCCGTGAAGGCAGCAGGCACTGCACCAACGCTGCAGGCCCAGCCTGCGCTGCCCGGGGCAGAAACGTCTCGATTTTCACCGGGCTGCCGTACGCGAGGCCGTTCTCCTGGAGGCCGCCCGAGCTTTTATTTCAACGGACAGCTGCCCTTTTCTTTCCCCCACGGTCACGTTCTCGCTGCCCTGGAAGGAGGAACCTAGCACAGCCTGTCCGCAGCGGCAGAACCGAGCCCTCAGGGTCCGCCCTCCGCGTTCCGAGTCCCTGCCGGCACTAAGCCAGCCTCACCAGCCCTACGGAGAGCGGAGCCGGACCCCGCTGTGGCCTCCCGACTCCACGGCAGCTGAGTGCAGCGCGGAACCGGACCGCACGGCCGGCGGTTCCCTCACCAGACATGGCGCCCCTGGGGATGCCCGCAGCTAAGATGGCCGCCGCCCCGCCCGCCCCTGTCTCGGAGGGGCGGCACCGCGGCCGCTCGAGGAGGGTGTGCTGACAGAGCGCGGCTGCGGTCACGCTGGGGAAGCCGATGTGGTTCTGAGCTCGGTCAGCTGGCGTGCCTGCAGCCCTGTGTATTACGAATGGTGGAAATAGGCCGTCCCTGCCTCAGCCCGTGTGGCGTGCGGGCAGAAATGCCTGCCCGAAGGCAAGCGGAGGTGACAGCCCCACAAAAGCCGGGAGCGGTGCCCAGCAGCGCGGTTTCCTTCCCCGTGTGCCGCCGCTGCCGCAGTGACGGCTCCCGGCGCGGTGCCGGGGCGGCTTCGTTCGGCGATGCGGCGATAAGCGCCCTCATTTCTTCTCGGTGATGTACCATTTCCAATCAGATGTTGCACCACCTTTAATTTCCTCGTCGCTCACCACCGCTTGGTTTCCCCTAGTGTTAAACGAGAAAAATGACTCTTCCCCAAAGCCAAACCCGTCAATACAATACATGCCGTCCGCCCTTCCTTCTGCTCTCCTTCCAGCGAGCTGGGACTTCCAGTGCTCCGACTGTGTAAATGCAGTGAGGTGCGCGGGGCATGGGCCTGGGAAGTGCATCCAGGCGTGAGGAGGTGAGGCGTCAGGTGGGAACTGACCGAGTGACGCTGGATGGTGTGTGTCTGTGTAGATTCCAAAAGATAACAAAGGTGAGAGAGAAGTGTGCTGTTACTACTGCACTGCTGGGGGAACGCATCGTTACTTGGTGTAAAAAGAGCTATAAACAGAAAGTCTCTGGAAAGGAAAAAATCTTCAAAAATACAGTGAAAAAATCTAATTGAAAATAATAATTTCCAAAGTTCCTTACCTAATGGTAAAAAAAAAAAAAAAAAAAAAAAATAAGAATTTCACAGAACTTGTGCAGCCTCTCCCAGCATCCAGCCCTCTTGCTCCACTGTTTCTCTTCACTGTTCACTTCCCTGTCTCTTCACTCCCTTTTTCTCCTTTCGTTGCTCCAAGCTGCAGGAGAGTGCAGCCTGCCTTGGACTCGTGAGCTGAGCTTAGTTGAGCTGGCAGTGCAGAATAGCAAGGACTTACGGCAACATGCAGTCAGTCCACTGAAGATTAATTTTATGTCCAGTTCTGGGCTCCCCAGTTCAAAAAAAGACAGGGATCTCCTAGGAGTCCAGCAGTGGGCCACAAAGATGATAAAGGGCCTAGAGCATCTCCCACATGAGGAAAGGCTGAGTAATGTGGGCCTGTTCAGCCTGGGGAAGAGAAGGCTGAGAGGGGTTCTGATAAATATTTATAAATATCTACAAGGAGGTAGGAGGCAAATGGATGAGGCCGGGTTCTTGGTGATGTGTAGAAATAGGACAAGGAACAATGGCCTAAAACTTGAACATGGAAAGTTTCATGCAGAAGAACTTCTTTATGGTAAGCATGTCAGAGCACAGGAATAGGTTGCCCAGAGAGGTTGTGGAGTCTCCTTCTATATTCAAGACCCATCTGGATGCCTACCTGTGACCTTCTGTAGGGTACCTGTTTTAGCAAGGGGATTGGACTCAATGATCTCTTGAGGTCCCATCCAACTCCTGCAGTTCTGTGATTCTGTCATCCTGGACAATGTCACTGATAGGATCAACTAAGAGGAATTTAAATTTAGGGTGTGAATTATTTGAGAGTAAATCTTTATTCACCTTGCTTCCAGTGGTAGCGTCAAAACGGGATGCTAGCTAGATGCTAACTAGACAAAATACTTGAAAATCTTTATTTCAATTGTTTGCACAGATAACTGGACATGAAATGTATATAATAACCTTAAACTGCAAAATTAATGTTGACCTAACATTGTCATGGTTCAATAAATGTGCCACTTTGTGGGACATCAGTGTCTTCATCAGGTTTCTGCTGTAAGGACTTTTTAACCACCTTCTTTACCACCCTTGTTTTTAAAACTGAGTCATAAGCAGTTTCCAAGTTAGCATTGGAACAGTGAAGGGAATACCTTTGCTGTCTGGAGAGGGTCTCCAAAATGTTATTATTATTGGGACAGCTGGTGAAATAAGGGCAATTGGTGGAGATAACATTCCTTAGGAGTCAGTGCTGCACTGCTTCCTGTGTCTCACTGGGAGACAGTGGTCTCTTAAACCTTTGTGTAGGAATGGGATGTCTAGTAGAATAATGAGAAAATCACTGTACATTGAAGAGGTGAATTGTCCAAAGTCTACGTAAACTGTTAAGTTTTAAATCATTACTGCAGAAACCTGACTTCATTCTTGCTAATTTTTTAAGAGAGCTTTGCATATTTTAATTGCCAGAGAAGCAACTTTAAAAATATACAGAATAAATGAGTTCTTTATATGTGCAGCCTTGTAGAGATAAGCGTTCCTGCTTGTATACTGAATTGAATATACTTGAAAGAGGTGGGAATGTATTACAGGGAGTGCTGTAGGTGAGTAGGTGCTGCAGGGCTGAAGCTACAGAGTGGATGATCGCACTGTGCATGGATGCAGTGCGTGTTTATGTGACATCAGAGCTGTGTCATAGGGTCTGCCTTACAATTTCAGGGGCTGATTTCAGCTGCAATGGGGGCTTCTATTTTCCTTCCAAACCTGTATAACAAAGGACAATCCTGCCTGCCTCTAGAGAAGGAATTCCCTTGGAATGTCATTGAAAGTTGGATTTCAAGAACCAACAAAAAAATAAAACATACTGTAAAAGTAGCTCTTTTAACTTGCACACCTAATGAATCTTCTTTATTTTTAGAGTAAATGCTTATGTGGAAATTTCTGTGTTATCTACAAAGTATTTGAAAATCTTTAAAACGTTTAAAGCAGTGTTCTATATTTTAATAGAGTTCTGGGAGCATACATCATTAATCAACTCCGAAGCTGCTTGAAGAAGCATGATAAACTTGCAGAAACACAGCACTAATTCAAGAAGGCTGCAAACTAGAATCTCTACATGTAGGCAGAACTCGTGGGTATCACTGCAGCATTGGGGTGCTCAGGTGTTTTTGGAAAAATTTTCTTGTGAATATTGCCCAGAAATAAAACTAAGCTAGAGATAGTTTTGTTTTCCTTTTCTGAAGAGATCTTTGCTCAGAATATTTTTTCCTTTCCATAATACATAAAACACTGATACAGTGAGTGCTTAGGGATGTGATCCTATCTATCTTACACTCTGTCCTCTTCTCTTGATGCTGTTCTCAATGCTTGAAGCGAGACCCAAAACTCAGATGTTCCTCATGTAGCAGATTCCCCACATAAGAAGTTACAGTATGTTACTGTGCGCAGTGTTGCTTTTTTTTGTCTGCAGCAAAAGGGTACTGACAGAGACTGAAGTGGGCAGGTCTTTGAGAGCACCCTTTGTTGGGATAGAGCATATGATACAATAATAGTAATGGAACATTTCTAATTTATCCTGGTTTTGAATCATACTCAGGTTGGGTTTAACTCATTTCCAAAGCTAGTATTTAAAATTGGCTGTGGCAGTTCCTATCGCTGTGCCATATATTTATCATGAAAGGAAATGTCCACGTTCAGTGCTCTGCTCTGCTGGTGGTGTGCTGTAGGTGAGTGTCTGAGCACAAGGCAATTGAATTCATAGATATCATTAAGCTGGAAATAATTAAGTTGGAAAGACCACTACAATCATCTAGTCCAACCATCAACTCATCACCTCCAGACCCCTAAACCATGTCCCTCAATGCCCCATCTTGTCTCTTCTTGAAAACCTTTAGGGATGATTCTACCACTTCCTTGTGGGCAGCCTGTTCTAATACCTCACTACCCTTTCTGAGAAGAAATTTTTCCTAATTTCTAACCTGAACCTCTACTGGCTCAGCTTGAGACCATTCCCTCTCGTCCCATTGTTGTTCCCTGGGCTGACCCCCACCGCATCACAACCTCATTTCAGGGAGGGAGCAGTAACGTCTCCCCTGAGCCTTCTCTTCTGAACAATCCCAATTCCCTCAGCCACTCCCCGTAAGACTTGTGCTTCAGACTCTTCACAGCTTTGTTGCCATACTCCAGACACTCGCCAGGGCTTTGATGTCTTTCTTGCAGTTTGTGGCCCAAAACTGAACACAGTACTTGAGGTGTGGTCTCATCAGACCTGAGTACAGGGGGATTTCTGATCACCTCCCTGCTCCTGCTGGCAATACCATTTCTGATACAAGCCAGAATACCACTGGCCTTCTTGGCCATCTGGGCACACTGCCGGCTCATGGTCAGCCGGCTGTCAACCAACATGCCCAGATCATTTTTCTCCATACTGCTCTGCTCCAAGCCTAGAATGATGCATGGGGTTGTTGTGACCAGAGTAGGATTCAGCGCTTGGTCTTGTTGAATCTCATACAATTGGCCTCAACCCAGAAGTCCAGCCTGTCCAGGTCCCTCAGTGGGGCTTTCCTACTCTCAGGAAGATGAACACTCCCTCTCAACTTTATATAGTCTGCAAACTTACTGAGGGTGCACTTAATCCTCTTATCCAGATCAGTACAGATATTAAACAGGGCCAGCCCTGAAATTTCCGCACAGTTTACTGACAGAGACCAAAATTAGATTTTTTTGTTCTCCTTTTCTTTCTGTTGTTATTGTGCTAAAAAAGCCCTGAAGCCATGTTACATTCTTGTCACCACACTTCTGAAGGAACGTACTTATCACCTTTGTGCTTTTGAAATCCTGCCCACAATCTTTGCAGTCTACAAATGTCGGCCTGCCCCATTCTACTGTCTTTAACTTCAAAGCAGGCAGATCAAGGTCGATTTTGTGAGATTGTTTTCCATTCTCTTACTGTTTATTCCAAGCTGTTTTGTTTATTGTTTATTCCAATACTTTATTACTAAAGTAATAAAACCATTTTGATCATTCTTATTTGTCTGGTTTGCATAGAATATGTGTGTGACGTGTTGGAAAACGTATCTACATGTCTGACAGAAGCTTACAAGTCTTCCCATCAAGTGCAGGGAACTGCTGGAGCAGTTCAAAGGATAGCATTCTCAGAGCTCGCAAGAGTTGTCCTTGCCTTGGTTCAAGCCCATTCTCCAGCTAAAAATGCTTGAAGCTCCATGGCTGTCACAATTGCAAGCACTTAAAAATGCCATATCTGGGGGATATTTCTTACCTGCCTCTCACGTTTACTTTGCCTCTAAATTTTGATCACATTAGGAAAAGTGCAGTTCATTTTCCTCTTAATAATGTACAGTAAATGTGCTAAACTAATTAAAGATTTTAACTGTGCTAAGCTTGTATTTGAGACAAAAAAAAATTTAACCTGTTAAAATAGATTAGAATACGTTTGCTTAAATATTACTTGAGGTACTGCTTCAGACTTAAGAACACTCCAGGGGTTTTCAGGGAAATTTTATAATGTACTTCAGCAGTAACTAAGGTTCAATTGTGAGTATTTTGTCATGTATGTAATCCTCTTGAGGGCGATAGAAGTTTCCACAGCACAGATTTTAGAATGAAGTCCAAGGTTTAAAGGCCTTGTCAATGTATATAAAACACCTTGGGGAAAAAGGATAGCCCGATTTTTTTGAAGTTCAAAATAATTCAGGGAGGCTTTTTCTGTCTCCAAGTTCTGGAAGAGAAAAAAATGGAAAAGACACTTTTTCTCTGGAAGAGAAAAAAACGAACAAAATGAGAAATTGAAATCTGTTGAAGGTCTTTCTTTCTCCAGTACGACTTGTCACCCAAATGTACAATTGTGTATTGACCCTAACTGCAGTGTATCACAGAATGCAAAAAATAAAAGGGCATCAGCATAGCAGTTGCAAAAACAAGTGCCCTGATACTTGAGCATTTAAATAGGAATAAAATGACAGCAAATGGGGACTTACTGTCATGGAATTAAAATAACATTTTTTTAGTAACTTAATTCTTAGTAACTTGACTTTAGTAACTAATCAGGGGAATGTCAGGTTGGGTGTTAGGAAAAGGTTCTTCAGGTACTGAAACAGGCTGCCCAGGGCAGTAGGCACAGCCCTGAGCTGCCAGAGTTCCAGGAGCGTTTAGACAGCACTCTAAGACATAGGGTTTGATTTTGGGTGATGCTGTGTAGGGTCAGGGGTTGGACTCCATGGTCCTTGTGGGTCCCTTCCAGCCTGGGCTATACTCTGATTCAATGATAAAGGCTCAACCAAGCAACCAAGTAAAGGAAAATATCCTGGGACCCCTTTATTCTATCTAAGATTCTCTCTGTCAGTTTGAAATGTGAGAAAACTCTCCTGCCTATGTCTCTTTTCTAGAGATATTACAAAACAGTGAACCTCCTAAGCAACTTAGTAGATGTATCTCTCTCGGTCTTAAATAAGAAGTCATCCTCACCACCTCTGTTGACCCTGTGGAGATGGTTTAATTTTGCATAAGGTAGGTAGGGAAAAATTAAAGTTTAGAAGTTTGCTATGCCTAAGTGCATAACAATGCAAGTATGTTTATATATAGAAGCTACTCTGCTACCAGGAGGGTTGTAATGACCTTGAATGCCCATTAGAAAGGAAAGGCATGATTATTTTGCTTAGTTCAAATGTTCTGTGTTTGTTTTTATATGTAATGAAACACAAAGATGTGTCAGCAGTAGAACCATGAAAATTTCAGTGGTAAAGATAGTTTGATATAGTAATTAGTATTACAAAATGTTTAGTAAAAGTATTTGCAAAGTGCATAAAATAAGATTCAAAAGGCATGTTTAGAAAGGTGATTCAACAGAGCTGTTCCTCAATTTACTTGCTAGTAGAACTGCAGCTTTCTCCATGTCCTTTGTTGCAAGGCTGGTTTTGAGCAAGCATCTGATTTTGTTTCTTAATAGTGAGTTGCATTTCTTCCTCTTAATTTCTAATAAGTATAATTAGCACAGCATCTCTAACACTATTATAATGATTACAATTGAACCTGATAAAACTTACAACAAGACACCATTGTGGTTATACTTTTCAATATGGAAGATAACTGTGAGGGAAGACTCAGGAGCAAGCAGTCTTATTTTGAAAACTTGATCTTTTGGGTTTTTTTTCATCTCTGAGTCAGGACCCTGATTGTACTGAAGTAACTAGAGACATAAAGCAGTTTTCAGTGTGGTTGCATATCAATCTAAAAGCCTGATTTAAGAACAGATTTTCTAAGATGATTGGCAAATTGTTTACAGAATGAAAGAATACTGTATAAACAAGACCACAAATAGTGTGCTAACAGATCATTCTGAAGCATGAATCAATTAAGTCAGTTGTAAGGCCAGTGGCAGGGAGACCTGATCAAGTGGGGAAAAAGGAAAGATTTTAAAATGAGAATACAAAATATGAAACAGCTGATTGATATCTGCCTTGTATGTTCTGCTGGAGAATTGGTGTCAGATTGCTCAGAGATCACATTGGAAATGCAGTGTAACAAGTGATGAGATTTGTGGGATACTTTGGAGTAAGCCATGTAAGGATTCTGGAAACAAAAGGCACTTTGAAATTATTTGTGTTATGAATGAGAAACCAAGGGAATTGTTTGAAAGTGGGAAGCATTATAGTGACTTTCTTCTACAACATGGGAAAGAAAGCCACGATGTTGTGTACAAAGCACAGCACAGGGTGCAACTATTTCATGAGAGCTTGAGAAGAATTCAAGACATGTAATCTTGGAGGTATGGAGAGTTTTGTAGCATTGGTTGTGCTGATCATAGGTGGAGAATATTGTTTGCTTTGGTACTACTGGCTGTAAACTTTCTAAAAATGCTGAAAGCAGCAGACTTCATTTGCCTTTTAGTAAGCAAAAATACAGCTTACACATGCATGCTGGACTGTTAGAGGCCTGCAGAACTAGATGTCTTCCTGAAGATTTGATCATGCTGCTGCTAGCGAATTCCTAAATAAGCTCATATGAAAAAGAAATTCAGGATTAAGTATTGTTCTGAAGTTACAGAAGGAGGCAATTTGACAACTGGTGGTTAAAGGAAGATGAATGGGAGTGGATTTGCAGGGTCTTTTACAGAAGACACTGAAGCTGCTGCAGTACTCATAACATAGGAGTAAACAGATGAAAAAAGGCCATTATGACTGTTTTAAGACAGGAATTGAGGACAGAAAAGAGAATTGCTAGGAATCAAAACGTAAGCACTGTTGTACTATTTTCAGAACTGTGACATGTGTTGAGAAATAAAACAAATGAGAACAGAACCTCGCATTAAAGCTTTTTGTAAAATGCAAATAAAAAAAAATTATTTTATGAAGCAGAAATTCTCCTTTGTTTAATAAGTCCCTATTTACTAATATAATCTCAATTTAAAATATTTAAATGATTATTAAATATAAGCAATATTAAAAGAAAATAGTAAAATAAATCACTATGTGTATCATTACATTCAGTAGCTACTTTCAGTTGGGTACTGTGGCTCAGTATGAAACAGATCTGTACTCGAGTACTCACTGAGCGCCTTGAGTACTGTGTTCATTTTTGGGCCCCTCAGTACAAGAAAGACATTGAGGCCCTGGAACGTGTCCAGAGAAGGGCAGCGAAACTGGTGAGGGGTCTGGAGCACAAGTCTTATGAGGAGCGGCTGAGGGCTGTGGGATTGTTCAGTCTGGAGAAGAGGAGGCTCAGGGGAGACCGCATTGCACTCTACAACTTCCTGAAGGGAGGTTGTGATGAGGAGGGGTTTGGCCTCTTCTCCCAGCCAGCAAACAGGACCCAAGGAAATGGCCGCAAGTTGTATCAGAGGTGGTTTAGATTAGACATAAGGAAGAACTTTTTCTCTCAGAGGGTGTTCAGGCACTGGAATGGCTGCCCAGGGAGGTTGTGGCGTCGCCGTTCCTGGCAGTGTTCAAGAGGTGTCTGGATGAGGAGCTATGAGATATGGGTTAGTGCTTGCAGTAGCAATGGTAATGGGAAGATGGTTGGACTAGATGACCTTGCAGGTCCTTTCCAACCTTGTGATTCTATGATTCTCTGTTAACAGCATTCACACACTGAAGTTACACTGAGGTTTTTCTGGACTGTACAGGAAAAGGAAATTTATTTATTCATCCAAATGTTTACACATTCAGTCAACAAATTCTAGTATTAGGTTCTAATGTTATCAGTAAGGAAAGGAAAATTGTAGAAAACATTGTAATAGAATCGTAGAATGGCCTGGGTTGAAAAGCACCACAATGATCATGTAGTTTCAACCCCCCCGCTATGTGCAGGGTCACCAACCACCAGACCAGGCTGCCCAGAGCCACGTCCAGCCTGGCCTTCAATGCCTCCAGGGATGGGGCATCCACAGCCTCCTTGGGCAACCTGTTCCAGTGCGTCACCACCCTCTGTGTGAAAAGCTTCCTCCTAATATCTAGCCTGAACCTTCCCTGTCTCAGTTTAAAACCATTCTCCCTTGTCCTATCACTATCCATCCTCATAAACAGCTGTTCCCCTTCCTCTTTATATGCTCCCTTCCAGTGTTGGAAGGCCACAATGAGGTCTCCCTGGAGCCTTCTCTTCTCTAAGCTACACAAGCCCATTTCCCTCAACCTTTCTTCATAGGGGAGGTGCTCCTGCCCTCTGATCATCTTAGTGGTCCTCTTCTGGAGTTTTTCCATCTTGTGCTGGATGCTCCAGGGTATTCTGGAGCTATTGTAAGTTTCATATTATGGTGTGGAGTTCAGTATATCGGATGGATCAGGTTTGTGGCATGGACCTACCATATCACACCAGAGAGCCTTCAGAACTTATGAACCCCCATGCTCATGGAAATTATTTTTTAAGGTACTGTGAGTAAAATGCAATCTGTATTTTGTAACTTTTTATTTGAATACAAAGTTGTCTCCTGCTGTAATCAATAAGATACAAGAAATTCCAAAGCAATTGCCATCTTTGCTCCTTTTCTTCTTTTTTCTTTCTTTTTTTCTTTCTCTTTTCCTTCCTCTTCTCCTTCCCCTCTCCCTTTCTTCCCCCTCCCCTCCTCTTTTCCTCTATCACCAGCTTGCTCCCCCCTCCCCCCACCTCTCAGGTTTCCCTTCTCATGAGCAACTGGCTTCATAAAGAAGTTGGCAATTCAGCATCTCAAAATGATGGAAAATTCAAGAACATGACACAGTATCAGTCTCGACAAATTTGGTTGGATAATTCTTCAGACTAATCCCTTAGGCGAACCCTTCTAAAGGTGGAATTTGAAGGAAAGGTGATTAATGTATGGACATCAATGCCCCAAGAATTTTGTAGGCCTGTAGTTAGATTTATTATTTTTCTGCTTGCTTCATTTTGTTCCTTTTCTTCTTATGCATTTTTTAAAGAAAATATTTCAATATAAACAATTTATTCATAAGTTCCATTATTTTTTTACTATGAAAAAATAACGGTTTTCGGGATTGCAATACTGTGGATGAATTATATCTATAGCCAATAGAAATGCTCGAAAGCAGGTTGAAAGGAGGACACTAGGCTTTCTGAAATGCTTTCGGATTGCATGTGAGATATGGGAGCATCCAGCTTGCTTTAACAATGAGAACTTTTCATTCCTGTTAAAAATAGATCACAGTGCATTGACCCCAGAGGGAGAGAAAGGATGAAAAAGACGTGTGTTTCTCTCAAACTCCTGACTATATTGTTACTATCTGTGTGAAAGGATGACAAATGCGAATTGCACTGCTTCCTGAATTCTTTGAATTCGATCTTCATGTGTGCTACAGTTTTGATCTCTAAAAAATTTTGTAATTTAATTAGCAGATTTCTTTTCCCTATCCAGGCCATTTTGAAGGGGAAAGAAAGATTAAACATTTTCCACTGTGAAGATACTTCCTTCTTTTTCAGTGTCTGAATACATGTTTTGAGTGCAGCTTTTATGAACACATTATTATAGGAATTTAAAGCAAAGGGCATGGAATCAACAAGCAATATGATCCAAAGGGGATAAAAAAAGTACTGAATTGGCTGGAAAAATACTTACTCCTCAGTCACTAATTTATAGGCTTGCTGTGGGATTTGCTCAGCTGCACCTGCCTTAGCAAAGTGTTCAAATGTAAATTAGTTGGTGCACAAGGTTGGCAGAGGGATAGGGAGCTTTTCACCTCAAGGTCACTGGTTGGAATCAGGGTATGCTGTTAATGATTTAATGGTGGTCTGATAGTTCAGAATAAATGCATCTGTATTCAAAGAAATGCTCCTTTCTAATTCATGTAACTTTCACGTGAAGACTTGAGTAGCCTGCCTTAGCTGCCTAGAAGTTGGGCGTCCTGGCTAAAATAGTTGCCTAGGCTTCTTCCGTAATCCAAAGGAGAGGGGTTTTCAGAGTGATTCATAATCTTCTAAGATATGTGTCTAAAATAGATGAGATGACTCATCCTCTGGAAGTACCTGCCACTCTGCTGACAACAGAGGGAGACCTAGATGACTAACTTATCCTACATAGCTAAATTCTTGACTGCTAAGTAATATGAGATATTTCAGCACCTATGTCTTTTTCTTCTAATGAAAGGTGTATATAGACACGATGAAAAGGTCCGTAAGACCATTTAGTGCAGTACATGCTGAAAAAGAGGCTGTTGTGATGTGATAAACACATTGATTTTATTTTTTGCTAAATCTACACCAAGAGGAGAAAATGTTTTCTTCTCTTAAAAAATGCCACTGGAAAGAGGTAAGTGTTATTTATGTTGTACAAAAGAATGGGGCAATTGGCATGATATTTATTTTTTATCAATTTCCATTGTTGAAATTTCTTTGTATTTACACCTGTGGAGTTAAATCCATTACATTTGATGTTTATGCACTAAAAGGTTGTTCACGTGCTGCATAGACTTTGCAGATCTGCAGTCAGCAGGGGTACATGGCACTATCAACTAACTTCTCTACTACTTGAGGTGCTTGGAATATTGTAGGACACTTTTTTGCAGAACTGCCAAAAATTAAATTTTGAACTCCATTGTCTTTAATGAAATACAGTGAGTTGGCCAATTTGGAAGTACTAGTGAAGTACCAGTGAATGCAGGAAGTATTCACAGCACTTGATTTTAAATACTGACGTAGGTTTCCAAGTAAAGAGTCTAGACACCTTCTGTAACTAGTGAAGAGTTAGCACTTCCAGGGAACAATTCAGAGGAACCAAGATAAGCAATAATTTGGTGGTCTGGATTGCTTTCTGGGAGACTTGCACTGCTGCTTGTCTTAGATATTCTGAAATAACCTTTGAGATACTTATCCTCCCATAATTGCTATAAGAGGAAGCCTAGCCTGGTTTCTTAGGCTGGTAGAATGGGCAGTGTTAATACTACCCTTATTGTTTTCTGTCATAATTTTTAGTACAGCAATATGTTATCAACTCCAAGCAGAAGATCTTTCTGAATATATTTATGAATCTCAGGCGTAGTTTGCATTGCAGGTGGTTGCTGCATGGTTCATGTTTATAGCATTCTCAGTTTTAAACATTTATCTGTTTTAACTTAATTGACTGAGCACCTCCCACATGCTGAGAATAGTCAGCAAAATACATTTGGTTTTCTCACAAAGTTTAAGTTCATTTTGCATGCTCCCTGACTGAATCATAAACAATCTGCATCTCCACTGTATCTACAAGGTCTTGAGTACTGACTTGCTGACTGACACAGACACTGTTAGACTCTCCATTTCACGTTGTATTCAGAGCATTAGAAGTGTTTTGGATCAAACAGCTTTACTTAAAGCACTATACTCCTCCTGTAGCTTTGAAAACACAATACTTCAGTTATATATTGCTGTATTCAGATTGTACAGAGCATATAAATTCAGTTAGTTCAACTGATTTGCTGTGATTTGAAAAATGACCTACAGAGTTTTGAAGCGTATTAATATGTTAAAATGAGAGCCGTGGATTTATTTTAATATTAAAGTCCAAATTTATAAATAAACTATGAAGTCCAGGATGGCTGAAGAGAATGCACAAAACAAAGACCTGCTTTGGTCAAGCTCCATTACATATGGAGAGAAAACTGCAAGATGTAGAATGTTGTATTATTGTCTGAGAGGGGTGCTTCAAAAACTTCCAGGAGAAAAATTTTATGAAAAGATGGCCAAGATCTCTAAGTGCTTTACACTGGGCTTTACAGTGAAAGGATCTAGATGACAGAATTACTATAATGTGGTAACCATCCACTGCATCCACCAGAAACTAAACAACCTTGAATCTGCTGGGTGTGTTCAAATTCTACTCTTTGGTTATTCTTGATTTAAAGACAAAAATAAAATTGCAAAGGACACAAGGGTGTATCCAGGGGAACAAAAACATCTTTCATGGTTGCTGGAGTTGTTTGATGAGGCTCACTTGCTAGATACCTGATAGCAAGGAAGAACCAATCTGTCACTGTAAGGTTCTGTACAGAAGATTTGTCTATAACTGGGAGCATTAAACTCAGTAATGGGAATTACTTGAGCAGCTACTGAATTAATTTTCATTTTAAACATGCTATTGTTTAAAGATGACAACCGGCTGGACAGCGTGGCAGGTTTTGTACCTGAGTGCATCCGTTAAAACAGGCTGTGAGAAGTTTGCTGATTTTGAATATAAACCTGATTGTGCTGTCAGCTAGCATCTCCCTTACCTAGGGCAAAGCTTTAAATGATGCATCATGTAGTTAGGAGTTGGGTGTGGTATCCTGCAGTCATTACCTCATCCAAACTGCTGTTATTCAATCAAGTAATTGTTTCTCCAGTGTGTGAGGAACGGGACTCATTATATCTGATCTTTTTCTGTACCGTATAAATACTGGTATTCTAGCTCAGAAGTCTTGTAGGCAAATCAAAAGGAGAGTGCTAGTTTGGAGCATTTCTGTCAGTTTGAAATCCCCAAGCTACAGCTTCGAACTCTGCAGTGAGTGCGCTGCAGTAGTGCCCAGAGAGCTGAAATAATCAACAATAGGAACCTTTTATCTCATGCCTGCAATCCATAGATAGAAAGTGAATGTATATATAAATATTTCTCTTTAATATTTCACATCATGCTTCCACTTAAGAAATTTAAAGTTCTTTCACTCAGAGTGGACTTAAGCCAAACCAAGCCACAGGATTTATCATAAATAATTCACATGAAATCCCTCTACTAAGATATCCCACAATTTCATAAAGAATGAACACATGTTCTGAGAATACATAAGGACTGCTAAAATTAGCCTGCTTTAACATGCCTGGGAACAACACATGAAGCTGCTGTTGCAGTTTTTCTGACATAGCTGATCATGTTGTTAACTGTTCACAACAATTAAATAATCTTTTTTTCTTCTTCTTCTTCTCCTTTATTTCTTCTAACTGCTTACAGATTAAGAAACATTTCTGAAAATTCTGAATAATGTTGACTGGTACAGGCTGTAGAACAACCATTGCTGAAATAAACAGGATTAGTTTAGGATTACTTTCTCTACAAAGGCTCTGCAGTACCTTACTCCTCCTTGCTTAGAAATGTCAACCCTTTCAGGTCTCCATGGTTATCTCACAGAATGAAATGTAAAAGCATTCTGCACTGATTATATAAAGACTAGTAAAGGGTGAGTGCAAACTGAAAAACAGCGTTTGAGGACTAAACCGTGCATTTTCAGATGGATGTGTATGCATGTGTATGGTTGGAGAGATGAACAGCACCCTCAAACTGTGAAGTACAGAATAGACATTGGTTTGGGGAAGATACAGAGGAGATCCAAGAGATTTATCAGTGAACATTTTGAACGTGTACATACTGGCTTGGTTAATGCAACAGAAAATGATAAGTAGATTAATTTTATTTGGAAACAACATTAATGCTTCAGTTTTTAAATTTAAACATCAGAAAAGCACAAAATATCTAATATTCCTACAACACCTGTACAAAAGAGATTTAAGAACATAGTTAAGAGAAAGATAGGCTTGCATAAGGATGTGCATACCATTAAAGCTGGGGAACTGTGGATTTCTGCCACGTTCTGTAAGTGTAAGATACATAAATTAGAATTGCTTAGGGATAGTGTTGCTTACATGAATCGCTTCTCTACTGATTTTCATTTACAAATAAATGAGCTTAATGTGACTATTGCTGTCTCATAGTGATTTCAAACTGCAGAAAATATCCTCTATGTGATGGCTTGCAGGTACATAATATCCATGAGCAAAGTTTGTATTGATTGCAGGTGTGTTATGTTTAAAGTCCACTCAGAGATGAGAGAACTGAAATACACCCAAGAGAAGCTTAATATTGAGGTGGAGAAGTAGTCTCTAAGAAGTAGAACACACTTCAATTATAAATTCAAAGTACTACTCTATTTAGATGATATTTCTTATCTAAAATGTAGGCATGAGGAATGGATAGTTGTACTTAGGTTATGTGTGAGTCAACTGTGTTGTATTACTATAAAGATAGTAAACATTCTGGGGAGACATGACAAATCTTCAAGTATTGAAAAGACGTGGAAATTGGAAGAGAGTAGGTTATTCTCTCAGCTAACGGGAATAGGGAATTATAAAATGGGCTTAAATCACAGGAAATTTTCATGTTGAATATTATCATCACATTATTGTTGCTAGAAAAGTTGAAAGCACTGGGACTGTGAATGCTTCACTGCTTGCCTGTGTATGAGCTGGTCAGACATCTATCCATCAGGAGCAACATAGAGATAATTGATTCTGCCTTGGGACTGGATACATCTTTCAGTTCTTACCAGCTCTGGATCCTACTACTCAGCATGATAATAAAACTTCCCAAGTTGTTTCATGCAAATATGCACAGAGATACAATTTAAAGAGTATAAAGCCTTCAGCTCTAAGCACTTCATGAGACATGCAATTTTCCTCCAACATCAAATCGACTTCTGTTTTCAGTGAATAGTCAAACTTCTAATTTAGCTTTGATTTCACATTATTATCTCAGTGTCATTTTTTCTTCATAATATCACATCTTACCCATAGATTCCTGTATCAGAATAACATCTTCACCACCTTCCTCCTCCTGAGGCTTGGTAGGTTGAGACAGCACAGAAAATGAAATTGAAATTACTGTGGCCTTCAAACTCAATTCAAATCAACAATATGATGCTGCTGTTGAAATGGCAAAGCATATTCAGTGATGGATTAAATAAATGTCATACGCACTGGAACTAATTGATCTACCTTACTTGATATTGATAGGGCATGAGCTGGGCTACTGTAGAACAGCACTCTTAGAGAGAATCCGGAGGACAATAAATACAGACATCCTAGAAAATATGATCTGTAAGAGACAATAGAATGTAGTGTGGAAATGGGAAGTGGAGATCTCTCTTGTTTGTATGTTGGACTTGCAATTCAGCTGTATGTACATAGTGTAGAGATGTAGTGTTTAGTGAGGTGTATGTCTATACATCTATATTTATAAAGAACATTCTTAAGGGAAGGGCATTAACTCTTGGAAAAGCTGTTACAAAGGCAAGAGCTATCAGGCATGAAGACAGTAGTTTGTTATCACAAATATATTCAATATGTGTTTCTATCTGAAAATAGTTCTGAAGCAATAGAAGCTCCATTATATTGTTACTTCTTTAATATTTCTGTGGGTAAATTTTAGAAATAGCATGCCCAAATATCTGTCAAGACCAAATTCCTCCTGTTTTCTAATATTTTATAGAGTTTGCTTTTGGTATTTGCAACTTTTTTTCCTGTTTTCATTCTGTCACTGTATACAGGGGAAGAGTAGCCTCCAGAAGGCAGTGCTCTTAGATTTCATCATAGTCAGAAAACGTAGCAGAGTACCATAGACACTGTTTTTTGGAAGAGTTTTATGGTCAGAACACAATATGTTATTATTAGGCCTGGCAGGACACGCAGTGTTTCCTTTGGTGGGGGTTTGGTGAAGGAAGGTTGCTTCTGCTACACACACAGTACAGGCTTCATAAGGCAGCTCATCCTTTGCATTCTTTCATTTATAGCCCAACAACCCTGTGATTAAACTGCAAAATGAGAATATGCATAAAAAAAATATATAAAATATATATACTCTCTACACTAGCTACTCTCTACACTAGCTCACTGGTCCAAAATACTTCTCCCAGTCCACAATTCAGATGAAAAAAAAAAAACATAAAAGACAATTTAAAGATCTTTCTCTGTATTGTTTTATATTGCCACAGTAACCACCAGAATCTTCAGTTAGGACAGGCTGCAGTTTACTGAATAATACACGTGCACATAAATCTTAGTTTCCACCTCAAATCCTGTTTTTTCTGCGACTCCAACATGTATGTATCTGATAACACCTTTTGTTAAACAAAAGACACTGGGAATTGCCTGTTTCACAACATACCACAACATAAATACAAAGGTGTTAAAGTGCAGTAGATGTATCCAAACCAAGAAGAATAGGACTAATCTCATTTGATGGCTCACAGATTTGATGTAGTTTTCATGTAACTCACAGCACTACCTACCTCAGTCCAGTGCTAGAGATCTTTCCAGGCTTCAGTGACTCAAGATTTTGCACAGCTATTCAGTGCAATCAAAGGACATTTGAAAGTATTGCAAGGAAGGAATTATCTCCTCAGAGAGGAACTTGAGGTAATTAGCATTACATAGTTTGCAGAGCACATTCTGAGACTTGCTTTTTGTTTGTTTTTTCCTCATAATGAATAAACTGTATTTCCTAAAGCCCACTTTTTCAAATTCTTTTTCAACAATGCATTGGCAGCCTTTAGTAACGAAGTGCTTGCAAACTGTTACAGTGCAAATGACCCCGTCTGTTTTAAGCAGTGGGGAGACTGTTCCTGTTTGCACAACAGCTGTCCAAGTAGCTCCTTTGTGAGAAGAGGAAGTATTTGAAGTAAAGTCTGAAGTAGGAGCAGACAGTAGCGTCTGTGACACACTATTGGAAACCTGTCATTAGTGAAAGTTTTTTTAAATTTGAGAAATTTAATTGGTTTTCTCAATTTCCTGTGTGACGAAAAGAAAAATCTGAGAGATTTTTCCCATTATGTGTAAGTGACAGCAGACTCATCTTTTAAAATAATTGTCAATTTCCTTATTAGAAGTTCTCACTTGGATTTTTATAGAATTCTTCTAAAACATAATTTATCTTATACTGAACAGTATGTGCCTTGAAATAGTTACCTTCTGCTAAAGTGTATTTGCATCTTTCTTACTTAATCTATCAAGGAGCATCATTCCATTTTTCTTATTTTCAAATTTCATCTGGGTTTTAATTTCAGAATTTGAAAGTTACTCCTCTTGTTAACTGTCAGTAACTGTTGCCTAATGTTTGAACACATCACAGTGCATCTGCAGATAAAATTGTAAATAATAGAATCACAGAATATCCCAAGTTGGAAAACATCTATAAGGATCAGTGTCCAACTCCCAGCTCCACACTCCGAGCACCACCCGAAATCAAACCCTATTTCTGAGAGCGCTGTTCAAATGCTCCATGACCTCTGGCATCTCAGGGCCATGCCCACTGCCCTGGGCAGCCTGTTCCATGCCCACCAACCTCTGGTGAAGAACCAGGAGCTGCTGCTGCCATGAGGCCTCCCCTCAGCCTCCTCTTCTCTGAGCTGAACATACCCATGGTCTTCATCTGCTATCTGGAGTTTACTGCTTTTTATTTTATGGACTATCAATAGCTATGTTTAAATATTGCCACTAAAATATGTCAGATATCTGTTACACTCTGTTACATTGACATTAGCTGGAAATTTTGCTAAGATTGACTATTAGTGAAGGGATATCACATAGATAAACTTACTTTGTACAGAAGGCACGTTAATACTTTAAAGATCAAGTAAGGAAAGCTGTAGAGTCTAGTTATAATCTGAAATAAAGTGTAAAGAATTAGACTTTGATTGTACATGACTTTAAAAACTTACTCAATATGCTTTCCAAAGGAAAATAAGATTTGTTTTCTCTGCGTCCTTTTCTCTTTCTTTTTCTTTTCCATACCTCATGTACTTTTGAACTTTTGAATATAGTTCCCCACTTCAACCAACTCTGAGAAAGGACATAATTCTGGGGTAACTTTTACAAATTTCCTGAAGTCAGTGTCCTGAAGGTCTCAACAAGCTGGAGAATATTCAATGAGAGCAACAAAGTGACTCGGAAGTGGAAAAGGCTGAACTTGTTCATTTTGTCTGCATCACAGCAAAAACTCCACACAGGCGTGATAACAATCTATAAACACTTTAGTGGTATAAAAAAAAAAGAAGAGCTATGTAGTTCAATAACCAGGATATGGAACTGAGAATGAAATGAAGAAAAAAAAAAATAATTGTTCTGGGATTCAGTTGCTTTTGGTGTTATTTGTTCTTTGCAACAGCACTCCTTAAGGAAAGAAGAGAAAGTCTCCTTTTATGGAGAATCACCAGTAAATGGCCATGAGTGAACTGTCCTATATGAAGGCAAGGAGTAATTCAGCTAATTCCTAGTTTAACAATATGTAACCCCAAGAGAACTAATGTGACTATTGTTTGATCCACTCTGCAACAGATGGAACATTCTTGAATCAGTTCCTGATTGGATTAGATCATACATTTAAAAGATTCCTTCTGGTTAATTACATATGGTTGTATCATGGAATTTCTTTTTTCCAGTTCTTCACCTGAAATATCCTTAAACAAAGAACCATAGCTAGAAGACAGTTTGAGAGCATTGATGTGAGGTCCATACTGATGAGGGAGTAGAAGGAAGGCCGATAAATGTTGATAAATGCCTAGTTTAGTAAGCTAATCTAGGTGAATTGCCCTAGTAGAATTTCCTGGAAAGTGCAATGAGCTTTCTGGCCAAGTGGTCCTAAGGTACCCAGCTAATCCTAGTGAGTGATAAGGATGGAGCGCTGGATGCTAAGTTGCTTCCTTTTAATCAATGCGTTTCTGGTACACATTTAAGGAACACAGGAATTTCAGTCTAGAAATATGAGGTGCAGCACTGTTCTATCTACACGATGGTTAAAGCATTGCTTGGCACACTGCATTGCTGCAGTCAATAGTATTTCCACTGCTGCCCTCTCCTTCTTGTTGGACCAGTCCCAGAGAGCTGACCATGGCAGCAGCTGAAGAGACACAAAAAGCAGAGCAGTCCTTCTGTGATGGAGAACTCAATTTTTTTTTCTATGTTTTTTTTTTTGTTTGTTTGTTTGTTTGTTTGTTTGTTAATTATGAACTCACAATCAAAGTATTGTGGTGTTTTCTCCACAGATCTGTTATCTTCATCCTAATTTCCTTTCATATCTCAATATACCTAATCTGGAACTGCATTTGCTTAGCCTTTTGTGCTCACTTCCACTGTACTGATAAGTTTTCTCAAACTCAGTCTGCCTTTTTTCCTCCTTTAAAGAGACCTACCGACAAGAAATTATCCAATCAATAATAGCTAAGTTGTGTTACAATAGATGAACCTTATTAAAAACCTTTCAAGCTGTTCGTGAACTGTCCACTCTGCCTACACACATCTTTACACCTGTTATCTCGCCATGTCGATTTACTGATGGTACACATCCATGGCTTTCATTTCAAAGGACACTGTGTTGTTGAGTTTTACAAACATGGAGATGCAGAGCCTTGCAGTGATGCTTACATGTAAACTGTATTAAAACTAAGGCCTGATTGTGAGGCTCCCTGAAGTCCTGGGAGATATTTGCAAAAAAAAAAAAAAATTTCAGGATTGAAAATTGATGTAATACATTATTTGAAGCAAAATCTCCAAGTTCTATGTGTTTGTGCAGCATCTAGCACAATATCATGTTGATTATGCCTAAAGCTCTTTTGTCCTGTTATTCTACATCACATTATTTCACAATCCCAGATTATATTGTTTATAAATGATATCATTTTTCACTTTTTCCTTTCTTGTCATGAATGTCTTTAATCTCCCTTCAATCCCTCAATGTAGCTGAAGTTTTTTTCCTGTGTTATGAATGTGTATCTTCCTGCACACAATACATAAATTGGAAAGGAAAGATGATTTCAAAGAGTTAAATAAACAATATGCTTCTGTTTTAAACCAGTGAAGTCGTAACACTCAATATTCCACAGCTGAATCCAGCAATTTATCCTTTGTGGATACCAGAACTTATACCAGCTCTAAAATAAATGGGCACAGTCACAAATTCGGAGGCTGACTCATTATCTGTATATGTACTTCCCAGATAACAGACATTAAATAATTCACTATACAAAGTCTTATTTCAATTAAAATGTTAAAACTGATAAAGAAGTTTTCTTTACTTTTGGGAACAGATCTCTGGCTTGTAATTGCATTAATTACAAATATACACAGTTGAAAAGTTGTTCAAATGCAAATGTTCTTAATGAGAAGGAAGCAACTGGGAGTATCATTTTTGGTTGTTGCAGTTAATGGAAGTATTTGATTTTGTTTTAATTGCACTTTTAATAATATAAAGTGCTCTCACAGTGATGAGATTTCAGTAATACAGCATCGTTCCACAGCACTGCTAGGATTTCCAAAGGTTGTTGATGTTGGAAGGATCAATCAGCATCAAGCCCTAACTGGAGAGAACTGAATCTAATAGCACCTTCTCTGGCAGGGCTGTATGCAGAGGTGTGGACCTCTGGATAACAGTGGTGTGCTAAAAGACAATATGACCAAAACAGAGCACTGGTCGGAAAATATATGCATTAAAAATCACAAGGGTGAAGTAGACAGGTATGAGACTCACTCTTTTCATCACTTTGGAGAGCCGTTTTGAAAACAACTGGTGTAGTTTTTTTCTACCATTTTCAGTGCAAGAATGACACAAGGAAAATATTCACACTCAATCTAACATACCCAAGTGTTAACTTAAAACCAAATAAAATGAAATTTAAACTGGAAAAAAAAAATGTTTTCCTTGTTTGCTTTGCTTGCTTGTAATGAAACCTATTTGTACACTCAGGAATCATTTCACTGAAAATGGTGTGCTTTCTAGTCTACACATCACTTGTTGAGGAGCACTAATCTAGTCCATCCCTGTTCCCATGAGACATGTTCAGCTGTGTGCCAACTATTCTTTATTGAAGTTTGTTCCACCTTGGGTTTAAAACCCTGCCCAGGAATGGGCTGTGGCTCAGTGCCTGCCCTGTGGGGGCTCCTTCGGGCCGCATTCACTGCTGCATGGTGGGTTCCTCCATGGCTGCATGAGATCTGCTCTGTGTGGTGTCCATGGGCTGCAGAGGGACAGCCTCCTCCTCCACAGGCCTCTCCTGGGCTGCAAGAGGCTTCTGCTCCGCACATGGATCACCTCCTGCCCTGACTTTGCTGGCTGCAAGGCTGCTTCTCTCACGCTTCTCACCCCTCTCTCCCAGCTGCTGTTGTGCAACAGTTTTCAGTTCCCTAAATCTGCTCTTGCAGAGCACACTCAGCATTGCGCATGCCTCAGCTCTGGCAGCAGTGGGTCTCTTCTGGAGCAGCTGGAGCTGGCTTTGATCTCACATGGGACAGCTGCTGAGCTCTGCTCGCAGAGGGCACTTCTGAAGCCTCCTTACCCCTCCTTGCTGGGTAAGCCCAGCACATCACTTGTACCCATGAGGAGCTGTATCTAAAACCAAGTAGGTAACATTTCTTCATCTGTGAATCTGGAATACCAAACTTTCAAGCTGGTTCTAAATTTAAAGAAACAGTGAAATCCTGAAAGGGTTGGTCTATTTGCAGACAATTTATGAACATTGAGAAGGTAAAATGAATCAAATAAGTAGGAATGTTTTTATTTAACTCTAATTGTAATTAACATAGATGAAGGTGTGCTAGAAGGTTTCCATAATAAATCCCAGCTGTTTGTATCATATACAACCAAAAAAAAAAAAAAAAAAAAAAGTTATTTTTAGTTATTTTTAACATTTAAACAGCATATAATTTGATATAGTGACAGAGTATTAATTTTATATTGCTTTTCAAAGAAGCAAGTATTTCAGAGGTATGTACCCGGAAAATTAATTTTTCGTAGATATTATGTGCAAATGAAATTTAGAGAAAAAAATATGCATATCTTAAATTGAATAGATTTACCACAGAACCCTGATAAGCTTTCACGTGCTGTTAATTTTCTTCTGAGATGAAAACACTACCAAGCAACAAAAACGGATATCTAAGCACATCTGAGAATGGAAAAGAGGTTTTTAATATTAGAAGTTCTCACAGATTTTGAGTCTAAGCAAAAGCATGTAGAGATCTCACAGAGATCTCTTATACAAACTGGTGAGAGTCCCATATGAAAGGAAAACAATTAAGGAGCCTAGCCTTGCTAACTCTTCTTAGGTTTGACAATTTCTAATACTTTTCTTAATGCACCAAAGAGATAGTTTGGAGTTTTATTTAAGTCTCAGAAAATCATATTTACCCCAGTAACTGAGTTTCCTTCAGTGACCATGTGAAGAGGCAACCTCAAAAAGTCTGCAGCCTTACAATATGTTTCGGTAATTTGGATGGAATGCCAACTTGCTGAATTTTGTATAAGCTGGGATCAATGAACTGGATAGCATCTACTGCAGAACTCAAGCTAACTACCCTGTGTTTAGAGATGAAGTATTGCTGCTATGTCGTTTTACTGAAGTTTTGAGCTTTTACTCTAAGTCCAGCACAGCTGGACATTCAGAAAGTGCTTTCCCAAAGAAGGAATGCACACTAAGCAAGTGTGTGCTTGCCAAGGAAACAGGAAAGAGGGAAGGGTAGCAGGAGTGAAGTAAAGGAAAAGAGAAGAACAGGATGGAACGGTGTCATATTTGGGAAGGAAAGAGTATAGTGAAGTTCAAGTCAGAGAGGATTGAAAGGACTGAGAGGGAGCAGGGATAGGCATAGGAGACTGGAGGTGTGAGATCCTCTTTCTTCCTGAGTTTTCTAGTTTCTTCTTAGAAGTGTAGAATAGAGTCATTGAATCATTACGGTTGGAAAAGACCTCTAAGATCATCTAGTCCAATTGTCCACCTATGACCAATACTGCCCACTAAACTTTGTCCCTAAGTACCTCAACTACAAGTTCACTGAACATCTCCAGGGACAATGACTCCATTGCCTTCCTGGGCAGCCTGTTCAAGTGTCCAGTTGCTCTTTCAGAGAAGAAATTTTTCCTAATATCCTACCCAAATCTGTCTTGGCTCAGCTAGAGACCATTCCTTCTCATCCTATTGCTAGTTATGCAGAAGAAGCTGACCTGCACCTTACCACAACTTCTTATCAGTTATCTGTAGAGAGCTATAAGCTCCCCTGAGTCTCTTCTCCAGACTGAATAAACCCAGTTCCCTTAGCTGCTCATCATCAAACTTGTGCTCCAAGCCTGTGGTGAACTCCATTCACCACCACTCTCTGCTCAACCTTTCAGACAGTTCTTTATTTAGCAAATAGTGTACCTGCCCAGGTCATGGGCTGCCAGCTTCTCCAGGAGAGTACTGTGTCAAAGGCTTTGCTGAAGTCAAGGTAGACTACGTCAACACCTTTCCCTCATCCACAGCTGGGTCACCTGGTCATTGGAGGAGATCACATTGGTCAAGTGAGTGAATGAAGTATTGCTGTTCGAGACAGCTCTAAGCATTTCACCTTTCTCACACAGAAGCTGTGGGAAAGGGGCTATGAATGACCTCATCCATGCATTCTGGAGCATGAGATTAGAACTGTTGTTCCAGCTTGTTTCTGCTGCAGGAGTATCCATTTGATAGTTTTTGGATAAATGACCTACAGAACCTTCTCCTTGGCAAAGCACAGCTGTTTTAAGTGCTCTAAAAGTGCGTGCTCGCTCAATTCTTAGTGCATTGTAGTGATGCAGGTCCTGAGACATGCTCTTGGGAATTTTTGAGCTAGGTGCTCTTCAGAGAGAGCCTTCTGGGAAAGAAATAGCAAGCTTTCTTACAACTGTCAGATTCTACGAATGTTTTTTGGTTTGTGTTGTTTTTCCTTCAGAAATACAACTGCTGAATTGAAATAATTAAAAAAAAAGAGAACAAGATCTGTATGGCTAGTATGAATAGAGTAACTTGGACACTGTGAAATAGTGAAGGAAATAATGAAAGAAAGAGACTACAATTTGCTTTAAATGTTTTCTATTACTGCAACTGTTATGTTGTGAAATCTCAGGGACATCCTGATGTATATATTCAAGTTTCTTTTGCATTTTCAGATAGAGTATTAGGCAGAACTATAATCTGCATCATGTTAAAAAAAGCTGGGTCTGAGGGTAAGAATTGGGCACTTCCAATGCCTCTGCAGCTGCTGGGGAGAAGAGTGACAGAGGATTTCCAAAGCCCCTCACTGGTCTGGGTGATTTGTGATCATGCCCTTTGAGTTGACCATTTCACTCTTTCCAGTATTGACGCTGTTGTTTCTCCACTGAGTGGAAAAACACCAGTGAAAAACATTGCCTGATTTCACATACCTGAATTAAATCACTACAGCCACATCTTAAATGAATATCTGCAATTGCTTAAAAGTTCACTAGACAATTGTAGATGCACTCACTTCAAGAAAAAAGTAATTTACTGCTAAAAAATCTGCTAAGAGAGTAGACACATCCCAGGCATATCATGTGCCCTTTCCAGAGCAGGAAAGTGAAAAAATATTAGGCTTCTAGAAAACCATGAAATGAAGAGTTATTTTAAGTTCTCAAACAGCCTTGATTATTTGAACAATGACCCAATAAACACAAAATTTCTCTCTTTGGCCTGAAAACTGTAATAAAAAAGAAGCTTATATACTCACTGTGCTCAAACTTGTCCAAAAAAGTACACTTGACCTGCTAAATTTTACAGCTACCCTACCCTTCTCTTCCTACTCCTTTATCCTTACGCAGATGAGCAAAGCCTCAATATTTTTTTTATTTTTCCATTAGCCACGAAACAGATTACGTTAATTTCCAGCTTCAGCCCTGACAAGCTTAGAACAAAAAAACATGTGATGTGAGTATGCCACCCCACTACACATGACAAGGCTCAAATGAAGTACGTTTCTCCTAGAAAGGCACTAGCATGTGTTTTTTTCTTTGATCATACTCCAGTTTTTGAGCTCCTGTTCCTCCTGTGAATAATATCCCCTGATGTCTTCTCTCAGACCCGCAGCTCATGCAAGCAGAGCAGGGCACTGGGAATTTTTGCAGGCTTGCAACATCCTTAGTGGTACACAGTGACAAAGTTCCAGGTCTCCTAAGTATGAAATTCTAGCTGTAATCACTACAAGTGAATTGCTTCAAATACTGGGCAAATATAAGACTCTGATGTATAAAGGGTAGGAGAGATGTCAAGAGATCAATGGTCCGTTTTTCCATTAAGAGGCAGGACTAAATATACACAGTCATGAAGGTCCATAGAAGCCAGCAACAAGGTTCAGTACCTCTGAGAAATCCCATCTGGCTCAGCATCTACTGATGTGACCTTGGCCCGCAAGGGTGAGCAGAGAAAACAGGAATGAAGGCCTGGAGTGTTTGGAAGGGTCCTGGTCACCTCCTGAATCTCATCCATACACTCAGTCCAGCAAACTTCTGTCATGCTTAATGGGCAAGAGTGTTTTATTTCTGTGTGACCTGCAAAGCAATCCCAGACTAAAGCCAAAGAGATGAATAAATTGGACACACTGGCATGGCCCATAGCTGACAGGTTTATTTTTAATATGTTCTTGAATGCCAGGTATTATACCACGTCCCCAGCATATCTCTTTTAAGGCTTATAATTAGAGGACAAACTGTTGATAAATCTTGATAAATGATTTTCAATCATGCTTCCTGAAAAGTAATTGTACAGTATTTTCATCTTTTCAATAGAATGGAGTCATCTTGCCTAAGGGTAAATAGCTGAAAGCTAGTTGTCGATGTCTAGACTCATCAACCTAGATTCTCTTTATAGCCATCTGAAAGAAATAGGCACCTCCAGGGTGTGATTCATCTGTCTGTCTTAGAAGAGATGTTAAGTGGAGAAGGATTGCTTTCTCAAATACATACCACAGAAACGATGAGTTGTACAGGAAATTGAATTTATATTATGGGGAAATGGATTTGAAAAATTTGTTTTTTTCAATACTAGAATGGAGAAAAAAAATCAGAATTTCAAGAGAATGAGACTTAAAATTAACTCTCATTTAGTAGAGCTCAGTTTTTTTCTGATGTTTTCTTATTTTGTATTTTATAATTCATAGTAGAAAAATTGCATTTGGAAATGAAAAGACTCTTTAATAAAAACCAAAATATGATGAGCTCAAACAAAATTTGATTCGTAAGAAAGTTTCAATTGATTGGTTGTGTTTTATAAAAGGTAAGCAAAATTGACTTATTTCTTCAGAACATTTTTATTTCAGTGAAATGGCATTTGTATAGAAAAAGTGACCACTGAACTGTCTCAACTAGCTACAAAAGTTACGTATGAGTGGACAAGCCTGTGTAAAATGAACTTTTTTAAAACTGAAGATATTCTCTCTAAAATAGAGACTGGATAGAGACTGGCTGGATAAATAGAGAACTGGCTGGAGCACCTCCCCTATGAGGACAGGCTGAGGGAGTTGGGCTTGTTCAGCCTGGAGAAGAGAAGGCTGCGGGGTGACCTCATTGCAGCCTATCAATACCTGAAGGGAACCTACACCCAGGAGGGGAGTAAACTCTTCAAAAGGGCTGATAACAGCAGGACTAGGGGAAATGGTTTTAAGTTGAAGGAGGGAAGATTTAGGTTGGATGTTAGGGGGAAGTTCTTTACTAGGAGAGTGGTTAGGCCCTGGAACGGGCTGCCCAGGGAGGTTGTGGATGCCCCGTCCTTGGATGTGTTTAAGGCCAGGTTGGACGGGGTCCTGGGCAACCTGATCTGAATGTGTATGTTTGGTGGCCCTGCTAGGCAGGGGGGTTGGAACTACATGATCCTTGGGGTCCCTTCCAACTCGGGTGATTCTGTGATTCTGTGTGATTCTGTGTAAAACAAATAAATGCTTTCACTTAACAAAGGTATCATAACTTCCTTTAGGCTAAAAAGTAGCTGTTACTTAAATGCCTAACTGTGGCATAACTTTGAGATGTATCTTATAAAGGCAGCCTTCTGATAAAAGTAAAATAATTAGGTAAATAAGCTTTTTTTTTTTTTTCTCCCCTATTGTAACAATTTTGTTGAAAGACATGACCAATAGGCATAAGTACGTGGGCACTTTCTTTCACATGATCAAGTGCCAACAATAACAAAAATGGTGCTGTGAAAAGGAGAATTTGTTCTGATCTCCCCATTAAACCAAGGCTTTGGATTTTATAATGGATATAAAGCTATCTGAAACTGTGAAGCTAATACATAGAGCTACAGTATGACAATAATGAACTCTGACAGTCTAACTGAATAAGGGGAAGTTTCACAGAACTGGGTGTCTAGAAGGAAGACATCGAAGCTAACAAATGTCTTCTAGCTAACTTGCTTCCTTCTCCAAGGCATGTTGTAGGGATGCTGAGGGACAGATGTTAAATGGAACTGGACAGAGTTGAATATACTTCAGTAAATGTCTTTCTGATAGAATGATTTACTTAGTAGGCAGACAGAACAATAATTTTTAAACTTTGTTCAGACATACAATGTAGGATTTATCTCGCCTAACGATGAACTGTCTGCTCCATAGTATTTGCACTAAAGAGTAGATTCTTAACAGTCAACAAAGAGAAGTAAATATTTTTAAGGTACATTCTAAATGCATTTTTTTTAGGAAATTTTTAAAGAAACTTTTAAGCATCTCCTCAGATCAGAAGGGAAGTCTAGGCTAACTAGCTTTGAAGCAAATGTTTAAAATGTACCTGTTATAAATCTTAAGTGCAGTCTCAGGGTTTGGTTGACTAAACCACTGTCTACAGAATATTGTATAATTCCATTTCTGCTATAGTTTTTTCATCAGCCACTTGGATTTAATTCAGTGTCAGATATTTTCAATGGACTAATTGGCTATCTGTTTGAAGGAAGAATTAAAGTTGAAACACACACATGATATTCTATTTAGGAAGAATCTGTCTGTGACACATCTGGACAAACCAGAAGGAAAAAAAACATTACCTGCTTGTAAGCCCTATTAGCCTTTTGTCAAAATAAAGCCAGATTGAGTTAACAAGAACATAATAACTAAAAAAAAAAACAGCAACAAAGTTTCTAGCATAGTACAGTATTATTCTTCCCCTCTGGCAACTACATTTCATTTTCATAGTACTGCAATATTTATTGGACACCGTGTGTAGCAGAAATGTGAAGTCAAGGCTTGAACACCAGGTGATTGAGCACCTGGTGGAAAGACAGGGCCAACGCAGGGGAGCTCAAGTGCATGCAATATAGCTTAGTGACCAGAAGGGGTGGAACCAGGATCCAACGCTTCCCAGACCTCATTTAAGGGTTGGCAATGGAAGTAAGGTTATCTTGGTGGAGATCGTTTTGTACCTGAAGTATTCTAAAGGTAAGTGGCTTCTTTATTTCTGTGCTTACTGCTATTGTGCTTGGGCAAATCCTCACTTCTGCAGCTTTGGATCTTGCTGCTCTGCTGTTACTGTTGTGCTTTCAATTACATTATACCATGTTAATCTCAACTTTTGTGTTGATTTGTATTGTCAAGGCCCTGAGTATACAAGTAGGTCTAAGTGTCTTAGCCTTGCTTCCCCTGGGGTCATCCCAGGGGATGACCCCAGGGGAAGCAATCCCCCGTCATCTGGGGGCCATCAGTCCCTGCTCGTGCTCTGCTGGTTTGTGTCTCTGTCCTCCTAACCCTATCTACTTTTGCTCTTTACTAAGTTAAGATGAACACTGGACCTGGTATGTTGCTTCCCATGCGTGGGTCTGTTGGTGGATCCTGCCACTAGGCTCTGGTTCTGGGCAACTATTCGAATTGAGCCTCCATGGGATAATACTGTGCAGGCAGGATCACAGACTGCACTGGGGTCATCCACAGTTCCTGAATCACTTGTCCTTAAGGAGTGCCAGCCCATCACTGCTTCCTGACACTTATTCTTCTTCATAATGCCCTTTGAGAGGCTAAAATATTACTGGTCGCTACTCACCATAGGTACGTGTGGGCTGTCTTTTCACACAAGAGCTGATATTCTTTTTTGGATCAAGTTCACTTAATTTTTTTATTTATTTTTTTTTTCCTCACCTGAAATTCCCAGCCTATGGGAAGATGGGTTTTCAACTCCCTTGAGTATTCAAAATAACTCTTCACTGAAGTCTTCACAAACAAATTAAACGAGCGCTTAATACTCATACACATATTAGTTTTGAAATTAGTATATTCAAATACAGAAGCTAAACTGTGGCCTCCATTGCACCCTTATGGCTTCCAGAAAAGAACAGAGCTCCAGGCATGCTGCAAAGCTCTCTGGGTGTGTAAATTGGTAACAAAGTATGACAGATTTTGGAGAGATGTGACTTCCTGAAGATGAAGATTGCTCAGGGAAACAATAAAAACTTTGTTATATGTTGAGAATACCAGGCAAAAGACAAGGGTTTTGGAAAATAATACAAAGGTAGATAGGGAATGTCATGTCAGAAACCAATGTGGCACAACTACATTCTAAACAGCAATGTGAATGAATCAACATCTCAAATAGAAGCTAATGGATCAAAACCAAAAATGCTGAATAAAGAACTAGGTGGGATAAGAAATGATTTTGCTTCAGTTAGCAAAACTTGTATCAGAAAGAGCTATCCTACAAACTCAATTATTTTTCTCAAGATGTGTGACTGGAAGATTTAAATAATGAGGATATATGGTAGCACAGCAATCAGAAGAAAGTTTCTCAACCAGGCAGGAAGTGTTGAGACTAAAGGAGCAGAAAATGGGCATAGGAGAACAGACCAAAGCTTCTTCAGCCACATTTTGAGAATTTCTCTTCCATGAATTTATGTAGTGTTCCTTTGAGTTCCCGGAAACACTCAGCTCCCTTTGGCAAAGTGTTCCCTACAGATTATGGGATTTCTTGCACTGAAAAACAGCTTTTGTTTTGAAACTGACTCTTAATGTCTTCTTTGAAAGTTCTGTTTTATTATTTTGCAGTGAACAGGCTGTCAGTGGTAAAATAGCTGTAGCTGTTAAATTAGGTAAGGTTGATACTTCTTTCTGAATGGTACACAACTCTGAGAGCTTGTTGTTACTCAGGATATCAGGAAAGGGACACAGCTTTCACATTATCACCACACCTGGAGAAATCCTAAGTGCTAATTTATGATAAAAATGACCCCTCCTCACATAACAGTGTTATTAAGCACAACGTTATTAAGCAATACTACTTCGGTTTCACATAATGTGTTAATTAGTTCACATTTCAGAATGTCTGAAAACCTTAGATATCATTCTCAGCATTTTCCATCAGTGAATGGGACAATGCCAAGGTGAAACACCTTCCTCTTTCTGTGTGCTTTATTTAAAAGCCAACATAGTCGTTTTTGAACCACAGTACAAGAACATGCAAATTGGGGGTTGATGATCTCTGGAGGTCCCTTCCAACCCCTACAATTCTGTGATTCTGTGAAATTCTTCTTTTCATGTAAGATGATCAGATACGGGTAAGAATCCAGAAAATAAACTTTAATATGTCCAACAGGAAAATAAGATGAAAATAATGGAAAATTATTAAATTATATTGTTTCTTTACATTACATAGTGTTTTAATGTTTATCCTTTCTTAACTACGTATTTAATGATCAATTTAAACCACTGGGTAAAGCCTGCTCTTTATAATGAGGTCCATGACAACAGATCTTCCCTGTTTAGCATAACTGAAAGAAGCAAATACACTTTTTTGCTTCCACTGGTCCTGAAATACCCTTCTGCAGAGCAATGCTTTCAGTTTTGTTTCCATGACAATACCTGTGTCTTCTATGAAAAGCCGTGGATCTTTTTGTTGAACACGTGAAGATGAAACAGCATTTCATTTGCCTGTCGGTCTTTATCCTCCTGGTCGTGATAAGACTTTATTTGAGGCTTGTTTGCTTACAAGAAGTTCTGCACAACATTTAACTCCAGAAACTACAAATTTCTCATTTACTTGATGATAATTAACCAGCACCCTCTTTTTAAGAATGTCCACTTCACTAATTTCATCTCGCCTATCTTTTTAATCATAACATGGTATACTTTTCTTGACTTTAGCCAAAATAACTTTCTTCAGCTTCATCTCTTTCAGTGCTTCATAGTGCAAGTTCAACCTACTTTGAAGATTCTCCTCTCTTCTCCTATGGGTTATATACACACAGTAGAAGTATTAAAACAGTCTGGCCACTTGTCTTTGCTCTGTGTATTATTTTCTAATTAACCTGTGCTTGACCAAGGAATAAATTTCTTCCTTACTGGTACATTTTCTTCAAGATTTTCTTCCCTTAAAGAGTTACTACTTACATCTATTTATATAGAAATATGTTTGATCACAAAGACTAAAGCCACCAAAATAATCAAAATATTTGTTCACAAATAATTTTAAGGTAACTTATTTTTCTTTTTAATTCTGATCTCCCTCCTTGACCCATACTTGTTTCTTTATTCTGTATCAGTAAAACATTCTAAATGCTTCAGCAAAATACCTTTCCAAAGCCTGGGAAATCCTAACTTTTGTATTTGTTAGGGATGATTTGAATGGAACTTAGTAAGGTGTTTTCACATGTGCATGATTAGCACTCAGAAGTTACTGCTTCAAGATCTCATCAGAACCCTAAAAATCGTGATTACTGACTAGAAATAATTACAGTCAGAAGTCTTTACATTCCAGGGTAAAAACCAGCTGACTGCTGTTAAGAGGAAATTCCAAGGGGAGTGGATGTTTTTTATTTGGCATTCTTAGGAACTTTTTCATAATTATTTGAAGCTTTGGCTACTGCTGGTGACTTTGCAAGGCAGTGCTCTGACCCAACAACATGATTTATTCTTTGCATTTTTTTGCATTGGAATCTCTCCAAAACCAAGAGAGAAATATTTTATTGCAGCTTTTTAAAATCCAAGGCCAGCAAGCATTTTAAATACAAGATTTAGAACAGTCTAAATTTAATGTTACTTGTATAATATTATTCCTACTTACTGAATTTATCTCTGCCTTTTTGAAAAATTAAATCAAACACATTTTGCATAGCTTACATGAGGTACGTATACTTAGGCATTTCTGTATTATTTATGCATTGATTTTTATTTATTTATTTATTTCTGTATTGCTGTCTACTCCATCTCAAAAGGCTGACTTCCTACTGAGACATGTACTGGAAAGAATGGACTCAGCATAAAATGGATTGGATGTAGTTCAGGTAGAAATGTCAGCCATGGTATAAATGGTGTGTCATGAATTAGCAGCAAACAACTGAAGCTTCTGTGTTGATACAGAGAAGACAAACAACTGGACCCTTACCTTTTAAGCAATTGACAGATGTGAAAGTATTTCATATAACTACATGCCCCACTACCCTTTCCCACACCTGAGCTCCACAGATCTCCTCCTGCAGATCTGTGGATTTGTACAGGAATATGCCGTACCATAAAGATCCTTACAACCTTCCTCTCTAGTGGCCTTTGCCATCTTCAGCAAAAATATCACCAACGTTTAAGAACAAGCACATTGATGCCAGAGGATTTCTATATGAGCAATTTCAGTAAAACAAGGGAAATTCCATTTCCTTTCTGTGCCCTTTTCTGCTTGTGAATGCTGATAAATTTTATTTATTTATTTATTTTTTTTAAGAGTCTTCTGACACATCTCATGGTCCTGGAGCTGGACTGCTTTGGACTCAGCATTTCCTCTTGTCAAAAGTATTCAAGCATTTGGTCACCTCAGCACTATGAAGGGGTGCTTTTTCCTCGTGGCTAATCCAAACTCTATTCCTTACACAAGGAAGTAAGTTTTATCCAGTTCCAACTATTTCCTTTTGCACTTAGTACCCAGTGCAATATCAAAAGCCCCTCAGGAGGGCACCAGCAGCAATCACTTGGGATGCCAGACCTGTGCAACTGGATGCATTTCTTATTCCTCAGCCCAGTGTTTACTGGATGCCTTCTGTGACAGCCTCATTTGGTTTTGACAGCAGGTGTAGCTTTATTGTAGATGTCCTAGATAAAAGTGTATCCTTCTTGCCTATCTCACTGGAAAAAAAAAAAAGAAATTCCACCAAACCAGCTTTCACAGACCTGCAAGTATAAATGCAAGTTCAGAATGGTTTGAGTCCTCCTGCCAGATGCTTTATGCAGTACTGTTTGGTGAAGATGATCTCAAGTGGGAGTGTATTTTTGAAGTGGTTAGCAAGACAGTTAGGGAAATAGGAAGCCTATGGGAGATTGGCTCTTTGTACACTAAATCAGGAGTTGAAAGGAGATGTGATCGCTACCTATAAATGTAAAGATCAATGTAGGAAGAGAGCTCTTTAAACTAAGGGGAGGTAGTGCAGCATAAATGAAGTGAATTTCGTATAAATTAATTCTAGGCCTGAAATTCAGAGAATAATTTCAGTACTCAAACATTCAGGTTCTGAACAGTTTTCCAGCAGTAACTAAGTAAAAAGACAATTCTTCAACAGGAATCTTTCTCTCAGGGAGCATGATCCAGTCTATGGCTTGTTGGACTAAGTTAGACCTATTGCAAATGAATCTGTAAGTTAACCAGTCAAGGAGGAGAATGAAGGCTTCCAAAGACTGAATCCATGTTGAGAAATGGATTAAGTCTCACTTCTCTGAATTTGCCGCTTTGCTGCAGGCATTGACTGTCCTTTGAAGACCTAGGATGCAGGCAATTTTATGGGCAGTGAATCTAAACTGGACCTTCAAAAGGAGACCCAGAAAGTATACGAGATTTCAAGGAGAACAGTTGAAGTACACTGCTGTCAGTAAAGGTTGGATTAATCCCATTTAATTTTAAATGTCTATGATACAGGCATTCACTCTTGAATTAATCACTCTGCGCTCTGTCTTGTGACAAAAAGGAAATATTTGTAAACAAAAACAGTTTAAAAAAAAAAATGAATCAAAGCACAACACTCTCAAATTCTATGGCATTTATTTTCAAGTGGTTTTTTGCCAGGCGTCAGGAGGTAGAAAGCACCTTAATCGAGCGGTTTGGAATTCATTTCTAGTTAGGTAATTTTTCAGCCTGCTTGCAACAACAGAGTAGACAGTAAGAGATAAAGGAGCTCGTGATGCTATTGCCACTAAGAAACAAATAAGGCAATTAAGATACATACCCAGGCAGAGTTGCAGTGCTTTATGTGGACAATTCTGGAAAATTTAGTTTCTACAATTGTATTTAGCTGGGAATTTCCTTGTCACACCCCAATAATTTAGAGCTGGAGCTGGTGGCTGCAAAGTTATCAAGAATGACTTCAATCTGGAAACAAAATCAAGAAGTTTTGAAAATAACTACCACTGGGAGCCAAATAAGGCTTTTATTTTATTCTCAGGTCTGAGCCTTTCTGACATGCAGAGCTAAAACTACCCATGCTATTTTTTTGCATCATGGGGTGGCAGTTCAGTGAAGTATTGTTTTAAAGTCAGTTAAGGTAATAATACAGGATGAGACCTTGTCCCTTTTTTTCCTAGAGGTCAAAGAAGATCCTGTTTCATATGAATACATCTGCAGAGCTTGTTATTGTAGCAATTCTTATCTGTTTTTTGGATATCTCTGGTGGATACAAGTTTCTCTAATAGAAGAGAGAGGGACCAGAGCAAAGACATGGATTTTGAACAGGGGGAGAAGGAAAAAAGAGGAGATTGTGATGATAGTATTGTTGAACAAAGAAAATTTTAGGTCTTATGTGACCACTGGGAATTGCCTTTGGAGCTCTTCAAAGCAAAAGACGGTGATTGTTAATGAACTGAGGAACCCAGGAAAACTTTCTTCTGATTTTCTATGTTATTTTATTACAAAACAAAAATTGAACAACCATCAGTTTTCAACATTAGAGGAACATGCTGACAAAATGCATCCCCCGGACCAGCAGAACAGTAATGGCAATGGTGATGTTCTGTCCACTGTCGTTTTTTGGGGTTATCATGGAGAGAGAACTTGATCTGTGGGCAAAAATAGCAGCTTCAGAAAGCTCCACGGTGAATGAGACAGAACTCAAATACAGAGGATAGAAGCTAACAATTGCTTTGAATATAGGTCGAGTAGTCTTATTGCTTATTCATTAGGTTTTGTGTTTTTAAGTATATGTTAGTCAGCTATGTAATTGTTTAAATCAGGAAATGAGGCTGAATTGACACTTGCTTGATTTAAGATGTTGCTCACCACACCTCTCTGTCTACTATCTTTGTAATTTAGACTGAGCTAGACAATGCTGTATACAAACACAGCCACTGCAGCCTGGCTTACTCATACACTGCCACCTCAAGTTTTTACACTAATGAGCACATCAAATGTACTACCTCTCTAGATAAGCTTGTCACTTTATTTAAAAGCTGCATGATATCTAACATTAATTTTCATTGTCAAGGGATAAACATTGCCGAGCCCCTACTAACTAGCTAAAAAGTTCCTTAACATTCAAATGTTTGAAAAGTATTTTGTTGAGACTATGCAAAATGTATTTCAAAGGCAAACTGAACAGAGACACTTTCTTTTTGGATGAGCTTCATTGCTGATTACAAATAGAATAATTCTTATCATAACCTTTGAACATAGCCAGTGCTACAGGGATCAGTAAAACAAAAGTATTCAGACGTGAAATTTGTTACAACTTTTCCTTCTCTCCTTCATGTCTTTTTCCTCCTTGCCATCACCTTGAAACAATAGGTGCATCAGCTGTAGAGTGATTTTGAGCAGAATCGCAAGAAGGCTGATACAAAATGCAATCAAAATGGAATTTAATGAAGATGTTTAATTAACAGCAATTGTATGGGAACTATTGAGTCACAGCCTGAACAGCTGATTGAGCACCTGGGGAAAGGACCCAGTCAGCCCTGGGAGCACAAATGAAGGCAATTCAGCTGTGTGACCAGAAGGGGTGGAGTCTGGCTGCACCTCTCTTAGACCCCATTTAAGGGCTGACTGGTAGTGGGAAAGGATCTCTGGTTGGAGATTCCTCCCTTGTGGAGTTTTTGCCTGTGAGCCTAGGTCTTCAGAGACAGGTGAGCGTTCTTTTCCTGTTTGTCCCTTTTGCCATTCCACTCCTGAATTGCCTTTCCTCTGCGTTAATCTTTCTGATTGTAACAGCAATCAATGTAGCTTTGTTGATAGCCTTAGCAAAAAAAATCTGGTATTTTTTGTATTTGGATTAGAAGTAAAGTTAGTAAAACTAAGGAGTATAATTCAGATTCATTATATCTGAGTAAAGAATATTAAAAAAAAATACAACCTACTTTGAGCAAATTTAGAACTAGTCTAGTGGACATGTAAGTTGCAAAATGTGAATTGTACATCACTTACCAGGGTGTTTTAATAGGTCTTATGGAGATCTGCTCTTTGCCTAAAGTGGCTCAATGTCTTTATTAAATGGAAGGATATATATGCTGTATCAGCCTATAATGAATCCAGACCTTGCAAAACTGAAGGATTCAAAAGACTGAGAGAAGCTAAAACATCCCACTAAGTGGAAAACTATTTTAACAAGTAGACCATTGCAGGTTAAAGGTGGACTTTGTTACAGTGGAGTTGTAGTTCTTATAGAGTTTTAAGTCCTAGAAGTGAGGAAAACAAAAAAAAAAATCATAACCTGGACTTTTGGAGAATGGATTTTTGGGATCTTCTTGGTAGGGTCCAATGGCAAGCTGATGTGGAGGACAACAGGGCACAAGAGAGCTGGTTGAACTTCCTTGGAGAACAAAAGCAGTCCTTTCTGATGAGCAGAAAGGTGAGCAAGCGCAGGGAAAGGTCAGTATGGATCAACAGGGAAATCCTGAATGAGCTCAAACCCCAAAAAGGAGCACATAAAAAAAAGATGGAGGAATGGATGCCCTAGGAGGAATGTAGAGGCAGTGCTCAAACATAGAAGGATGGAGCTGAGAAAGTCAAGGCTTGCCTGGGGACTAGCAAGGAATATAAAGGGCAAAGTGAAGGGCTTCTGTAAGCACATTGGCAACAAAAGGAAGGCAGGGGAAATGATTTACATGGTGTTTAAGAACATAAATTCCAGCACAGGCATTTTTTAGTGGATCTTGTGATTTCTTTTTTTTTTTTTTTTTTTTTTTTTTTTAAGCTGGATCTGGCCCACTCTTAAAAGCACTACAATATTTATTATAAAGCTACAGTAAGTGATGTCTTGAGTACTGGAATATTTGTCCTTGGACAAGTAAAGAGATCAACAGCAAGGGGGAAGTTCTGGTAGTATTTTCTGGAGTGTACAGAAATGTGGATGAAATCTGCCTATGCATACATATTTATGTACACTGATGATACATAGGTGTATGACCCCTCTATTCCACCAGCACTGCAAACCAAAAGGCCAAGCCTAAATTTTTCAGGCATCCTGTTCCTGTTGATGTTGATAAAGTCCAATGAGCAGAAAACAGCAAGTCATTCTGCTTAGGTGGAGCGGAATAGCTACAGTCCTTCACTTCCACAAGTTTTGTAGAAAAATGGGAAGCAGTGAAACAAATATCAAAATGTAATAGTAGCCTAAATTATAGAGAAGACATACTCATAAGAGTTATTAAAGATACAATAGATTTTGGCAGAAATGTTTCTAGCTGAAAACGTTTTTGACAAACTAAAAATTAAGGAACAATGAATATTGCACGTTGTTAGGTCTGGCACAAAAACATTAAAATGCAATAGCTGTCTCCAAAAGATTACTGGCAGATTTCCAGGAAAGTAGGAAAGCCCAAGAAAACAATGAGATGATTTACCAGGGGTCACAGGCTACCTAGATGTTACTAACTTGCCAAGTGTGAGTGGCACACTCCGTCCTCCACCTTATCCTATACTGTCTTTGGAGAGTACTTTTGGTTCCCAAATTCCATCTACAAACTGAGCACATGCTTTCCTGACCTTCTTTACCACTCAGCAATGCACCAATTGTTGAGACACTGAAACTGTTTTTAAGGGATTTTCCATAGTCCGCTTCCAACCCCAACTATTCTGTAATTCCATGATTCTGTGAGTAAGAGACTGAAGTAGGTTGAGTGAGATGGAAAAGATGTTACATTTTGAGAAAGGATGCAATGAAGGAGGATGGGAGAAGTGAAACAACATAAATGAGAGTTGGAAGGAACAACGAGGAAAAAAAGAACTGGACAAGCTAGGATAGAATAAAGAGGAATAACTAATGAGAAAGATAGAAGAGATTAACAACAATCCACACACTTTATTATCTATCCACACTGTAGTCAGTTAGGTAGCAAATGCTGCATTCTATCAATCAATAACATTTCACAGCAAATTGAGAGACAAACTGAGCGAACAGGAATTGTCTTGGAATCTAGTTTTAGATCAGTCCTCTATGCTTGGTATGCATGCAGGAGGGTTAGTGGAAGATGGTTAGTGATAGTACTTCAGGTTTTGAGTTATGCCTCCTTTTTAAATAAAATTGAACTTGTTTATGCTAATTAATACAAAAGTGTTAAGTGAATCTATTTTCTATCTCTGGACTTCAGTTATCTTCTGAAATCATAGGCATAACTTTAGAAAATCTTGAATGTTCTGGAATTTCTAATTTTTCATCAGCTCAAGTCAATCTGTGCACCCCTTTTGTCTATTCAGCTACCCACAACACCTACTGTGCATACCCCAAGATACCTGCTGACCTAACAAGTTAAGGACGTGCTCTTTTCAGAAACCTCCTCATGACTGCCTTCACTCCTCCTGTTCTTATTTCCTCCCTCTTGCTTACAGTATGATAAGAAGGCAATGTTAAGAAAAACAGTGTAGGTGAGGAACAGAGTAGGTGTAAATCTGCTCTCTTAATTTTAGACATAGATTAAGGTTTGGACTAAAAAAATCTACTGAGACTGTGATGAGGAATGTTGTGTTCTCTGTTAGGATTCTGAGGACCGTAAATTGCACGCATTATTAGTACTAATATTAATATCTCAGCTGGATTTCAATAAATTTTTACTAGAAGCATTAAAAATAATTTTTAATTTATAATTGTTTTGCCAAAGCCTTCACTTTTTAAATTACAGGTGGATGCCATTTGAATGAAAGCCTTCCCTCTTGCATAGAGGTGTGTTTTCCCTAGTGCTATGCAGATCATAACAACTACTCTGCTATATCTTCAACATCTTCATGACAAGAAAATCAATGTTTTGGTATTTATATTTAAATACAAATATATCATAATTTTCATTATGCATTTATTGATAATGAGAAAGGAGGATGAATATAGAACTGAGAGATGAGAAGAGAAATGTAACTAGGATTTTCAGGGATGCTATCAGTGTATTTTTATACTTGAACATTCCAGGAAGCCGAGCTATGTTTGCTTTCATGTTTTACTTTGCTTTGCCTATGCATATCTTGTTTCTTAAAGGGAGCACTGAGAAATATGAATTGTGTATTTTTTGAAAAAGTATTCTGGAGTTTTAGGACTTCTTAAGTAAATGAATGTCCCCAGTGTTCTGGCATTATTACTTTTGTTTTCCTCAGCCTGTCCACTATTCAACATTCTTTGCACTAAAACAAACTGATACTATGTAAACAAGAAAAATGACAATGCTCTATAGAAACACCTATGGGGATGTCTGACAGCTGAATGTCTAGACACAGATAACTTGTTACATGCTTATTCCTCCTACTTGGAATGAGAAAGTAACAGAAATTACTGATGTATGAAGGCACTTAGTCCAATTAAGTTCCAGCTCTACTGATTTGGGCTTAACAGACTCATCTGTAAAGACATTTAGAAGTGTCTGTTAATGGCAGCAATGATTGAATGATAATGCTGCATGAAGAGATCCTATGTGATTTGACTTCTTCTATATAGTGTACAAACTCTGTGCAATTTCATTCTTTTGATAGAGCCTAATATACATTACATGTTATACATTATTGGTAGAATAAGACTTCTCTTGAATTATCCCTTTGTAATGACTTATTAGTTTGGTCTCATCAGACAAATTCCATTTATGAATATTAAAATCATAGTACATTGCTGTTTAATTCAACCACTGCAGACTAAAAAGACCTATTAAAATCATAAAGTTCACCAGAAGCAATTATGGATCCATAACAGAAAAGAGTTGCTATTTTTCTTTTCTTAATTTTTTTAAAACTATGTTACAGTGAAACATAGAGGCTTTTTAGTACGCTTTATGTGATTTCACTTTGTCTGTAGCTGGATATTGGTAAGTTATTTTCTTTAGTCTGCCTATTTGGAAGGAAGTTGGATGACTTGTTAGTAGGCTGTTGTCCACGAATATAATGAAGAATATATGGATATCATTATAAATATGGATCTAACGTTTATGTTGCTGTAAGTCTGGATTTATGCCCCTGCAGTTAATGAGGCTGCACTGATACCAGTCCCAAGGAAATTAGGTCAAAGGAATCCAAAATGGAAAAGGAAGTTGTGCCAAGTCAATCTATGATAGTTGAGAATCTAAAAATGAAGTGGAATTATGGATTTGGCATATGCAACTGTGCCAATACAAGCTTAGCCCAGCTAGCACATAAGAAAACTTTCTCCGGATTTTGAGCTCAGATTCAAAAGCACTGTGGTTCTGCATATTCCTTGCAACACTTGGATTAATCTATCAGGTATGGTGTCATGTTCTATACTCACATCCGCTACACACCTTTAGAGTTCTCCTCTATCAGTGGTTAGAGACCTCATTTCAAAATTTATCAAATTTTTATAGATTTTGTGTGTTTGAAAATTAGTGAAGTAGCATTCTATATTTTCATTGCACATTCATAAGCAATTTTCCAGTGTACAAAGCAGGAACAATTTAATCAAAGAGGATGGTAAATGAAGTTTAGCTCTGTGCTCTTTTAACTTCAGATGTTTTAACTATGGAATAAGTCCATGAGACCTTGGACAAGCAAGCAAATGAAAAAAGCTGATTTATTTTGGTCTCAGACACAGCAAGTCAAATACTCCTTTTACTAGTCCTGAATAGCACAGAAATATATGAGGCATTTCCTGTCACCTAAATAGACCATCGAGCCCCTCTCCAACCTACTGACCTCTTCTAAAACACGGGCAAAAAGAGTGAGCAAGCAGCTGTGAGTGCTTGGCTGCTGGTCAGGGCCAAACCACTGCATGTTAAGTTTGGCAGTGCATTCTGTCAGTGTTGGTTACCAGCAAAAGACACTTTTCAATTGCTTTGTGATTTGCAGCTTGATTATATGCATCTTTAATCACCTTAAAAAAAAAAAAAAAAAAAAGTCTCTCCCCGTGTCCATAATTGTTCGGGATTCTGTAGAAAGCATAACGAAAGCAATTCACTGATCTTACAAGTTAAAAGGTTTTTACTCTGCAGTGTGAGACCTTAAGTTGGCTCCAGGAGGCCGAGACGTGGGTGCTGGCCGTGGTGCTGACAGGGCTCCGTGCGGGCCCGGAACTCAGGGAGACGAATCTCGTAGGAAGGTACACAATACAAAACAATAGAGACTGGAGGATTAGTAGTTGAAGAAGACAAATACTCTATACAAAACCTTCCAGATGCGTCTTATAGTTATATGAACAGAGGTGCAGGAACTTATTACTGTCATCTATGAATGAATGTTTTTTCCTTATTAAACATAACAATTACATTAGTGCCCTTGCATGTAAACATCAACACCTTAGCTAAAAGTGATTTAAATATTAACATTATAATTCATATTTTAAGATTTAATATCTTAAATATTTTCCCTTTTAAAATTGTCAGTATTTTTTTTTCTTTTTGAAAGAAATGGGGTTAACACGACAATGACATTTATTTGTAAAGCAACCAAAAGGATCTTATAGAAAATGTTTTGTGTATCATGAATTCATGGTGTTTAGGAACAGAAAGGGTGCTAGATTACTCAGACTGGCACTGTTTTTTTTTTTTTTTGTTTTGTTTTTGTTTTAAATCTTCATGTTTCACCTACTTATCTCTGTTGTGAACTTACAGATCACCTAATGCCCACTCCCCTGTGTTGGGGCGGAGTTTTCATTCACTAGATCAAGCTGCCCAGGTCCCATCTCTTTTGATGAAACCCGGGATGCTGTTGGCCTTCTGAGCTGCAAGAGCACTCGGTTGGCTCATGTCCAGCTCTTTGTGCATCTGGACCCCCAAGCCCTTCTCAGCAAGGAGGCTCTCAATGAGTTCTCCCAGTCTGTACTCGTATCTGGGATTGCCTCAACCAAGTGCAACACCCTGTGCTTGGCCTTGCTGAACCTCATTAGGTTCTCTTGTGCTCGCTTTTCAAACCTGTACAGGTCTTTCTGAATGGCATCCCTTCCTTCTATTGTATCAATGGCCCAACTCAGCTTGGTGTCAGCAGCAAACTTGCTGACGGTGCACTTGATCTCACTGTCTGTGTCACTGATGAAGATGTTGAGGAGCACTGTTCCCAGGATGAAATGCTAGAGGCACTGTTTGTGGCAGGTCTCCATCTGGATATTGAATCATTAACAACAACATGTTGGCTACAACCAACTCTATATCCACTGAGGAGCACACTCTTCAAATCCACATCTCTCTGGTTTAGAGATAAGGATGTGGTGTGGGACCAAGTCTCAAATGTTTCTGTTGTTAGAACTTCTTTCTGAAAGGCAGATTGGCCTTAAGTAAACACGCATTGCCCTTTCTCTAGTATTGCTCCTTTCTCTGATAGAGATCCTGATATTTTCACTGTGCAAAACAACATATCCAAGCAAGTTTTTGATGTTCTTGCTAAAATAAGCAGCAAACTCTTTAAGTCTTTCACTTTTTTTTGTTTGGGTTTGGTGGTTTTTTTTTTTTTTTTTTTTCAGCTTTCTCCTGCTCTGTCAGTCTTTTTCACCACCAGTTTTAAGTTGTATGTTTCACATCTAGAGACAGCATGTCATTGTCACCAGTGTTACACATAGAGTTAAAAATATTTCTGTTTTTATTCACTACTCTATTTGCACATTCAGTCTGTATGCCACTTTGTGCATAGCATCACAATAAGAACTCAGATTCTTGTCTGCTGTGACTCCATAATTTATTTTCAAGTCACTTTTTTTTTTTTTTTCAGTTTAAAGTTCAGTATTCTGTAGGAATAGCTGTACCTTGCAGTATTAAATTACAGTTTGTTTGAATCAACAAGTCTACCAGCTGACCCAAATCACACTGACTTATCTTCATTCACTGTTAGTTACAACTCTGACAACTCTCCTGTCTTCTGCAGCTTTTATTAGTGCTGATTTTATATTTACTTTTAGGTCACTGAGGAGAATGTTGAATACTGTAAAACTTAGTCACAGGAAAATCCATGAGACACACACTACTAAGAGATGATTCCCTGCTGACAGACTCTATTGCAGACTTATTTATGAGGCCATTTATTATGTGCTTCGCAAGCACTGTGTGGTCCTAATTGTTCAACAGAAAATCATAAGGAACTAAGTCAAACTTTCCTAAATTCTACGTTAAATCATCTCAATTCTGTTTCCAAAGGAATTCTTATGTCAAAGAAATAAAATGACCCAATTTTACGTTAACTTAAAAAGCAGGAAGATCCAAATTTAATTCATATCAATAAAAAGACAATGTCAAGAATTTCAAAGGACATGTTCTGCAATTTTATTCTGTGCTGCTCTCTGCCTAACTTGCCTTTGCAAAATACTCTTATTTTTGGTGTGTTTCCATGCTTTCTACTTTTCCTTTCAGAAAATATCCTACAGTACCCTTTTTACTGTGATGAGCTCTCTTCCACATTGTATTATTCAGAGCAGCCACAGCTGACTCACAAAAGAATCATTATTTGTTGTGTCATAACTGATGGTATTTACATATATTTCCTATGGGAGGTTTCCACTCTTCCAACCGCAGAGAACTTACAGTGTGTACGTAAACTGGATACTAAAATATAAAAGGTGAAATGAGGACTATGATGTTACCATCACAAAGAAAGTCACATCTAGAGTGATGTACTGTTAGGAAATAAAGTGGGAAAAGTATTTAGGCAAGAATGTTAACAATAATAAAATAAGCCTTTCTTCCTGAGTGTCATGGCGTTCCTTGTTTTTGTCTGGTAGAAATGAAGTTTGGTATTTCAGGCTAAAATTATATGTGCTGTAGCACTTTAAAACTGAGCATGAATATTTGCAGTTTGAAAGTTCTAATTTAGATGTAAAACAGTAAATCAAGGACATTTTGAGAAAAAGCAGCCAGTATATCTTGAATAAGCCCGTGAACAACCAGAGACTCTTGTCAGCACATATGGTTGTCTAACAGGGCGCTTCAGAACAGTGGGTGATATTATGTGCCGTATGTGCTGCCATATCAAAGGGTGATTGAGTTTCTGGTAATGCTGTTATGAAATAATAAACTCTAACATTACCTTGCTATTCTTAATCAATATCAGCATCTTTTTATTTCATCCATATTTAATTGCATTCTTGTGGCACTAAAAGAAGGTCTTTTAGCCAGCAGTAAGAAAGTATAAATAGGAATGGTTTATCTACGTAAAACAAAACTTTCAAAATGGATTATTAGATTACTGTTCATTTGATTATTTGAAATTCATTAGGACAGTCATTATACGTAGATATAACAGAAATCAGTGAAGAGTCACTAATAAGGCAAGCAATGTGGAAGTTCTGATATTTTATCTCTTAGCCAATATTATAAATTTCATAAGAAGGCATAGCACTTATCTGCAATACCCATAAAGGTGTGATAATATGGCAAGGAATGCTTTCATGGCCAGAACTAAATTGGCATATTATTTGTAAATCTGCACATCCATAGTTCACAGTCCCACCAGATCTCTAAAATAATGCTTTGAAACAATGAATTTCATTGCATGTGATGTGCTAAATATTTAAAATATTTAAAAATATTTAAAAATTCAGGAAGTCATTTGTTTTGTGTAGAAAAACAAACAAACTTGCAGAATCTGATTTCCAGATAGCAAATTTTCAAGCACTGTGAAATTTAAAAATGCTTGAGGCATCTCAGTTTGAATACTTTGTGGTGGAACACCTACATAAACAGTTGCTTTGGATAATTTAGGCAAGAAAGAAAGAATCAATACTTAACCCAATATTTGCTATTACAGTTGTCTTCACTGTAAGCGATTTCACAATCATAAAGAAGCATTTGTCCCCCTAGTAATTTTCATATCTCTCTGTGAATTTCTTATTTTAGGAACTCTAGGCAGGGTTGAACTTTAGCTATCAAAGAATCACAGAACAATAGGAGTTGGAAGAGACCTCAAGAAATTGAGTCCAACCTCTCTACTAAAGCAGGCACCCTACAGTAAAGCAGGTAGGCATCCAGATGCGTTTTGAATATCTCCATAGAAGGAGACTCCACAATCCCTCTGGGCAACCTGTTCCAGGGCTTTGTCACCCTTATCATGAAGAAGTTCTTCCACATACTTGTATGAAACTTCCTATGTTCAAATTATAGGCCATTAGTCCTTGTCCTATCGCTATATACCACCAAGGAGAGCCTGGCCTCAACCATTTGCCTCCCACCCCCGAATCTCAGAGTGGTTTTGAGGTTTTTTTTGTGTGTAGGTGTTGACATGCCTTTTGCTGTCAATCAGCTCTGCCAGTGAAATGAAGAGGTCACAACCTCACCCTTTGCAGCTGGCACATCAGAAGACTGAAAGAGGAATAGTTTACATTAAATGGTCTTGCATGAAGAGAACTTGATAAACTGTCTCTGACTGTCACTGTTTCCATGTAAACACTTGAACAGGACCTACTGGATTATTATTATTATTTTTTAATTCACATTTGCTGTTGTTTGGTTATTCAAATGTTATTATTCAAATACAGTACAAGTTACAGTCACAAGCAAGGTAGCATACGTCTCTCTCGTGTAAAAATCTCACTGCAATGTTTGGGCACTGTCAGAAAATTGTACAATCCCAAGGTTAGAAAACTTCGCCTTGATAAAATATTTCTTTCAGGAAGCACCACCATATGTTTCCTGTATCATTTATAGAAATGTATATTATCTTTCAGGAAAAGCACCTTATTTTTTATGGGAGGTAACCAGAAGATTTTTTTTTTTTTTTGCCTCTATTTGCATTGTAAAATATAATTTTATAACTGTGGCATCCTATAAGTGAAATTGGAAATAATTGCAAAAGAAGATTAAGGTAGTTCAAAAAAAAAAAAAAAAACAAAGTAAGAACAAAGTTATCCATACACTCAGTGAAAGACTATGTCACCTCAATAAAAGTAATAATAGCAGTGCTTAACGTTTCTCTTGATAGATATTAGGAGCGGGAAATACGATGTGTAGGGATTATGCCTTGAGTGCTCTAATTGCTTTTGCCCTGAGAACACCTGGGACTTCTACCTATACATCATAAGCCTCTGGTCCAGGTGCTGCATTCAAGCCCAGGCCCTAATCTTTGCCTGAGCTACAGCAAAGGTAGTTCTGTGGCTCAGCTCTGTTCCTTGATCATCCTGAATTCAAGACTGGACTTTCTATAGTGAGCCACAGACATAACATATCACGTTGCATATCACTGATCGCTGTTAGCTGAGCCCGTTACCAAGTCTGCTGTTTTTGTCTTGCTTGGGTGCTGTGAGGCTGTGCCCTTGTCAGTGAGGCCATTGCTCCAACCTGTGTGCACTGTGGTCAGCTCCTCTCTCAAGCAGTCCCCCCTTTTGCCACATATGACATATGGCAAATATTAACTAAAACAGAGGACTGTGAATTAATTTTCTTTTCAGTCCAGTCACAGTTTTATCACTGAGTCCCCCTTTCCAAGGCAGTCACTTCATCTCTGAGTTTCCTAGTCTGGCTGCATAAAAAGATGTTGCAATTGCATTTGCACTTTAATTTATTTATTTTTTTTTTCAAAGAGAGTTGCTGTTTAGAAAGCTTTAAACCATTATCTTTCTGGATTATTGATTGAAACCACCAAAATGTCTCAAACAATTCTTTAACTGGCTGGAGATTAATTCTTCAGCATGCAGCATATTCTCAAACTGAATCAGCATTCATGCTAGAAAAGGATATGGTAGCCTTTCATCAAATCCTGCCCGCGTGCCAAACTTTTCCTACCTTAAATCCCAAAACAGGATACAGCACAAAGTTGTTCTCCTGTTTCAGGTACTCTTTGGAGATCATGCATTTGTGCTATCCCAATTAAAGAGCAGGCACGATAACTTCATCCTTTGGCTCTAGAGACTAAATTAAGACTGAGCAGAAAATTTATCTGAGTCTCAATTTTGCTCCCTTTGCTTTCACAGTGTAAAATGTGAAACTGGAAAACATGGAAGGTCTTTCTGACGCAAGACATGTTCTCCAGGAGAGAAAGAAATGATGGCATTCAACAGTGAAAGAAAATCTCTTGGGTGCTGTCAGATCAGATAGGCTTTTGCTAATTTTGGCTTCCTCCCCCTGCAATTTGCAAAGTAGAGATGACTGATCTCCAATATTTATGTCTATTCCATGGCACTCTATAACTCACTACTTTAGACAAAGCTTGTGAGGCTAGTTAGTCAAACTTCATGCTCAGTTAATACTGCTCGGATCCTTTGGCTAAGTATATCAGAATGAACAAAACAAAGCTAGATATAATAAACAGACATCATCTTCTAGGTGCCACCTCACAATACTCAGCAGAAATGCCACTCATTATCTTCTGCTGACAACAGTACTGTGAATTTCTCTCTTCTGTCTTTCACAAGCATTGGAAAGATTAACATTGTGACAGAGAAGGACTTACAAGTGAATTTGTATAATATCTATTATATACCACAGGACATGGTTTGAGTTAATGGGAGCTCTTAAATCAGGTCTGCCAAGCTCACATGAGAGTGCACAATGCTTACAGGAGTTGCAAATGCTATTAGGGGCCTCTGTTTAGATATAGAATCTGTTCTAGTTGGATTAGCATCTTTGAGTATCTAAAATAGGTCTGATGATATAGATGGGACAGTTCACGTACTGTTGCATTGCCTCCTACGCTACTAACCCTGACCAGGTCAGGACCAAATAACTGCACATATACACCAATGAGATGGACAGCAAAATGGCGTTTATTACAAGTGAACTCTAGCTTATATACCCTATGTGCTTCGTCTGCGCCCCTAAAGCATGTGCCACACATCAATCATAGAGCTGGGGAGGTCCTGCCGTGTCACATCCCGAGGGGTGTCTCGCAGTCGCCTACAACAACATACCTCGATCTATGGCCTTGGGTCTCAGCAGAAAACCCCAAAGACTACCTAGTACAAGTCTCCATTCTTTCTCATTGATGAGTGAAACACTACTTTGACACATCATTAATACAAACCATTCATTGGCTAGAGTGGATCAATTGTTAAGACCTAAAATCTTAGTAGTTTTGGATAATTATTTTTTTGTCACAACTATTTGATGAAACGTATCTAGCTCGGTCACTAACACCACGGTTATCTACAATAGAACATTTCAGGACAATCTTAGCAGTAGTGGTTACCTTCACGCTTTCATTTATGCTGGAGCTTCTGCTGAAACAGAGTTAGTTACCCACCAGTCCTTCGGTGATTACTGAGAGACAGAAACACACTCAAGGCTGAACTAAGCAAAGGGTCCCCAACTGTGAGCTGTCTCCTTCATGTGAGGCAGCAGGGGAAGGGGCTGCGACAGGCAGCACAACTGGGGAGAGGGGGTTATGCCATGCCACGTGACACCATGGGATGGGGTATAAAGATGGAGGCAATTGGGGGGGGGTTGGTTGGTTTTCCATGGAGGAGATGCTTTGTGTTAGTTGGCAGCAATATGTCTGGTGGGGTACTATGTTTTTGCTGTGTATTGGTCAGCAGGTGGCAAGTAATAGTATTGTAGCTATAAATGTTATTGTTGTGTTTTTGTTCCTCTGTTACTCTTCCCTCTTATTTAAACCACAACAACTTAATGTTGATGTATGAATGGTGATAGTTTTGTTAACTTAAGTCTACGCCAGGTGTGACTAAGCCTTGCTAATCTGTGTGTCAATTGGTATGCAGCCAGGCCTGTGATCTCTGACAGCTGTTGCAGTAATGCAGTGTTTTAGTATTAATTCTTCTTGCTCTGTTAGGGCTTTTTATTTTTTTTAATTTAAGTGGATAGCTAGCTTTATTTTGCTTTCAAATCTTTTACTAGGAACCTGGTTATGCTTGGAGGATTCTGTAGTAGCAAGTCACAGAGTCGTTTGGCATGTAATATGTGCTCACATATGTGGTTCTTAGCACTTAACAATACTAATTCTACAGTAACTGCATACATGCCTGGAGGTCTGTGCTCACAGGCCTGTAAGAGGTTAAGTCTGCTGAAATTGCTGGCTCAGCTTTTAATCTTGCTGGACAGCAATTTCAAAAGCATTTCCATTTAGTTTGAGCGTTCTTGCAGCCTGCGACAAGATGTGATGCCCCACGTTTGCTTAGGGTTAAACCATGCAAGTTGGCAGCATGTGATAAGGAGAAATGCATAAATCTTAGCAACTCCACTGTGAGTTAGACACCTACAGACTGTAGGCTTGTATTCATAACTGGACTAAGATATTGCTGTGGTTAGTTTCTTCCTTTACAACAGGCTTTCACTGAAATAGACAAGAAGCATAACAACTAGGAACTGAAATTCTGTTTTGCAAGATGTTTGCTAGTGTCTTAAAAATCAGTCATTAAAATACAGCTAGCACCATGAGAATCTTTTTATTTTCTGTGTTCGCCATTTGTTTGCTTCTGAGTTCACCTGAAGGTTTTGAGTAATGTAAACTGAGTTTATTTGCTTACACTTCAAGATATTCCTGCATTCCCATGCCTCATCTTTCTAATTACTCCTTTTTTTTTTACTGCTGCTTAGGTGATACCAAGACAAAGAGCCCCTTGTGCTGACCTGGCCGTACTGTTTTGTCTTTGTCCAGGGGGAATGCTGTTACCCTCTGCAGAGATCAGAAATGGGGCAGGATGTTTCACATTGCCATTCCAAAGAAAGTATCCTTTGATGCATGTGCTAAAAAAAATTAAATCCCCAGCCTGACCAGCTTTTGCTTTCCAACCTGTTTCCATGGCATTCTCAGCTGGTAGAAGGCAGAGAGCTGGTACAGTAAAAGAGACAGACCAGCTTGTGCGGTACGTTCCTAGCAACACCTACAGTACGCAGGATCCTGTTGTGTTAACTTCAACAAGAATAGAAACAGAATCATTCTACCTTTTTTTCTTTCTCCCTTTCAAGAGTATAAATGGGAGCAAGAGATTGAATGGCTTAGCAATTGCTGACCCTTGCGTTTATCTTGCTGCAACACAGCAGTAACCTTCATCAGCAAGAGAGGCTCCTGGTCTAATAAGCTCTAAATGTAATGAGAAGTAAATCAGAATAAACAATATCAGATTGTTAGTTTTCCCTAATTCTGACTGCAATTCATAACTATTTTTTTTTTTTTGCTTATGTATTAATTTAAAGTATGATTTATGATCCTTATTTTAAATGATTTCTTATATTAAAAAATTGTATTTGATGTATTTCTTTGGTAAATGACAGTTATAGAAACAAGTTATAACAGATTTTTGTAACAGTAGTATTTGTAAAATACTTAAGTATTGCTTAGCTCCTTGAAGCTAGCTCAGTCACAAATCAACACACTTAAGCCTCTAAAACGGTCCTTACAAAATATCTCATTACGTCTCCATGAGGTCCTACTAAATTCATAATGTTTCAGTCAATATAGATCAAACTGAAATCAAGACTCTAAAATCAGAAGCTAAATCCACTTCTCAAAATCAAGGTATTTTTGAATGTCATCATGAAATTAAGTTACTGAAACTTTGTTCCAAGAAATATGGGAAAACTGAAGTGTAGCCACTTATCTTGTATGCCCAGGACTTTCATGTTCTTTTCTTTCAAGTCATTCTGAAAAATTGTGTAGTCACCTCCTCTGGTAGAGCATTAAGAATATAATTTACACACTTTAGGAAGCAAATAATAAGAGTGGGCATAAATACTACTTCCTTCAAAAAGTTTGGTTACTTTTTGTCTGAAACTGCAAGGGTGGAAACACTGTGGAAGAATACGGAGGAAAAGACATGACAGAAGCCTTCATCTGCATTAAAGACTCCTGTAAAAAGGGTAAAAATGGCCCAGTGTATGAAATAGGAAACAGTGAGCTGAAATTGCAACACAGTTGACTTTTGACATTAGGAGTAGCTCTCAAATAGTAAAGGAAGCCAGTGTCTGGAATAGATTAGCAGTCCTGAGGAGGGTAGGCAGATGTCAACGGTAGTGATAACTGATCATAAATGATAACTGATTGTATATCAAGTAGAAGGATGGGCCAGGTGACCTCTGGAAGTCTCTTCTTGCCTATATTTTTGTGTTTATCTACACTTAGAGATACTTAAGAGATTAATGTTAATTTCTTTGCACTTGTCAAAACCATTTAGAATAGACAAGAGATTAAATTTACAAGAAAATGTTGACAGGTTGATTACTCTCTTTTAGGTATTTTTTCCATGCCTATCTTTTTCATCCTTTTGTTCAGTCACATTAGACATTTTGTCCTCTTATACTGAGTTGCAATTTTTTTCTCATGTCATTTTTTTGCAAGTCTGATATTCTAATATTTCATTAGTAGACAAGAGGCTTGGCAAAGCAATCTTTTCTCTCCCTCACTGATACCATATTTGACCAGCATCTCTTCTGAGATTGACAAGCTGTGTGTGATATATTTCTGATATTTCTGATGTTTTAAGTTAAAAACAAACAAACATGCATTTGTACATTCGTCCATCCCGCCCTTCAGACTAGATAACCCAAGAATTCTTAGCCTCTCCTCATAGGAGATGCTTTCTAGCCCTTTTAACATCTTTTGTTCTCTCCTCTGCACACACTCAAGTACCTTAACACCCTCTTTATATTGTAGAGTGCAGAACTGAATGCATTATTCTAGGTGAGGTCATACCTATAAAAAAAAAATGTGGGAGAATCACCCCTTTGACCAGCTAGCTATGCTGTGTGTAATACACTCCAAAATGTGGTTTGCCCTCTCGGCTGTCAGGGCACAGTGCTGGCTCATGTTGAGCCTGCTGTCACCAGCATGCTTCAGATCTCTCTCTGCTGAGCTGCTCTCCAGTCACTCATCTCCCAGTCTGTACCTGTATGGCGTTTGCTTTGTTGAACTTCATGACTGTCCAATGCTCCAAGGCATCTAGATCCCTCTACAAGGTCTCTTCTTATTCAAGGGAATCAAGAGTATCTCCCGTTTTAATATCATCAGCAAACTTGCTGAGGATGCATTCCACACTCCTGTACCCAAATCACTGAGAAAAAAGGTCAAACAGAATTGTACTGAGCCCTTAGGAACACCCCTAGAGACTGTGCAGAAGACAGCTATAGCTCCATTTACTATAATCTTTTGAGTTCTGAGATCCATCCAATTCATGTCCCAGCGTAGAGTGAACCTGTTCAACTCACAGTTGGACAATTTGACCAGAAGGATACTGTGAGGGATGGTGTTAAAGACCTTACTGAAATCTGTCCACCAACTTTCCTTTTATTCACTAATCTGGAGACTTATTTTACACATAGATTAAATTAATAAGCAGGGCTTTTCCTTGATGAACACAAATTGACTACGCCTGATAATTGCACTGTTCTTTAACTGCCTTTCAGTAGCACCTATAACTTTTCCAGGTATCGAGGTTAGATTTATGGGTGTTGCCAGAAATCCACAAAGCTAGTGATCTCTGCAAATACTATGGTTGCTTGCCATTCCTGGGGTAACAACTCCCCCAGATCTTCAGATTATAACTGAGCTTCCAGGATTTGGCCAAAATCACCCTGCAGGAAGCCAAAAGACTTTGCAGAGTACTCTAAGGACATAAGGCTGACATGATTCATGCCAGCTAAATTACCATTACACCTGAAGACTTTCAGTTAGTGTGTTGCATCTCTGGGGACACAATTCTTTCCAGCAGCAGCACTTACATAGGCTCTGTTGCCTCTACAGAGGTACCCAAACAAAAAAACTCCGCCTGGTACGATGTGGTACTATGTTTCAAGGACACCCCTTTCAGCTAAACAGATAGAAAGGCAAATGTGGTGCAATAATGTTAACTATAAACTGAGCAAGTATAGTGTGTGTAAGGCTTCAGGCTGCAATGTGTTATGTGTACATTGCATCTCTTCTACAGGTTTGCTCCAGAACACCTACATTAATTAATGGTGGGTAGTTTCTGATACAGGTTTAGTGTGAACTAATTTCCTTAACTGTCAACTCTGACAACAAGGGTATTTGCCATTTCTTTGACAACTATCTCTGGCCCTTAGAAAAAATTATTTTGAAATTTGATAGCTTTGACTTCTGCTCTTTTTGTTGTTTTTTTTTTTCCCCTTTGTGGTACAGCCACTACATCGAAAACAATGTGGGTTTTTAAATCAAAGTGGAAAAAATATATATTCTTTAACACAAGGTGAGAAGGCTGGTGACAATCTTTTCCAAAGAGCTTGTCAATGGTTTATGGTTTCAGCCCGGTTCTATGACTGACGGGGAGGAGGGATTTCATGAATCTGTGCCTCCAGAAAAGGGAAACCAAAATCTGTTTCCCCTGAGCAGAAACGATAACAGTGCAGCAAACAGTCTTCTGGGGAATGTAGTTCTTCTCTTCTGGGTCAGGTACCTGGAACTGGAGCATCAGCACCCTAACTGCCAGTGCACTACATGATCTTATGATGTGGAATACCAGTGAACAAAAATCATAAAACCATGACAGAGCTGAAATCTGTATTTGCTATTTACTTGCTGAACAAAGCTTGTCTCTATCACAGTTTTTCACCAGTCTATCTATATGCTCTAGTACAGCCTTTAAAGGACAACGAGCTACACATGGCTTTTAACCCTTTTCTGTTGCAAGTATAGGGGGCTGTTCAGTCTGACAACCTTTTTTTTTTTTCTGTTTTTTCTTTTTTTCTTTTTGTCTAGTTTCCATCAGCAGCAGCTGGTTGATTTCTCTGGGGTTTTCTTCAGTGCATCTGGGTTGGGTCAAGTCACTATAAAAAAATTAACAAACATTACAGGACTGGCTTGAGCTTTTCGAAATAAAGAAATCTCATCTATCTCCAGTCTAGCAAATGTTTTCTTTCCAGACTGTGAACATAGAAGAATATAAAGCATTGAATTTAATGAGATGTGAGAATGTAACTTTATTCCTAGTATGTATAGAAGCAGATCATGGTTTGACAACACATCGCTTTGTTTCACTCTGCAGTCATAACAAAGTTGTTTTGTTGTGATAGAATATGTATTTCTTCATTCTGGACACTAAATGAGTGAGATTTTAGGCTGTGTCTGAGTTGACAGTGGAATGAAGCAAGCCAGGCTGGCAACTGTGCAGCACGTTCAGTATGATGCTAATTCTGGGGAGGATTATTTAAAAACAAACACCTTACCACTAGTAAGAACATAGGAACTGCCATACTGATTCCAAAGCAAGATTCTTCTAGCCAGTGCCCTGTCTTAAAGAGTGGTCAATGTTTAGGGAAGAATAAGAGCAACATCAGTACTTATTACAGTTTCCTCCAATAATTTTTAATCTTCTTACTGTTTTAGATATAGGGGGTCTTTTGAGCCTTTATCCTTTGTTTACCTAGCAACACTTCATGAATAATTCTTCCACGTACACATCCAGTCTACCCCGAACTCACCTAAATTTCTTCCGTTCATGACGTCTTTTGCAAGGATTTTTGCAGACCTGGTACCTGATGTGTGAGCAACCAACATCCCCAGCTTCATTTAATGTCTCCTAATGTCCACGGAAAGGACAGTGAATATTTGATCTCTATCCACTTTGGACACGCTTTTTACAGTTCTGTAGATTTCTGTCACATTCCCACAAATCACCATTTCTGCAGAATCCCAGACCACCAAATCATCAGCTGTACTGAAGCCATGCTGAACTGCTTGATCAGCATCTCTGAATTGCTTTTTAAGCTATAATGTATCCTCTCTTAAATCAGGAGACTATACCCACAGATAGTATTCAAGGATAAGAAATGTGAATTTATCCAGAGGTACATCTGTTTTCTGCCCTGTTCTTTATTCCTTTTCTAAGAGTTCCTAGCATTTGATTTATTTTTGACCGTTGCTGTGCACTGAGATGATGCTTTCCTGGAACTACTCATCTTAACCCCAGAATCTCTGTCATTCCTGAGTGGTGATGGTCAGGTCGCAGTCCACTGTTTGATATATGAAGCTAAGATTGTTTTTCAGCACGGCATTTCACGAAACGCTCTATTATTCTGTCATGAAGTCATTCTATTGCTCTGTTATAAAGCCTTATAAGATCTTACAGCAACTGTATGGTCAAATCTTGTCCTTGCTAACCTTGATAACTGTATCCTCTGAAAAATTTTAAATCTCATTGCTCACCCCCTTTTCCAGGTCATTCTTAGCTATGCTAAAGCGTGTGCATTCTAGCAGAGAGCTCTGCCAAATTACTCTTCCTTCACAGAGAATTTTCACTTTTTGTTTGATGCCTATGTTTTATTTCTACCTGTGTTTATTCAGCTTGAAGAGAAGGCTAGAAGGAGATCTAGTTGCTATGTTTGACTACTTAATATAGAAAACAAAGAAGCAGACTTGTTTCAGAATCTTACATGGAATGGACCTAACATGCTTATGCTGTTGGGTTTTCACTCTAGAACCTGCTATGCTCAGTCTACTGATACTGATGTATAAACTCCATCTTCTGTTTCTCTATTACTCCACTGACTGCAAATGCTTTCTCCTTCACTGCAAATTCATTAATTCTTCACCATTTTCTTCATCTTGATAATCTTCTATTCTGGCGCTTTGTTTTTGTCTTTAGCACGGAGGGTTACAATATTGACTCTAACTGAAGACATTCTTATACTTGTAGAAACATTTTGCTCTATAATTATGCCTTGACCACAAAAAGTGTTTCAACAAATGTAATTCTTATTCTATTTTTAGCACAACAATAAATGCACATAGATACATCTTCTAATTTGAGCACCAAGTATTGATCTGACACTGACCTCTCCTTTAGGAGTTCAGTGCGTAGTCTCACATACTTAGACAAAGGGAAAAGGCCAGTTGGAGTTTCATCTTCAATATTTCAGGTTTTAAAGGTGATTTGCAATATAATTTGAGAATGTAATTATTTGGCATTGGAATGAGTACTGAAGGCCAACGAAAAGTCATTTTAGAAACACTCTTCAGGCATCTTCAGCCTTCCTTATAAGATTTTCATTTCTGAAACAAGGAAATTTCTATAAACTTCAATACATTGCATTACTATTGTTGCAATTTTGTTGTAATATCAAAACAAGATGATTCAGGTAATTAGCCACTGCTTTAGGTGATACTGTTCCTAATTTTCTCTGTTCATTGTTTGGTATTTCCTTATTACATGTATATGTACCTATAGACTCAGAACAAATCAAGAGAACTATGTATATAAAAGAGAATTTGACGTATAAATAAAATATTGCATCTTTTAGTAACAAAAATAGTATTTTGAGAGAGAAAACAACTGTTTTGCAGATTTATATTGCAATGAGCACTTCAAATCACCTGTCTTAGCTTACCTGCTTGTTCTGTGTTGCAGTGCATTACAACCATTCAGTCTCTGTTGTGGCTCAGAATACAGCAACTAAGGGAAGACCAAGGGACATACTGCTATTATTCAGCTTGATTAATTTCAAGAGCACCCTAAGATGTGGGAGGCAGATCAATTGTTAGACCACGGAAATGGGATTTGACCTTCTACTATTTTCTCACTACTTCCAGTGATTTGCGTGACTTGAATATTGTCACTTATTCAATCTGTACCTCATCTTCTCCATTTATGAAAATGGTACAGTGAGGTGAGAACTGAGTTATGGTCTACGTGATTTTTTTTTCCTTATTTTTTTCCTCCAAGTATGAAATTTGACTGGCAAAAATCCGAATTTTGCAGAATAAGTGATCCCCAAAACGTTAATTTGGGATTACCACGACTTTGTTTTCCAAGCTTTCCCTTTAATACTTTAATAATTGTCTCTTTTATATTGCAGTATTTCCCTTCACAAATGCACTACATTTTTCATTAGCGGTTGCTCTTTCAATAATTTAGTAAAAGTAAAGAATCAAAACAATGTTATCAAAATGAATTTCTATACTGCAGAAACAAAACATTCTATTTTATTTTCAATTTTAGTAACACAGATACTGACACATTTCTGAGAAAGCCTTTCATTTTAATGAAACTACACTTTATTTGAAATCATGAAGTCAGTACAGATATTGGTTTTATGACATCTGGTTGCTCTCACATGTCATCTGACATCTTCCTCTTTCACAGGTAATAATTACATTTCTGTTTCTTTCCCTCTGTTTCCTTCTCTGTTGCCCAAACGTATTGCTGCTCTTACAAATACCCTTTCTATTCCACATATTCCAAGTACTCTTCTCTCAAATTGTCTAGCTAATTAGAATAATAAAGTTAAGCTCAAAGTGACTGTTCCCAGGCTGTGGTTAGCTTGAATATTGCAGTTTCCCTTTCAAACTTAAAAGGGTTTGTGTGCCTGAAAGCTTATTCATTTTTTTTTTTCTGATCATATCTATTGGATAATTAAAGATATTTTCTTGTGCAGACTTTGTGTCATTACTTTTTAAGGCAAACTGATCTACCAGTTTGTGTCTGCTTTATTAATGTTGACTTTCTTTCAAAGCATGTTGCTATATATGAAAAGAGATGCATGAGAACTGTGTATTATATCTTCCAAGTGGGAATATAATGTAAGACAAAACTTGCCACGGTGCATACTCCAATGCAGGGATGTTTTTGGAGGATGACCCCTTTCCTTGCTCACTGCAACCATCTTACCTGCTGCTCCTTTATGGCCTGTCTGGGGAATCAGGAGTTTACTGCCAATTAGAGTTGATAAAACAGCAGGAGTTTCTCAGATTCTCTACACAAGAGTATTTCTGGACTGCTGGCAGCTGTTGTAGGACTTTTTGGCGACTTGTACAGCATTAGTGTGCTAGACATTGTTCATTTAGATCTTACCCTTACTTCACTGTCTGCTGCAATCACGGTGTAAAGCATTTAAAACTTTTAAATATTTTTTTCTGAAGAAAAAATAATGGTAAGATAGTTTAGTTGGAAGCAAATGCATTAAGAAAAATGCTCTATGTTGCAATGCAGCGTTCATTATATCTGAGAGCTACTTTACCAGTACCATTAGAACTGGTCAGTAGAACAACTGGAGCAACAATAACACCCTCATTCCAAAAAGATATGGTCTATGATTGTAGAAAAGGTGGTATTACTTCAATGTTTTTGGAATTATTATTTTTCTGATTGCCAGATTGCTGAGCAAGAGAATTGGGCTTTGTTTTTTTTTATCTAACGCTGCTCGGTCTGACAGAAGTAAAAAGATACTACAGCTTATCGTCCTTTTTTGCAGTGGCTTTATGCAGACTTCACCTGAACTGAATGGAGTTCAATCTGTCTTTGTTATCAGATTTAGACAATACAGTCAGCAGACAAGGAAAAGCAGATGATGCCTTTTTTTCTTCCTCTGGGAGTTGCGGTATCAGTTCTATCATTTTTACACTTCTTCCTAGTTAAAGGAGTAAAAATGCAAACTGATCTCAGTACTTTGGAGAATGTTGTACTTAAAACCTCATTAATATTTTTGGAATAAAAAACCACATTTAGACAGTAGTCAGACTGAATAAGAATTGACTCATAACAGATTCAAATCAGATATGAGTTTGCAAATGCAGTGTTGCACCTAAAAGGATTCATGATTTGGAGCCTCACAGACAGAGCATCACGTCGTGGGGGAGGAAGGTGACAGTTCCTGTTTATGCAGTTTTGGCAAGTTGTACCTGAAGAATGGCTTGATTCTTTTTTTTTTCTTTTTTCTGGAAACTGCCAGTCCAGAAATACACAGCTAACCAGGAGGGAGCTGAGAAGAGAAAAAGGGAATAACTGGAGACCTATGGAAGTGGAACTGGGTTTCTGGTCTAGTTTTTAAGAAAGCCCACCTATGCAATCACAGGTTTTCTGTCACCTTTCTGGTGATACTTGAATCTTTTGACTACTCTCAAAAATGAGGTGTTAAACCACTGAGCTCCAACACCCTGATAAAGGGGACTCTGATTTGTTATATATACATCTCACAGTATATTTTTATATACATATATATATATAAATTATTTTTAAAAAGATCAAGACTACTTTAAAGGTGTTGATTACTACAGTGTGTAGGTACTCATTATAAACTGTGTAACAACAATTTTTGTCCAGAACATGTCCTGAAATCCTTTCTTGACATGAACTTGCTTTGCTCTAGTGTTTTTTTCTGCTGCCTTGAAGAAGATTGTTTTATTTTGTTCTCGTGCTGGAACTAACTTTGATCTTCTCTTTCTTAAAACACTGTACTACTCCCAAACTTCAAAAATTAAAAACTCGTGAATCAGATTCCAAAACAAAAAAGTGTTCATGAAAAATCATGCAGTGATAACAAAGCAGATTTTGCTGTGATGTTGTATTCTCTTTGAATGTTTTAAATTCCTTCAACTGCCTCTTGAGTGACAGAGAAGTCACAGTGCCCCACTTCTCCTAACCCATTGTGAAAAATGACTCTAAGCCCTTGATGCTGCAGTACATTTCATCTTTCAGAACTGTCCCTCAAGCATCAAACCCTCTCAAGCTGACTGAAAAACTCTTCTACAGCTTTCATTATCCTCAGTATCCCATGAGTCTGACAAACAGCCCTTCTAAGGGAAGGAACAAGGAAATGGACAGTCTTGACTGCTTACAACTAGGCTACCAAAAAAAAAAAAAAAAAAAAAAAAAAAAACGCTTGGAAAGAAAGTATTGGTGGAATTAAGAAATATGGAAGATGGGCTTTCTACAGTATGAAAGAAAGATATGGAATGACAGAAAGATTCTAAGAGAGAAGGAGGCATGGAACCAAAAATAAAGAATTCAACTGTCATGTATGGGGCATAGGAATATGAAGCATCAGTGAGAAAAGGAGGAGAGAACAAAGGAAAATATATGAAAGATGGTGATGAATATACAAATACTACCTAGCTGAGGTTCAGACTTTGGAATTGAAAGACTGTCAAACAATGGTAGGTATGTATAAATATTACAAGATGAAAAATAAGAATATTTTACGGGTAGCACTTAATAAATGTATGCACAGCATGGGTGCTTCTATCACAAGCAATGATGTCTGAAATAACTGAAGATCTTACTACAACCCTTCTGAAAAGCGTAACTTTAATTCTCTGCTATTCTGCAAAAATGATTTTTGTTTCAGAAGAGAAGACGGATCCTTAAAATGTAAAACTTCCATACAAAAAACTTTGCTGGAAAATAAGAATCAACCAAATTATGGGGTTATGAAGATCTCTGAAAACTACAATTTAAGAAGTTTAGACATGCTTTTAAGTTAAACTCAGTGAAATCTGGAGTTGCACAAGTATTCACATATACCATGTATTGTGAAACTATTGACTCTCTAGGATGTACATTTGGAGTAAATGCTGCTGACTTCTATTCAGCTAAGACTTCTGTGGGTTTCAACTATATTTCTATGCTTAATTCACTGGGAAGTTAAGGAAAACTGAATGAAAAATGGTGTTCATGAATATATAGAATTCTTCCTTCTATAACTCCCCACACAGGCTCTCCTATTAAACATTCAGTGCTCCTGCCAAATTTAGCTTAACTTATTTCCAAAGTAGTCCAGCTTGCACAGTCATTCTTCTGAACAAGAGTTTGGTAGTTAGTAAAAATTTTTCTCTACAGGTTGCCAACTTCATAGCATAATTATCTTCTCACACAGGTAGCAAGTCAGTTTCATTTCCTGATAACAGAAGCTGAACTTAGTGCAGAACAAATATATATTATTAATTCTAGTAATTCAGAAGACTTTTAATTCAGAGAACAAATAGAAATGTTACAAGGAGAATTGACAGATGAGCAACGGAAGACTTTATAACTTTCACTTAGTAAGAACTACTAAGTTTTTCTTTTAATCACATATACCATGGTAGTGGTTGGCTGCTCTAGATAGCACAGTTTAAGAAAGTAGCTTACCAACAGCTGTGTTTGCATACCTTTTCTAGATTTCACAGTAGTCTTCCCTATGTAGGACCTCAGAGAAATTGAGGTAATAGGATGCATCTTGGTGATAAAACTTTGGATATTACTGGGCAGCGGGCATTCTTACTAACCAGGCAATGAAATTCTCTTCAAAGCTCAAATGTATCATTTTGTCTTGAGGATGTGCTGTATTGAAGTAGACTGGCTTTCCGTGCATCTTTGGTTGGATGGCACTGCCAAATATTTCATCTTTACAAAGCAAAAATGGGCAAATAAAAAAATGACCACTCAGGGTTTGAAGTGTTTAGCAGTAAAAACGGAGTGTCCTCATGTAGCCTGATGAAAAATGAGATATGGTTTTATGGTTTCTTCTGTATTACTCTCTAGAGAACTCTACTTTTGTCAACAGGTTCTAGGCTGGTTCAGCCCATGACTAATGGGTCATGACTAATAGGATGGAGGGACCCATGGACCCACAACCCAGGGGAGGGGGAAAAAGGGGAAATGGTAGGGAGATGGTAGGGAGATGGGCCTAAAAGCAGAACAGTTGCAACAAGCTAAGGGAGAAATCTAATTTGCTAAATATGATATCAGAATGCGAGATAACACAGTATAATACAATATAATTGGAATTTAAGCTAATAAATCAAATAAAATGAGAGTGAGAGTGTCCAAAACTAAAGGCCTTACTCTAATGCTGAATGCGAGATGGCTAGAGTGCACACAAAAAGACGAGCAGTAAAAGAAGGGAATGTCTTGTGACTCGTGAGCAGTTTTATCTTTCCCTCTAAATGGAAAACGGAAATGGAACAGTGAAGGCCTTCTGGGGCGTATAGTTCTTCCCTTCTGAGAACCAAGTAACCTGAACTAATGACAACCCACAGAATTGGAGCATTAAGTTTTTAACTCCCCTTGCGTTACATGATGTTATGATGTGGAATACCAATAACCAAAAATCATAAAACCATGACAACATTCTTTGTGCAAAAATGTATGAAATAATGTAATATTATTTGTTGTACCTAACATGTAGCAGACATTAGAAAAAGCACTGCTGGCAATTTAGAGAGGTGATCTTTGCCTTCTACTCTGTTGAAGCCATACATGGAGTGCTCAGTCTAGTTCTGGATTCCCCAGTACAAGAAAAATGTGGTCGTGCTGAAATGGGTACAGGGAAGAGCTGTGAAAATGGTTAAAGGGCTTGTCATAAAAGGAAAGGTTGAGAGAGTTAGGGCGTTTCAGCCTCAAGAATTGGAGGCTCAAAGGATCTTATTAATTTGAATGAATATCAGATGGGAGGGTGTAAATAAGATGGAGCCAGGCTTTTTTCATTGGTTTCCACTGACAGGAAAAAAGGCAATGGATGTATATTTAAACACCAGATGTTTTGTTTGAACATCAGAAAACATTTTTTATACTGTGGGAGTGGTTGAACATTGAAGTAAATCACCCAGAGAGTTTGTGGGATCACCACCCTTGGAGATATGCAAAACCCAACTGGAAATAGTCCTCAGCAACTTGTTCTGAGTTTGCTTGAGCAGGGAGGTTAGACCAGATCATATAAAGAGTTCCCTTCCAAACTAAACAATTCTATGATTCTGATTTTCAGTAACTAAATTCTATTCACACTATTTCTTCTTTTTTTTTTTTTTTTTTTTTTTTTTCCCCAATTACTCCGCAAAAGCTTTCAGCTTTTCCCTTTAAGTTACGAGAAAATATATATGAAGTCCCCTTACACTTTTTCTATTTATTTGGTATTCAGCATACAGCACTATTCATGTGCTTGACCCAACGTACAGCAATTAACAAAGTAATACAGAACAGACACACATGACTGTGTCAGTAATTAATAAGCAAAAAGGTAAGTAGGATAACTTAACCTCCTGTAATATTCTCTTCAAAAACTATCATGAAGACACTTGATTCTTACAGACTTAGACCACCAGTATTTTTTTAGTTGGCTTTAAGGCTGTGACTCAGAAACACCGGGGCTGCAGTGAATTAGTTCTTGCAGTTGCTTTGCTTCATCTTTTACATGGAGTGTGCAGGCCCAAAGCATCTGAAAGACTGTGGTCTGTCTATGGATACAACATGCAACACCATAATCTTTAAACCTAGTGTTACAGTTCCAGATATTTCATGTTTTAGTTCTGTGTGATGCACAACAGATGCTAAGGTGGTATCTCACCTTCCTGCTCCCTTTGGTTTTGAGTTAGCTGCCATACTTTTGCTTGTTGGAAATGAACGGATAAATTGTTTAACATCAGACTGTAACAGGAAGGCAGCCTTCCCTGCTGGTCACAGATGGCAGAAAGTGATTTTATTGATTTGCTAGTACACGGCTTGGTTGACTACATCTATAAGTAATAATGTGGCCAGACCCTGGAAGAAATCACCACATGACTTATTGGAGGGTCTGTTTCCTTAACTGAGTGTGACATTATGGTATTTGCCAGTTCTTCGTTGTGCTTTACTAACACCACTTTAATCTCTCTGAGCCATCTGTTGGTCATTCAAGTTTGTTTCATTCATGTGCTGGAAGAGTTGAGACTTTCAGAGTTGATGGAAAAGGCTGAATTTACCCATTATAACTCAAAAGTTCTACTGGTCACAGTAGTACTTATCTTTTTCTTTTTCTTTTTTTCTTTTTCTTTTTAATTATGTTGCTGAACTGTTTAGTGCAGAAAATCTCTTGGGAGGATACAAGCAGATGGTCACAGTAATTCTTCTCAAATTCCATGGGTCATGAAGGTTCATAGCTCTCAGATTTGTGTGAAAGATAGTAGTGTGGCTGGCTGAAAGCTGGTCTCTCTCCCTATTGCAAACCCAGCAAGTTTGGCAGCAAGAAGCATTAAGCACTGCTAGCACAGATTTTTTTTTCCTTTGGTTCATACCCATCTCTAGAAACCACAGCTGTTTCATGCTGTGACCTCAACAGAAACATGACTGAGAAGTCTTAATGTGCTAGAAGTAGTTCACATCTTATTTGAAAGTTCAGTTTTCTTCATATTTCAGCTTTGCATGTCCAACTATTCACAGATAGACTTGTGCTCAAATAAGGGGCTTTTCAGAGCTACAGGGATTGGTTTAGGGCCAGCGGATTACAGGTAATCAGTCCCTTCTAAGAGAAGGGCTGCTGAATTGGTTACCAGCTCCTCCAAACCAAGTTTCTCAAAGCTGGTAGATTAGAAACTGGTAGGGGAAGGTGTCTGAATCTAGAATAATACTTTGTTTATTGTGCCCTTCCTTTTCAATTGACCAATGCACCGTGGCATGTTTCATGGCCATTTTGGTGGGTTTCAGCTATGAAAAAATTGGCCAGAGTGATCTAGAGGAGAGTTGAGAGAGACAGGCAGGGAACCGCTGCCGCGGGTGCCACTTGCTGCAGGAAGTATAGAAAGTGCTCTCGTCTCGGATCCTAAGAAGGGATCATGGATCGGTCATGGCGCTGCCTCGGGGTGACGAGTGTGCAGCTGGAGCTGAGGCAAGCATGGCTGATGTGCGAGAGAGCGGCGGCTCGGCGGCAGCTGGGTGGCCCGCAGCCTCGGGCCGCCCCGCGGAAAGCCGGCGGCACAACTCCTCGGCGGCCGCCCCGTTTCCCTGGGTGCCTCCCGCTTTCGGTGAGACAGCGGTCCCGGCGGGGACCGGAGCGAGCTCCCGACCCCGCCTCGAGAGGCGGACACCTGCGGGGGCACGCGAGGAGAGAGGCAGTGCCGGGGCGGCGGGAAGAGCGAGGGGAGCGGGGGACGGCGGCGCCGGCGCTCCGGCTCTGGCACGGCCGCCTGGGAGGGAGGCAGCGGCGGCGCGCCTCGGACTCCGCCTAAGCGGCCCCGAGCTCTCCTCCCTCCTCGCGGCGCCGAGCTCGCAGGAGCAGAGCATCGCATCGCATCGCATCGCATCGCATCGCATCGCTTCGCTTCGCATCGCATCGCTTCGCATCGCATCGCTTCGCATCGCATCGCATCGCGGCGGCGGCACCCGCCCCTCCCGGCCGGCCCGCGGCGCACACCGCCTTCCTGCCTCTCTCCGTCCGCACGCAGCCCCGCCGGCGGCCATCGGGAAGCCCCTGCACCGCGGCACCCCCGCCCCGCACGCCCACCGCCGAGAGGATGGGCTGCGGGCGACGGCGCGGCGGCCCCCGAGCTCCGTGAAGCCGCGGAGACAAAGGGAGCGAGCGGCGGCGCAGCCGGGCTGGGGTGGATGCGAGCAACCATGAAAGGCTGCGTCTCCGCCTCCTCCTCCGCTGCTGCCAGAGAGCTGCTGGCCGCCGCCGCTCGGAGGACTACACTGTGAGGGGGGGCGGAGGAGAGCCGGCGGGGCTCGCCTCGCCGAGGCAGAAGGTGTAAGGGAGAGGCAGAGATAAAATGTCTTCTTCGGCGGGGCCCCGCGGCCCTCGGCCACCCACGGTGCCCCCCCCGATGCAGGAGCTGCCCGACCTGAGCCACCTGACAGAGGAAGAGAGGAACATTATCATGGCAGTGATGGACCGGCAGAAAGAGGAGGAAGAGAAGGAAGAGGCCATGCTCAAGTAAGCAGACGCCCGTCATTCATTCATTCGGTCGCTCATTCATGCGCTGCTCGCGGGCGGGCGGGAGCGGGCCGCTGCCCGGGGCCGCCCCGCGGGGCCCTGCCCGGCACGGAGCTGCCGAGCCGCGGCCGCGGCCTCGGCCCCTGACTTCCTCCTGCCCGCGCCCGGGCAGCCCCTCCCGAAGCGGCGCTGGCCATGGGGGAGCCCGGCGCCGCGGGACGGAGCGGGACGGCGGCCCTCCCCGCCCCCAGGGAGCGGGACAGCGGAGGGCGGGTGGAGAGCCCCACTCGGGGGCGAGGCGTGATCCCTTCGGGGTCCCCGCGACCCCGCCTCTTCCAGGAGGGGCCGCTGGGTGGGGTTGCCCGGCTCACCGGAGCGGCCGTGCTGCCCCCGACTGGCCTGGTCTCGGTCTCGGCCGTCTCCCTCCGCACGGCTCAGGGCTCCGGCCCCGGCGGCTGCCCCGCCCCGCGCCCCGGTCCCCCGCGCGGCAGCGGCTGCGAGCGGCTCGCTGTGGGAGCGGCTCGCGGTAGGGACGGCGAGGCGTTCTTAACTAGGAAATCTATGTAATTAGTCGCGCTGCTCATCGCAGAGGGAAGCGTGCCCGCGTGCTCGCGGGACGGAGCGGGCTGGGACTCTCCGGCCGCACAGAGGGGTGTCGGTAGGTGCCACGTTTGCGCATCAGGTCCCTGGCACTTCTGAAGCTTCACTCCCTCTCGCCCTTCACCCTGGCAAAGAAACACATGTGACCACATTTTCCAGCCTCCTCCGTCAAGAGGTGGCTTCAAACGTAACATTGCCCGCAGTGAGCCATGAGGATAAACAGGTTGAAGCTGTCGCCTGTGGAGGGAGGTGTCAGGTTGGATGGGGCCCTGGGCAGCCTGGTCTGGTATTGAATGTGGAGGTTGGTGGCCCTGCCTGCGGTGGGGGGGTTGGAGATCCACAATCCTTGAAGTCCCTTCCAACCCGGGCCATTATGTGAGGCTGGGATCTGCTCCCCAGCTCCCCATCAGGCCTGCTCTCTTGCTAATGGCTGTGGCAGGTAGGTGAGGGCAGAGTACGCAAAGCCCCAGGTGATCCAGGCCCTGGGTGGCAGGAGGTGGGTCCCCACCTTGCTGCCTGCCGACACACTACTGTGCTCAGTAGGGCCGCTCCCAAGGCGGCACCCACTCTGGGTGCTTTCGGCAGCATCAGATATACCCAGTGACACGGCACAGCTGCACCAGCTGATGGAGCTGCCTCATCTCCTCAGGCTCCTGACTTCTGCCCTCACATGCTGCATTCCGATTTTGCCTCTGCTCTTCCTCATGGGTGTCCTGCTCTAAGTTCTGCATGGGCTGCCGGAGCTGAGGGCAGCAGCATAAGCTGGGCCCAGCGCTGCGTCTCGCAGTGAGAATGTGAGGCTGGGAACGTGATGCTGGGGTCTCGGCTTGGGACAGCGGATGTGGGTTGCTGCTCCTTACCCTGCGGTGTGGCTCTCTCGGAGATGTGCTTTGTGGAGACACATTGTTTTCGTCAATGTGGTGAAATGTGAGCAATGGCTTCCTCTTTAGATTCTATTTATCAGAAGAAAATTAAATGGAGAAATAGTTCAAAGGCTTTAAGCTACATTTATCCTTCTCCCATTTCTTGTCTTCCAGAACAGCTACTTCCCTATAAATATTTAGCTTGTGTTCCTTGAAGAAGATTACTGGTTCTGTGGTGCTGTAGAGCAATACTGTAAATCTTACAGTCGCTGCAAGAATGAACTTTTGTCAGTTGAGATGGTAATTTCTCAGCCTTGTTCTTGTTAACGTGGGGTAGAGGATAAATTTTTTTTTTTTTTTTTCTAAGTTATGCTCTTCTTTCATACTGGTATTTCTGAATTCTGGACTAATACTTCCTTTCCTGTGAAATTATGGGAATTTTTAGGGGTTTCACTGAGTGAACTGGGATACATTAAATATGATTTTTAAAGAGGTAAAAAATTGCAGTTTGTGAATTCATCTTGAAATTACTTGACACTGTCTTCTCAGATTTGTGATATTCAAAGGTTTGTTTCTTACAACAGTTTTTGCAGTTCATAGCAATGACCATCCAGGCCTGAGAAATTGTGATTTTAAGTATACATTTATATTTCTTTAAAGAAAGAGTCGGAAATTAATTGAAAGTACATTGGGAAACTTGTAAACCTTAAAATCGGACAACTGGCTTACAAATTAGATCATGGCAAACAGTTGGATTACTGTTGGCAATTACATGGATCCATCGTGATCCATATGGCAATCATATGGATTACAGTTTGGCTATTACAGAGAACCAGTAGATTTTGAAATCATTTACCTTTTATTTATGCTGAGAACTTAATTCCTTTCTGGGACATGAGTTGGACACATCTTTCCAGAGAGTAACCTTCTTAGGCTGACTTTTGAGACAGTAACTTCCATAATTTTTTGGAGGCTTGTTAGAAATACAAAGTGATTCTACTGGATGACACGGCTATGTTATAAAAGTCATACATTGTCACGTTCTCTTCCTATTATCTTCAGTAAAAGTTGTTCCAATTTTCCAAATGTCCCCAGCTGCCACTTTAAACCACCTGCAGGTACACGTTTCTTCCAGTAACACCCACCTACATGTTTGGAATATCCCTTGGAAGTTAAGGGACCTTAATACTGATCTGTATTGCGAACTAGGCTGCATTCAGCTCTCAGTGGAGCAGAGGTCTGTTACGTGCTGCCTCAGGCATCACGAGGGCTAGAGAGGGGCAGTGTTTCTTGTGTGTTCTGGTTGTCCTGATAGTTAGGAAAACAAGTTTCTACAACACTTTCCAGCGTTCCTTATAGCAGAAAACTGTAAGGAAAAATTACCATTTACTTAAACTATTGTATTCCTCAGCTGATAGTCATATCATTGCAGATCCAAGGAAATTTGAGCTGCTGCTTTGAGTAGATTCTGTGGTCTTCAAGAGAAGGGATTAGGGTCATCAGTGAAGAGACCATGTCCTTCTCCTCCAGGTCTGTACCTCTCTGGCTTCCTAGGCCCATTTCTGACTCTGAGCTAAAAGCATTGTAAAATCCTGCTGCCAGTTCATGCTGACATCAGCATGCACTGCAGCATGCCAGTTTGGGAGCAGGGTGCTCCTGCAAGGAATAGGACAATGTACGATGAAATACTTTCTGTGCTTGCTGTGGGGGTGTGGCAGAAATGCATCTTTCAGTTCGAAACCTGCATGTCTTTTTCCAGAAGCTTGCACTGTCAGTTTGTTGACCTACTGAGTTTCCTTCAATAGTCTAGGGCTGAAGAAACTTGTCAGGCCCTTAGGATAAAGGCAGGCAAGTTGTATGGTGCAATTTTTTTTTTCTTTTTCTTTTTTCCTCCTATGTGTTCCTGGTCAATGGCAGAGACCTTGTCATCCCTTCATCCTTACAACATCAGATTTCAAACCACAGTATGTGGGATTTGTGGAAGGGGAACATTCTATAATCTTGATCTGTTTACTATCTTGGAGCAATGTGCTTGAGGAGTTAAGGTTTTTGTGAAAGTTCCCTCTTTTGCTTTCTTATGAACAACTTCACCTTACCAATGAAGAACACTTTACTAATATTAGCCAATTGCCTTGAAATTAGTGTTGCATCTAAAGGCATCAGCATTTTTGCACCATGTCACTAGGTGCTCTTGAGAATAGTTATGCTTCTGTGCAGTGAAGTGTAGTCCTGGCCTGGTATATAGCTCTGGAGACTCAAATCCACACAAACAGTTTGATGCTTACCTGGCACAATGTAGAAACTGAGGCACCTTGCGTGCACTTCACAGATCTTTCTGTAGTGGTGCAGCAGAGAAGTTGGTTGTCCCTGCATGTCCAGAGCTTATATAGCTCCCAAGCATGTGCCTTAGCTGCAGGCATGTCTGCTGCCTGACTTAGGCCTAAGCCCATTAGGGAGTCACAAACTACACTGTCACATGCTCAAGTCCTCTGAAAGAGCTGATTATTATACAGTGCGTGTATAGTGCACATTGATATTCAACCATTAACTCAAAATGATAATACAGCAACACGTAGGTGATAGGTGGAGTTACTGCTTCTTTCTACTTTAAGTGCTAATAGCCTGATGGCTAGAAAGTGGTTGCCTAAACCAAGCACACTTCCCAGTCTGAAGAACTCTGTCCTACAGAAGTGCCATTCTGGTATTGCTCAATAGTTTGGCTCCTTATATGGAGAAGAACGAGAAGTTTATGAGCTCGGGAGCCTAACTCAGTAGTGAGCCTGATAGAGCTCTCCTTGCAAGTGAAGCTCTCATGCTACATTCATCTGGTTACCCAGGGCTATTAAGCCTTTTTTAGAAGAGTCAGAATAGTTGAAAGGACTGAGAGCTCTGGGAGGAGAAGGAAGTCCTTCTCCTTCCAGCTTTACAGTGATAACATCAGATTTTGGGGATGTCTGATCATTCTGGTCTCCAGCAATTCTGTCAATTGGAGCGTGATCTTTCAGACCCATGCTTCCACTGTTCCTGCACTGTTTGTGAAGGACAGTGGTAGAATGTGTCACAGCCTCCCCTGCAGACTCATTCACATAAAAAGCATTTTTTCCTGTTCTATGTGGGTAGGTAATACTGAAGCTGAAAGAGGTTTGAGTTGAGTGGTTAATGTTTCTAGCCTGAAGTACAGATGTAGAATGGTTGACTCTTTTGTGACTAACAAATTATGGGGATGCAAGAGAAGGAATTTTTTCAGTGAGGATAAAGAAAGAAACAAACAGTCATTTACAAAAATGAAAAAAAAAACCAAACACCTAAAAAAACAAACCAAAACCCAACCCAACAAACCAGACAATTTTTTTAAGGAAAAATAGATTAAAAATTTCAAGTGTACATTCAAACATAGACAGCCTGAGACAACTATATTATTTGTATGTACAAGGTACCTTGAAGATAAATAACGCTAGGGAATATGCAGCAAATTTCAATCATAGACAAATCACAGAACTGCATATGCTTATATGGATGTACTTAAGCTTAAATTTGCTCATGTGCCATTGTGTGCTTTGTCTCACTGGGTTAGTTAAGTACTATGTGAGAACATGAGAGCTGTGAACACATAACTGAGCTCCAGTTCTGTTCAGCTGTGGGCTTTCAGGGCCCAAAAGAATCATACACTGCATGGATAGCCAGAGTATTTCTCTCCTTGTGGAAAAGTAGCTTATCCAAGGGGGAACAACTGTAACTCAGTGTTAGATGGATTTAATAAAAATAAATTAGAAAAAGCTTCCTAACTACCACGGCAGTAATTTTTTGGAGCAACTTTAAGTGGAGGCAAAAACTCTTGCTACACCTCTGATGGGATTTAAGAAGAAGGTGGAAGAGCTCATTTTTCAATGTATTGGCAATAGTTGGAAACTTAACTCAGGGACTTAGACATTTTGTTGAACTTTTATAACTCTAGTTGAGTAGCTCTAGAAGAGAAGCTAACAGGCACTCAAAATGATCCTAGCTTTTGAGAGTTGTTTCAAGAATTGCTATGGGAGTGGCAGTTAACAATTAGGGAAAAGGTGATTTTAACACCCAATTTTGACCATATAGTATGGTGCATAACCTTGATTTTAGTAGAATTCAGGGGTATTGGAGCTGCTCTATTCTTAGGGCTGCTAAATCCTGAAGTTAGTTGTCTTTGCTTAGAATCTGATGTGATGAGAGAGGTTTCAAGATAGGCCATATAATTTCCTGTGTGCAACCAGAAGCTTCCATGCTGAACTACTAGCTACATAACTGTAGTTTAACAGATTGGCCAGGAGGCATGTGCTCTTAACCAATTTCCTGGAGACAGTTTGTTTCCTTCTCCATTTCTAACATTTGGACTATACCTAATATTGGCAGAAAACACTGAATACTGCTTGAAGCACAGTGGCAACTGCTGCCACCTTCATTTTATATTCTATTTACAGGTAAAATAGGGACCTAGGGCTCCATGAGCACCTTAGCCTGAATGGTGTAAACCTGCTGATGTTAATTCTACTTCCATAAGTATGAGGAAAAGAAGAAGTAACACCATTCTTCTTCCTTTCTGTTGAAACTGGGACACTTGGCAGAAATGAAAGCAAGAGTCATAGGGCCATCATGAGGAAGACTATACTATCTTTAGGATGTAGCTTCTTAAGTCTATCTTTAATCCCACTGAGAAGACAAAAGAAGAATCAAGAGTTCTGGGAACTGCTTGTGCATTTGAAAGCAAGGAAGGAGAGGATAAAATAGATAAATAGTATAGAAACTCCTTTGTTGTTGCTTATTCTTCCTGTGGTCACGTGAATTTCACTTTTCCTTCTTTCATCAAAGGAGACCAAATTGCATTGGATGGGGGGCTGCAAGGAGAATATTCATGGCTTTCAGGAAATTTCATAGGATTGGTAGCATTTTTTTAAGCAGGATGGTGAACTGAGTAATACAAGGACACTACTATATGCAGTCAAAATGTGTACATACAACTGCATATAGTCATGGTAATTACAGGACAATCACAGGCCATTCTTCTGGGGTCCATCTCACCAGGAGGCAGGAGAAGGAGACTGTCAGCAGAAAAGTGGCACTGGTGCTTTTCAACATCCTTATCAATGATACAGACAGTGGGATCATGTGAGCCAACAGCAAGTTTGCTGATGACACCAACCTGTGTGGTGCAGTTGAGTTTCAGAGGAAGAGATGCCATCCAGATGGACCTGGGCAGGCTTGAGGAAAGTACCCATGAGAGCTATAATGAAGTTCTACAAGGCCAAGTGCACCGAGCTGCACTTAGGTTGAGGTAATCCCAGATGCAAATACAGACTGGGAGAAGAGCTCCCTGAGAATAGCTCTGCTGAGATGGACTTGGGGGTCCTGAAGCTGAACGTGAGCCATCCGTGGCTCTTGCAGCCCAGAAAGCCAATATCCTGGACTTCTTCAAAAGAGAGGCGGCCAGCAGAGAGAAGGAGATGATTGGCCCTCTCTACTCTGCCGTTGTGAGGCCTCATCTATAGTACTTTGTCCAGGCCTGAGGCCCTCAGCTCAAGAAAGACATACAGCTGTTGGAGTGGATGCAGAAGAGAGCCACAGGGATGATCAGAGTGCTGAAACACTTCTCCTTTGATGACAAGTTGGAAGTGCTGGTTTTATTCAGCACATAGACGTGAAGGCTTCAGGGAAACATCACTGTGGCCCCTCCAGTATTTCAGGGGAGTTTATAAGCAGGAGGGAAACTGACTAAAAGAGGGGAGATGAAATAAAAAATAAGATAATCAGGGTTGGTCTTTTTTTTCTTTTATATTCATTATTCTCTGGGTTTTAAATGATCTTTTCATGTGAAAATACATACTTTTGCACGTTAGCTATATTAACTTCAGAATCATTTTGGCATTTGACATCAGGCAGCTAAATTTTGTACTGATTGAATGAAATTGCAAAGATGTTGATGAAAACATAATGTGAAAGCTCGAGCTATGAAAGGACATGAACAACCTATGATAATTTCAGTTAATTTAGGTGATAAGTCTGCTTGGTGTTGTTATTTATAATAATGTTGACAATGCGAAAATGTTGACATTGCATGAAAAGCTTAAGCTGTATTGTTAAATGTTCTGCCAAATGGCTATGTGTTTTTAGGTATAGATGTGGAACATCAAAACAGCTGGCTGATGGAGTGCCTAGTGCATGAGGCTAGGCAGTTGAGAAGAAAGGACAGAATTTATGAGAACTCTAGATTATCCTATTTTAACTATATTGATTTTGACTCTGGATGCCACCTGCAAAGTATCAGGGTAATGGGTCTGCATCTTATGGATGAGAATTACAAGAGATTTTATATGTGTATGTGTGCTTGTGCCTAAGAATATGGAACCAAACTGTACAGAAATATGTACAAGCTATTTTATAGGTTTTAGTTGCGATATTATGTTGCTTGATATATGGAGAGCATCCTGGTGAAATTTGATCAGGGGCTGAAAATGGGGAACAATTTTGCCTGCAGATGTATTGCGACAGGTGACACAGTTAAACAAGTTGCTGCCATGGGCCAACAAACGGCTGCACTGATGTGGTCTTGTGCCTTCATTGAGTTTGATTAACTTCAGTGAGTCTCTTCCTCAGAACAAGTGTCACTGAAAGCACATCTGCTCAGTGGAGTAAAACTTAAGTGTTGTTGAGTCTTTCAGGTGGGATGCTTCACTGTATGTCTTTTATTTTGCAGAACGAAGCACATATTTCTCAAATGCATTCAGTAACCATTTTATTATTCCATAAGCTTTATGTAAAAAGTGAAATTCAGAGAGGTGAAACCGAAGCATGACTATCAACAAAAAAAGCCAAAAAACATTAATCACTATACAAAAGTGTGTCTTTTTCTTTAAATTGCTTTTTGATTCTTTTTACCCCTAATTTCTTTCAGTCTTAATTGTGTATTTTGTTTTTCTTTGTTTTCTCTTTCAAATTGTTTTTCAATACAGTCAGATAAAGGAACTGCATTCATTCAGAGGTGGAGATTGCAGTTATATGAATTAGTTCTGATACTGTATATGTAAAAAGTATGTAAGTCTTTTGAGATGAAATGCAAAGTACATTTTTCTTACATTTAGAGCAAAATTAGATATTGATTTTTTTTTTAATGTGAAATCCATTCTAAGAATATATCACTAGCATATTGTGATTCTTCTGTGTTTTACATGATATGATATTGATTATAGTTTTTAAATTTAAAAGCAAAATCTCTGTGTAATTTATTTTGCAAATTCTTGGTAAAACTGCATTATCTTAAAGCAAAGCATCCCCCCTTTAAAAAGAGAGCATCCATCTTTTAAAAAGAGTCTCTCAAGAATAGTATCATTCACTGTAAAATAACTTTAATTATGCATTGTTTGGTCTAGACTGACCAGTTCAGAGAATTTAGAAGTCTGGTCACTTGTAAATTCTCTTTTTCTGGTGGCAGTGTTTCAAGTTCTAATCTTGTCCCCATCTGAGCGGATTTAAATGGTTCATGTGGAAAAAGAGCTGGTAAGTTCTGGTTACAAGCCAGGTGACACAGTGCTCTGCCTTCATCTAACCACACTGTTCTGATTCTTCCTTTTTTGGTTTCTATCCCTTATGGGATCAAATATATTCAAGCTGAGGCTTCCTTGAGGTAGAATTAGTGAAGATGAGGGAAGACTTGAGGAGAACAGCAACAATTGTAGTGCTTCCTATTATTGCAGAGGTTTGTTCTCTTGTTTTTTAGAGGGTTTTGTAGTTCAGCAATGCTTTCAGCTCTGTCCTTGTAGAACTGATGGTCAAATGTTTTTTTTTTTTCTGTCTGCGTTTAACTGTTTGTTGTATTTCCTACAAATTGAGACCTTGTCAGAATGACGCATCATTTCTGTCAACTTGAGGTGGATTACTGCAACATATTTTACATGGAATTACCCTTGAAGACAATCCTGTTGATCTCATATTGTGCTTTTTTTCTTTTTCTCACTGTTTGCTATTGCATGTATTTTGGGTTAGAGCAATGGTTTGTTTCCTATTTACTGGTAGATTAATGGAGGTCAACTGAGACCACAGAAGGCGTTCTTAAAGTAGAGAAAACAGGGAACTTCCATGCACAGTTTCAGTGGAGGGACTTCAAATTTGAGAATTTTTATGGATGTCAAATGGTGATGAACTTTCTGCAAGGGCAACTTTTGTTATATGAAAGTTGCAGAGGTGAGTAGGACCTAGTCTTCCTTGCATTTTATTTAAGAGTGTTAAATACCAGGTGTTAAATTTGAAGACAGGCCTTCGCATGTCTGGCATTCATAAATAAACCAAGGAAATCAATAAGTAACTTCAGTAACTGCCAGCCTTTTGACTCCCTTGTCAGAGGCCAGGAACTGAATGAACAAGAAAATTAAAAGGGTTTTCCCTGACAGCAGAGGAAAAGTCGTGTTTCTTCTAGGTTAAAGCTGAGGCCACTGAGAGTATGGTTAAGCTTCTTTTTTTCTGTTACCACAGCTGATCTGAATTTTTTTTGTTTGTTTGTTTTAATACTGTGGAGTGGGACTGCGGGTATGTATATGATAACTGTGGAAGAATGGTGACAGCAAGGAAGCTGTACTTGTGCTCTCTTGGACCTCACCAACAGGTCATGATGGAGAGAGGGCTGGATCAGACTGATGCACAGTACTGCCTGGTTTCCCACCCTTGTGGCAACTGCAGACAGAAGGAACTGATGTACAGAGGCAGCCTCCTGTGGGGTTTTCTCTCCCGGAATGGAATGTCTGTGTCTGAACATGGGTATCTGCTACCACTTCAGAAGTCCAGTGATACCTTCCTTGCTTTGACCTGGGCCTCACATGATGTATAAGACTGCTTTCAACACTTACTGGGCTTTTGCATCCCATCTTTGATTCCCTGCTCTACTGAGGGCAAGGCCTTCCTAATCTGAGTTTATGTGCAGGAGGAGAGAGTTGGGAAGCTGGTTACTGTTTTAAATCCTGGGGAATTCAGGAGCAGGCTGCGGTTTTGGTAGCTGGCTGGCTCTAGGTTTCCTCAGGCACATCATGGGTAGGTACTTCCTCATCTGGAGGCTGCCCTAGGGTTAGTAAAAGTGAGTTACGTTTGTATAATCCATATTTCATTTTTATCTTTTTAATTCTGAGTCACATCATAGCTAAGGTTTTCAGCGTCCTCGCTGGATTACTGAGAAAAAGATTGCAAAATAGTTGGTATTTTGCACTGGGTTGGCAAGGCTATTTGCTAGAAAAACTGCGGTTGCTTAGTTGCCACAGGAGAGGAAGAAAGAAGGGAGGAGAACATGGGAGTGCAGATTGTGGCCTTGTGAGGGACAGCAGGAATAGGAAAACTATGCAGCAACTGGGTGGGAAACCTTAAGAAAATACATGTCACTTAAGACTCAGAAGGTTGAACTCTGAGGGTATATAGGAAGGTCTGCGGGGATCAAACAGGAAGAATATATGATGGAAGAAAGATAGGAAGAGAAAGCTGGAATTAGCTAGGATGGAAGCCTGAAAGTGGGCAGTGAGTGATGCAAATGCCTATTTGACTAGTACAGAGCAAGTGTAAAACAGCACTTCTGCACACTGAGAATTAGGTAATGAAAAGTGATGGATCCTCTGGTAACAGACCCAAGACCTGCATATTTATGCGTCCATTTCATTTTGGGCTTGAACAGTAGATAGTTAAGCAAACAGATCAGGAGAAGATGAACATTTATTGTCAGTGTAGAAATAAATGGCAAGTAGAAAATAAAAAGAATGAGAAATGCTCAGTGTGTGAGCCAGTCTCATGATTGTGAAGGGAGGAGCCTGAGTCACTTGGTTCAGAAGCTCAGGATTTGGCAGTGATGCTTTCCTGGCTCTCTGCTAGCTTGGGTGGTGTAGTGAGAGCATCCTAAAACACAGGGGTGCTTGACTAAGAGTGGTGCAGGACCTCACTACGTTTGAATCTGATGTTCACAGAAACTCAACATTTTACAGTATTGCCTAACTGTTTTTGGCCTGCCTCTAAATTTCTGACTGGAATGTGGGTCTGTGTAAGAGATCTGGTCTGGTGTGACAAGGAGGAGGGTAGTGAGGTCTTAAGTTGTAGCAGAGGACTTAGAAACTCAGCACAGACAAAGTTCCTAAATCTGATCCAAATTGCTGTTTCCAAAGCAGTTTGCTGCGTTAACTCAGTCTTAGAATTTTGGGGCTTTTGTGATTTTGAATGTTTGAAATTTGCTTCAGCTGTATTGTTTTACAAAGACGACTGTTTCTGGTTATGAAAGAGCCTCTGCTGTCATAGGAGGATTGTGGAAAGGCTCCACACCAGGAGTTTACTTTCCTAATGGCGTAAACAGACAAAAGGGAGAAGAGATATGAAGAACACGAGTAGGTCAGCTGTAAGACAGAACTAAATATTATGTTAGTTTCAAAGTTTATAGGCAGGGTGCCATGTGCCTGTGTCTGTCCAGCCTTGTCATCTCCAGCCTGACATATTGGAGGTTCAGTGCATGTTCAGATTAATCTGTGCAGGCACATTGCCTGAGGGAATAGTGTGTTTGTGTGCTTCTGTTTTTAATTAAAGGTGGCATCTCTGCTTTTTGGGTGGGTAAAGAATGGAGTTAAGAGGGATCAGCTGAATGGAAAGAAAAAGGAGTAAAGGAAGTTGAAGTTTGAAGAGAGGGTGCACATACAGCTGGAAGATTAAGCAGGTGAGGAGAAAGAACAATGGGGACAAATAGATCTCTATGTGCAGCAGAGAGTTTAATCAAAACTGTAGAGAGTGTTCAGAGTATCTAAAGGTCCCAGCTTTGCTGAATCAGCAGCTGCTCTTGGCCAGAGAATCTTTCTGGTACTTTTCTACTATGCACTCCTCTATGTGTCTTTATGTAAAAGTAAGAATAACTGGCTCACACATGCAACTGGATAATTGTTCCGCAGTAGGCATAGGTGCCAATTTTAACCAGTAATGGCTGAGGCACGATGGGGATATGGAGACAAATAAAGAGGTCTCTGCAGAGGATCCTGAAGTAGAATCCATAAAGGAGCACTTACAGCTGGGTTCTTCATTACCCTTTTTCTTAAAGTAGAAGAACCACTTTGGCTGTAGAACAAACCTTACATTCACAATGTCTGGAGACTCAGCAATGCTGTGGTTAACTCAGAACTAAACCCTGACTATCCTGGGCTGCTCTTGCTCTTTCTTTTCTGGATGTTGTAGAAAGTATAAGTTTTCCAAATCAGATAAGCAGTAGTGTCATCCTGTGTCTTGGAAGACATAAGAGAGATATGAAAGAGGCAAAAAAAAAAAAAAAAGTATGGATGCTACATTTGGGAAGGATGACTATAGTAAGTGATTAAGCTTAGTTTAACTGATTTGGATGGCCATAAAGGTGGAAGGGTGCGGACTTCAGTATGGAACAGTATCTGTCCCTGTGTGATTGTTAAAGGATGAACAACAAAATCTCAAATGCAGTACATACAGTCATGTCTTCACAGTGATATAAGCAAAAGTAATTGTTCGGATGCTGCTGGTGACCACAAGTGTAGACACAAAGAGGCAGCAGTCAAAAAAAAAAAAAAAAAGAAGAAACAACACACTTAGTATGACATTCATTTGCCAGAGAAGAGGGGGAAAAAAAGTCACAGCTCATAGGTCCTGGTGGCCATCCATCACAAGAGCAAGGTCATGGATGCTGCTATTATTCAGGAAACATTTATTTTCAATTAAAATAAAGTACCTGAAAGGTACCAATCGTTCATACTGAGTTGTTCAATCACAACTTAGATGCAATATCCAGAGCATGTGCTGGAGTCAAGCAGTTCTGGAGGCATCACTTCAAGTTGAGGTGGTGATTAATTTCCCAGGTCTTTGGTGATTTTGGCTAAACTTTGAGGGTAGAGGTTTGCCAGAAGTGCTAACTGTGGTGGAAGCTTACTAATTCAGCTGCTTGTTTGCTAGAAATTACAATCAGAGTATCTGATTTTTTTTCAAAGTTGCACTGAGCTGCCATTATGCTCAGTCTAACTGTAGCCAGCAGTCTTGTGACAAGCGTCTGCAGTAATTATCAGTCATTGTCATCCAGGAAATTGTTCTGCCAGTGCTACTCTGAGATTTGTACTTCTTGATTTCACTTTAAGAAAGAATCAGAGTGAATGCTAAATTATTGGGCGGAGGCGTAGAATCATAAAATGCTTTGGGTTGGAAGGGACCTTTAAGATCATCTACCTCCAACCCCCTGCTGTAGGCGGGGACACCTCCCTCTAGACCAGGTTGCTCAAAGCCCCATCCAGCCTTGTCCTGAATGCTTCCAGGGAAGGGCATCCACAGCCTCACTGGGCAACCTGTTCCAGTGTCTCACCACCCTCACGGTAAAGAATTTCTTCCTAGTATCTAGTCTAAATCTGCCATCTTCCAGTTTAAAACCATTTCCTTTTCCCTCATCCTGTCACTACCTGCCCTTGTAAAAAGTCCCTCCCTAGCACTCCTGTAAACCCTTCAGGTACTGGAAGGCTGGCATGAGGTCCCCCTGAAGCCTTCTCCAGGCTGAAGAACCTCAAACTGTCTCAGCCTGTCCCCACAGGGGAGGTGTTCCAGCCCTACGATCATCTTTATGGCCCTTCTCTGGACCCACTCCAGCAACTCCGTGTCCTTGTGCTGGGGGCTCCAGAACTGGATGCAGTACTCCAGGTGGGGCTTCACAGGAGCAAATTAGAGGGGCACTCCCTCAACTTTCTGGTCATGCTTCTCTTGATATAACCCAGGATATGGTCTGTCTTCTTGGCTGCAAGTGCACATTGCTGGCTCAGGTTGAGTCACCAAACGTCCCAAATTCTTCTCCTCAGTGCTCTCAAGCTGTTCTCTGCCCAACCTGTGCTTGGGATTGTCCCAAACCAGACTTGAGATGCAATTAACCTTTGTGCTTTGCATGCTCCTGCTTTGGAGAAGTTTGAATTTGCCTCTACCTCAGTTTTGCATTTGCTAATTTGAGATAATGGTTGGTTTTCTCTTCCCTTCTGTTGTCCATCTGCTTTCTTCCTTACTTTTTTTTTTTTTTTTTTTTTTTTTTTTTGGTCTCACTGACACTCTTTCACTCCTTTCCTGTGTGTTTGGAGAATCTGAGAATCTCCAGACTTTATTTAATCTGTGTTTAGGGTTCTGTTATAGGGGTTGCTGCCTGCTGGGAAGCTGAACCTCATCCTTTGAAGGTGATCATTTGCCAGGGGTCAGATATGAGTCAAATGATTATGGCAAATCATAGAATCGCTCATGTTGGAAAAGACCTTAAAGATTATCAAGTCCAACCACAACCTAACCATACTACTCAAACTCTAACAACCCTCTGCTAAATCATGTCCCTGAGCACCACATACAGATGGTTTTTACACACATCCTGGGATGGTGACTCAACCACCTCTCTAGGGACTCTATTCTAGTGCTTAACAACACTTTCAGCAAAGAAGCTTTTCCTGATATCCAACCTAAACTCACCCTGGTGCAATTTAAGCCCATTTCCTTTTGTCCTGTCACTGGTGAGAAGAGACCAACCCCGCTCTCGCTGTGAGCACCTTTCAGATATTGGAAGAGAGCAATAAGGTCTCTCCTCTGCCTCCTTTTCCTCAGACTAAACAGCCTTCAGTTCCTTCAGTCTCTCCTCACAGGGCATGTTTTCCAAGCCCTTCACAAGCCTTGTTGCCTTTCTTTGGACCTGCTCCAGCACCTCAGTGTCCTTTCTGTACTGAGGGGCTCAAAACTGAACACAGTAATTGAGGTGAGGCCTCACCAGTGCAGAGTTCAGGGGCAGGATGACTTCCCTAGTCCTGCTCACCACACCATTCCCGATTCAAGCCAGGATGCAAAAAAGGATATGAAAGTATTACACAGGATTCACAGTGCAAGGAATAACTATTTGATGATGTTAGTTTAACAGCAAGCTGAACACTGTGCTCACAAGAAGGGTTTGTGTTGTTGCTTTCAAACTTGGAAATTTGATGTAGTTAATTCAGTTGGGTCATCTATCATCTATGTAAGCATAACTTTGTCATTTACTAAAACACAGTTGAGAATGCACCTAAATCACCTCACCTGCTTTTTACCATCCAAAATTTGCCGTGCAGATAGCTGATGTATCCAAATGCTGACTAATGGAGCAGCTCTTTGCCAGAACCACATCAGACTGTTGCAGTCTCCAGGTTCTAATAGAGAAACACAGATCCCATTGTTTGGATTTGATGTGCGTGCTCCCTGCGTGTTGTGACTGCATAAAGATTTGAAACACTTAACGACCAGCATTTCTTCGTGTGTTGAAATTTCATGCTTTGGTGGTGTTTGATGGCAGCAAACATTGTTTCCTGTATGAACAGGGAGCATGTTTAACAAAACTGTATTTGCATAAAAATGCATTCCATGAGTAAATGAGAGTGAAAAGGATGTTCAAACATCACCTGGTCTCATTTCCTTAGAAATGAACCTAGTATCAGAGCTGTTAACCCATAAAATGTCACAGCAATATTTCCCCTTAGGCGTTTTTGCGATTGTTTGAAAAACTGTGTGTTGCTTATTCCAATCTCCCTTCCAAAATTCTCTCCCTCAGCACCTGTTTTTTACATATTTTGGATGTCATTTGATTCTTAAGTGATTTGTTTTTAAACATTAAAGAAAATATTGAAGGGAATTTTGCAAATCCTACTTGTCAGACTTTTATATAAATAAATGCAATCGATATAGAGAAGAAAGTTATTTTAATCTTTTTTTTTTTTTTTTAGCCAATACAGGATCTGCATATAATGCTAAGAATAAATTGAGCTCCAATTTTTTAACAAAAGAGATTTAAAAAATCCTATTTACATCTTCTGTTAATTTTCTCTATTGTTTTAGTTCATTTAAAGGCTGAAGCCGAGGCCACACTTCTCCATGAGGCATTTAATATGAAAATCTTTCTTGTCTACTTGTAAAGAAAATCTAAATTAGTTCATCAAAGGGGCCGTCTGAATTTTTTAATATTCTTTTTCTGAGGGCTCCATGTCTTAATGTAAAGTTGTATTTAAATCACATTCTTGTTATTGCAGAATTCAAATTATATTGGAATGAGAAGTCTCGCTGCTTTCTAGACCTTATTTGGCCCTTAATTAGACAGTATAAACCTTGGTTTAGTGTCTAATAAGGAGCAAATAAAAGAATTTGGAAAGATAATTTTAATTCTTAGTGCAGGAGAGACAGTTTTCTGTGCCACAAAGTCCAGGACGCTACTGGAAAATCTAACGGCTGTTTTAGAGACCACAGATCCTAAGGAGCAATCAGCTTTCAGTCTTTAAAAAGTGGCTCCTCCAAAATCTCCATGGCTCCTCAAGAACCAGGGGTTCTGCAAATACCAAGGGATTTTCGTCATTTGTTTTTCTCTTTAACCTCAAGGGGAAGGGCACACTACTGATTAACAAATATACATGCAATTACAGGTTGCTGAGCGTGTGTGTGTACACATTGATAGTATTTTGAAAACAGTGGCAGTTTGTGACAAACTAGTTTATACTAAAGAGAAAAAACTTGGGTTCCAGGTTTCGAAAGTAGCTCCATAACTATGCCAACTTTTAGAAGAGCTTATTCAGCAATGTGCAGAAAAATCAATGCCCAGAAGAACAAAACATGTGTTGAAGAGCCGTTCCTTAAGCTAAATATTTCAGCCATGAGAAAAACAGCAGTTTGTGAATTTGGAAGTATACCTTTATAGGACCTGGTGCCAGTGCCCTGATCATCCAGTCTCGATTTTTGCCACTCACACTTTCCTTTTCCCTCTGCCTTTACTCTGCAATGAACATGAAGTGTTGGGTGTGTTCTGATGGCTTGTTAGGTGTGGAGATCTAAATAGAAATGAAATAGCTGAAATGCTCGATAAAACTAGAATTTCAAATTTTCTCTATTTATTTTAAAGTACGGTGTGTGCCTTCTGATTGTAATTATTGATCTCCTGGTCTCCAATGGCATGTGGTGGTGTATATTTGTGCAAGTTTTTACAGGTGCAAGTTTGTCTTTTTAAATGCATACTGCAGTAGCTAATGTGGAGTTTCCTGCAGTGAGTAACATAGCATAGGTGGGTGGTTGGTATATTGGAAATTTGTACTAGAAGCAGGAAAATTGGATTTTGTAATCTCCTACTCACTTGTTCCATTACTGTTTATGTACATTTAAGAGGCAGAGATGAGACTGGTTGATGCTGTGCTAAGGAGTGGAGAATGTTGTAAGAATGGGAACTGTTTGGGCCTTTTAGTAGCTCCTGTCTGAATTTTTTTTCTTATATTGGACTATTTTACGTTGAAAAATGTAAGGAAATATTTGTTTTAATTGATTCTAGATGAACTGTGCTGAAAGTCCTTTATTATTTTCTTAATATTTTTAGTGTGCTTTTTTGTTCATAGATACTCTGTGTTTTCTGATTGATTCAGCATGAAATTTTCCTTTAGGCAGCATATAATATACACATAGGAGAATCATCATAGAATCACAGAATGGCCTGAGTTGAAAAGGACCACAATGATCATGTAGTTTCAACCCCCCTGCTGTGTGCAGGGTCACCAACCAGCAGACCAGGCTGCCCAGAGCCACATGCAGCCTGGCCTTGAGTGCCTCCAGGGATGGGGCATCCACAACCTCCTTGGGCAACCTGTTCCAGTGCGTCACCACCCTCTGTGTGAAAAACTGCCTGCTAATATCTAGCCTGAACCTTCCCTGTCTCAGTTTAAAACCATTCCCCCTTGTCCTATCACTATTCACCCTTCTAAACAGCCATTCCCCCTCCCGTTTATATGCTCCCTTCAAGTATTGGAAGGCCACAATGAAGTCTCCCCAGAGCCCTCTCTGGAAGGACGGTCTGCTTTCTTCAAGAAGGCACAGTAAGGAGGAGACTAGCTACTACAGACATGTTTGGGTGGAAGCCTACTTCAGTAATGTGTCTTGGTAACATGTATCTGTGGGAACAGAAGGATGAGAAAAACAGTCTTTACATATTGTTTAAATGTTCTGAAAAACATTTTTTTTCCTATGTGTTTATATCAAATATAGCTAGGAACATGTATTCTTAATTGTTGCTGACACAGAAACATACAATGCAGCTCTTGCTCCAAATCAATCCTCTCTTCTGCCTGCCCATTTCCTCTCTGTGCTCTCATTCTTCCCCATTCACTCCTCTTCATTTCCAAGTCCTGGTCTCTTTCCTTCAGAGCTTAAGCACATGTGGCCTTCCTTTGCTTCCTGACAATTTCTGCTTGTATTTTTATTATCCCAGCTCCTTTGAGGATCTTATTTGTGAGATGCCTTGCCTTCCTCATATCCAACCTTTGACCTAAACCAGCAGCCACCCATTTTGTACATTTCAGTAGCATTCATCATTCTCTTTTAACTGTATGCAAATAAAACAGCCATGTCGTTGTATTCATTAAAATATCCCCTTTCCAAAGATGCTAAAAAGTGTTGTGTTTTGATGAGGTTAACAAAACAAAGCCCACATGGAACTTGTAAGCCAACCTTTAATGAAATAAGAATCAAAAAAGGTCAGAAATAGTTTTGAATGGTTATGTCAGGGTAATGTGAGTTTTGTTTAGATCAGGTACTTATGTTTGTTCAACCTGTGTTCAGAACACAAACTGCTTGCTTTTTCTGGAAAGCATAACTTAAAGTAACTGGTAGCTGGTAGCAGACCCACACACTTTTTCACTACTAGAGAACTGATAGTTAAGATCCGAAGGCTGCTATTCCTCTCATTTGCTTTATGTTCCTTGTCACAAAGGTGCTTATGGTAGGAGAGATTGAGCATAGCTCAATATTTCTATTCTGTACAGTAGACTGAGCTTTTTTATGTCTTTGAAGTTGCACTGTTCTTGTTCTGAATTCTACACAAATTGAACTCTGAGCGTGTGTAAATAATTAATGTACATTAAAATTTGGTGGAATTAATCCCAACACTCACAGAATCTCAGGGGTTGGAAGGAACCTCTGGGAATCATCGAGTCCAACCCCTTGCTGAAGCAGGTACCCTACAATAGGTTGCATGGTAGGCTGTCCAGATGAGTCTTGAATATCTCTAGAGAAGGAGATTCCACAACCTCTCTGGGCAACCTGTTCCAGGGCTCTGTTGTCCTCAAAGTAAAGAAGATCTGTCTCATGTTCATATGGAGCTTCCTGTGTTCCACTTTGTGTCAGCTGCATGTCTTACAAAAGAAGAATGAAGTGTGCCCCTGATAAACAGTTCTGTGTGCTGTGTTTGTGTAGGTTTTATATGCTGTGATTGGTAAGACATGACTTTTTTCAGGTCTAAAGTGCATGGCCCTGTGCTGGATCATCAGAAGTGGCTGCATTCACTTCTCCAGACCTATCTGCCAAGGAATACTGTTAAGATAAAGAGAGTTCACAGATAAATCTAAATTAAAAACAAAAAGCTTTTTCTTCATCTCGCCTAAATGCATTTATTTATTTGTTTATTTATTAACTGAAAGCAGTGTTAACACAGAAGGGGAACCTGTGTGAAACTTGTCAGCATAGAGTGTTCTCAGTCATAGAGAATGCAGGGTTTTTTGCAGTAAGCTTCAAGATCTAGTGGAGTAACCAATTGAATGGTATGGCATGAGAATTTCTGCCTTCTGAGATGAGAAATATCTCTGATGGTGTGTTGATTAGTGCCTTACTCACCAGGTGCAAGTAGTGATGCCCCTGTATTCCCTGGGTACTGTGTGCTATTTGAATCACTTAGGCACGTAGTCTTGTACAGAATCAGTCTTCTAAGATTTTGTTCATCAGGCCCTAGTAAAGAAGCTGTTTTCTTCACAAATGACAATGATGAAAATCATGAAGATTTAAGCTGTCTCCATAGTACATACGTGGTCTTGTATACATACAACAACATATCTTCCCGTAAGTAAAGGCTAAGAAACATGCAAAATGTGTTCAGCCAGGCAGCAGAAAGTTTTTACAGCTTTTCACTAAATTCCATTCAATGAATGGTCAGCTGTAGTGGTGTAACTGTGAGAATTCAAAAATTACTAAAAAAACCTAGAATTAAATGTCAGGTTTTTTCAAAATCGAGATAGTTCAAAGATTTTAAGTTAAACTGTAACCATATCAAAACTAAATTTTCAGTTATTCAGGAAGGGATTGCAGACGGAGCTGCATAGTTAATACTACCCTTTTGATGTACTTAGCAACATATATGGAGATTCTAGAGCCTTTCATTTTAATGAAAACTGGTGGAGACATTTCTCAAGAGCTCTTGGGACATGGTATTGTGTAAGGAAAGAAATGGAGTGTTAATAAGAGTTGCTATTTGTTTAGTCTTGTTTTAAAGGACTCTGTTGGATTTAATTTGTTAGCTGTATTTTTCTCTGAAAAATGTAATACTGAATAAACAGTGGAAGTTTACCCTGTAATATATTATGACAGACACGAAGTATGGTATGCTTAGTGTGATACTCAACATAGGATTTCACGGTGAAATCCTTGCTGCCTTTGAGTTCAGTGCAGGTGCAGTACTTCTGATAGAGGTTTGAAATGCTCAATGTGTTGAATACCTCTGCTGCTACTGGCATGATAATATGGTATCTAAGAGTTTGCTAACTTTGCTGCAATCATGGTAGTGAACTGCCAGTGACAGCCTTTCCTACACAGAGGCTACTGTACTTTGCAGACAAGTAGATGTGGTTGTCATATTCTTGACTTTGTTTTTTCAAGAACTCAGTGCCAGTGCACTTGTGAAAATTTGCTCTGTTGTGTTACTTAGACTATATGTAGACTGTAAGGAGTGAGACACACTCTGTGATCAGTACGACAGTGTGTGTGCTCACTACTGTTTTTTGGGATGCTGCCCCAAAGTGGAAGAAAGTTGTGTTAGAGAATGACTGAAATGCAATCTTTAGAGATTTTCTTATTCAGAAAATTCTTCATTTTTACCTCTGGCAAAAAAGAAAACAAATGAACAAACCAATCAACAAATGAAAACAGCAAACCAACCAAATAATTCTGCATGTTTCAGAATGTTCGTTGGGTTAGGGAGCAGAACTTACCAGTCCTAACTACTGAGCTACAAAGGTAATTTGGTAATTTCAAATACACTGTGTTAATAACTGAACCATCTGTGGGGAGGATGTATTGAAATATTCTGATCCTGATGGCTATGGCACTTTCATGAAAACCTGAAACCTTGTAAACTTGAGTCCAAAGCAAGTTTTTTGAAGGAAAAAAATTGCTTCATAGGTGAGGGAATCTTGACCATTCCTTACTGGTCATTTATAGGGTCCTTGTGTGGTATGTTTAGTTTTATATGAGGGTGTATATCTATGGGAATTTGTGTGTGTATACCTGTGTATTTTTTATTAGGTCAGAAATGTGTGTAAAATTGAGAATTTTGTTGAGATACTGTGATGTACAGAAGAAAATCTGCATATAAAAGGAAAGGGAAATCAGTGAAGTTTTACATCAGCATTGTACCTATCCAGTCCTGGGATGCTTCAGATACTGCACTTAACCCTACATTTGTTATGGGCAGTCTGGCAGAACTACAGAGACTTTGTCTTCAGCTGCCACCACCCTGAGTCTGCAGTGCCATGTCCTGAGGATTTTACCTCTTAGCAAGGAAGTGTGTGTTGGAACACCACAACACAAGCAGTTAAATGTGCACAAAACCAAATCCTCTGCCTGCAATTCCCTGTCTTTGCTTCATGAAAGAATGCTTATCTTTGTGGTACCATGGATTGTACTATCCCTTTGCTTTTCTCTGGCACACAAAGGTAGAGATAGCTGTTTTGACTTGTTAGTGAACATGCCACCATGTATGAAGTATAAGAAAGTATGCTTTTCTTTTTTTCTTTTTTTTTTTTTTTTTCCTCTGAATGCTATCTGCTTACTGTGGAAGGCAAAAATGGGAAGCACAAACTTCTTTGTGGGAAATGAAAAGAGATGGAGCAATACTGATGTGTTTTTGTGGCTGGGAGAACCACAATGCCTGGCTCTATCTCCCTTTTCCAAGTGAATAGTCTCAAATACAGCCAGTGTGCAGCAAGTGCGCTCTGGAGTGCTTTTCCTGTCAAGTGCAGTAAGATCTATCCAAGCGTACCTGGAGACGTGGTGATGTGAACACCCTGCTTGTATGCTGTGGGTCTGGTGTGACTCCAGATGTACCTTCCAGCTATGCACAAAGCTGTGCAGCTGCAAGTTGGCTGTGTTCAGACTTGGAGATTTAGCTCATGAATGCAGCCTGGGACCTGGGCATTGTAGCTGCCTTCAGTTTGGAGTGGACAAAAATCTGCAAGTTGTACCTACTTAGAGAAAAAAAATAGAACTCAGCTTTAGAAAAAAATTGTACCTCAATGCTTTGAGATCCCTGGATGAAAGGCACTGAGAAAATGTGAAGTATTGCTATTCGGGGATGAGATAATAGTTTCTTTATGCCCAAATTTGTTAATTCCTTTATTTTCTGCAAGGTAAATTGCTCTATGTGCCTTCAAGCAATCTTAATTTAATGCAGTAATGACTTTCAGTGATTGAAGAACTAATTAACTCCACCTGCCACTTCTTATCCTTTACTGTATGAAAGATGAGCCATGTCTCTCTGTCTGTCTACACACTATGGTCCCCCAGAAGCATGGAACCTCGAAGTACTATCAGACTGCATGTGTTTGCACATATGAAGACCGCAAGTCAGGTAGGGATAGGAAATGGGGCAAGGGTCTTTTTGTTGTTGACTTAGTTAGGAAGAAGTAAATCAGAGCACAGTTTTATTTATTTATTTGTTTATTATTTATTCATCTGTTTTTTATTTAATAAGACATAGACAAACACCAGATTTGTGCTAGGGCAATAGAAAATTGAGTGGCATTAATCCATACCAAAATTTGGAAAGGAACTACAAGAACTGAGTGATCTGACCTTTCCAAGAAGAGATCCCAAGAGCTTAGGAATTGCTTCTGTGTAAGAATCAGTTTTGTTCCCAAATATAACCTTGTTTTATCCAGTAGCATACTTATCTACATAAGTACATGTCTTTGCACCCCTGCCACATGCATGCATTCACACATAATCACGTCTTTCTTACTTTATCTGTTTAACCTTTATATATAGTCCTTTGAGGATATTAGTTTTTTTTTTTTAACAACAAACAAACAAAAAAAACAAAACCAAAACAGCTGCAGTTATTTTAGAGCAATAGTTTTATTTCAAACCAGCCTTTTTTTTTTTTTTTTTTTTCTCCTCTGAGAATCTTCTTTCTTTGTCTTTTTGACCAAAATGCATCCTTGCACATTCCTTCACTGCTGCAGAGGGTTTAGATGCTGCATTCCTGTAACATCCCCCCCTTGGCATTCTTAATGACACAACAGTCAAAATGCTTGAAATACAAGCATGGAAGTGGAAAACAACCTTTGTTAGAGCAAAAGCAAATGAAACTGGCAAAACTTGAATAAAATCTGCTTTGTTTTTCCAATTCAGAATAGCAAAGCTCTTATCTCTGTTTACTACATTTGATATTTCATGCATGAAATATGAGGTATGTTACAATTTTCAAAGGGAAAAAATTGAAATTTTTTTGCTTTAACTGAGTTAATTGATGAAATGACATTTAAAAAATACTATTCAAAAGTTTCAATTCCAATCCCAACTTTTAAGCCCATCCTAGCTGACATGAAATACATATGCATAAAATGTGAAACTCCCATATGTTTATTCTACATGTGACTTATCCTGCATCTACATACATCATCTGTCCAGTCCAGTGATTGCTCTAAGAAGTGGCAGCGGACCACTCGCTCAACAGAAAAGTTATATCCTGCCTTGCCGCGATCAAAATCTCTTGATCATATCCCTTCGTCTATGCCATCGGCACCCCCACCGTCCCCTCCCCAGTATGAGCAACCTTTGATTTGTAAATTAGCAGACGACTTGCCGCCTTATAAACCTCCTGGCACTAACATAACAAAGGATATTTTACCCCCTGATGATTGGGGAGAGTTAGAAAAAGAAGCTGCTGAATACCATCGTGAGGAATTAGCTGCTGCATTTCCTGCGTTGCGAGTTACTGATGCAGCTGTGCAAACTCAAACTGTACTAGAGCAGGCTCAGTCTGACCCTCTTGCTATTTTGCCTGCTTTTCGGGCAGGGCGAATGCCTCCACCACCGGGTGTGGACGCTCTGCTTGTTATGCAACAATCCCCTATGCAATTAGCATTAAAAGAAGCTGGGAAAGCAGGGGAAACCGTGGATGATTTTTCTGACGGATCCCCTGCTCAAGTATATCCCATTATACAACAACGACATGCTGGGAGGGGGGTTGTTCAATGATTATGATCCCATTCCGTTTAAACAGTTAAAGGAGTTGAAAGTTGCAAGTGCACAGTATGGTCCCACAGCTCTGTTTACTATTACTATACTTGAAACTACAGCTGCTAATATCCTTCCCCCTTCTGACTGGAAAAGTTTGGCGAAGGCTGTGTTAAGTGGAGGTGAATATTTGCTTTGGACTTCCGAATATGTGGGACGGTTCTTCTTGTGCCCCTTTATTACCAGTTCCTCATTTTGGAGTGAACGCCAGAGGATTAATGCCTAATGATCTATGGCAGATGGATATCACACATGTACCTTCTTTTTGAAAATCTTCTTATGTCCATGTAATAATTGACACTTTCTCTCACTTTGCAGTAGCCTCAGCCTTGTCTGTTTTGCTTAACAGTCTTCCTCAGCTCTACACATGCCAGTGTGGATTTAATTTCTTTTAACTTATTTTACGCTTTCTGAGATTCTTGGTTATCTTTGTTTGCATTTGTTGTATAGAAATATGAGATGTATGTGTGGTATAATGAGGAAAAGCAGGGGTAAGCCTTAATGAATATCTGTTGGTGAATATAGGTTGGCACCAGAAGAGTCATTTTAAACCACTGAATTTTGTGTCTGTTACAACAACTGAGTAGAATATTTTGATTTGTCTTCATATTCCCCTCTGAACTCAGTCATTGCAAACAGTAGAAGCACCAAAGCTAGGTTCTGATGTGCTCTTGCCAGTGCAGTCTTCTGAAGGATGATGCGTTCTGATCAAGAATCATGGTGGCAATTTGACAATCTTAGAATACTATTATTTAACAAATATTATAAGTGTTATAGAAATATTTTCATGCAATATTAACATTATTGTAACACCAGTATAGAAGCATAAATTACCAGATGAGTCAGAGTTATGGCCCCTTTCCTGCTGTGTGTGGGCAGACCTCTGCGTCTGCGCTCATTACAGGTTTGGGACCTAAATGCATTAGATGTATACTGAAGGAAAATGAGCCTGCTAGGTATTTTAATGGAAGGGATAGATTGCTCTTGGTTTTGAGAAGAAAACCCCTCAAAAGATAGAAATATCTTTGTGCTTCAGTTGTAAAAGACAAGTATGTTAATATCTCTTGAAATTCTTGTAAGACAAAACTAAAAAAAAAAAAAAAAAAAAAAAGAAAAAAAGAGTAATGCAGCTCAAATTGATGTCTTCAAAGAAAATTGGAGGTGTACTTACATTGTCTTCGGGAGATTGCAGAATAGATTTGCACAAGTGGGCTGTAGTTGTGGTCCAGTACTTAATTCTGTAGATCATATTTGTAGGTAATGTACTAATATATGTATAATACGGGATTGTAATATTATTAATTCTTTATGACAGCAGTTTTCCCAAAGTCATAACTGTAATTTAATTGTCTGCCTCTTCTCAGGGGAACTCTGAAAATACTCTCTAATAGACGTCTCTCATTTCGTCTGACACCTTTCCTCCAACAGAAGCCTGTAGGTTATTGACAAAGACATTCTGTTATTGGGATCCTGAGATTTGTCTTCATTTTTGGGTACTTCAAAGATTTCTGTCTGCAGCGCTGCTTTATTTGGATTTCTGCCTCTGTGAAAGTAGCATGCTTGGTGTCTGTCATCTGAATTGACTTTGTACAGTAGGATGAGTTAAAGTACAAACACCTATTTCAGAAAAACGAAGTTGTGCTTTTGCTCAGAAAGGTGGAAATTACATGAGAAAACATCAAAGACAAAAGAGGTAAAGTAGCAGTGAAATTAAGTTTTTCTCAGCTGAAGCTGCTCAAGTGGATCCTGCCTGTGTTACCAGAAACGGCCATATTGTAGACAGTAGCATTAACAATTTATTTTGTCCAGTGTAAATGAATGTGTGGTGATTTCCAACTTTCTCTGAACTGCCTCATGTTCTTTCTTACACAGTGGTGTTGTGTTTGTTCTTCCTCCCATGTCTGGGGCACTCTTGGGTGAAGTGAAGAGTGGCTTCTCTTTCTGTTCTCCCTTTGCTGTCACCTCTGGGCAAGATGAAAAAATCCCACTGAGGCTTTCCACTGTGGCTTTTGTGTATACTCCTTTACCAAAGGCATATCCTGAGGGTTAGCTGGATGCTACAGTTTCCACATTAATATTCAGCGCAATTTTACGGATCCGTGCCTCTTCCTTCATTTTTATTAATCAGTTTGGGAAAATTTTAATTATGCTTGTCTGTGAGAATATAAACCAACTCCTCCCCCTTTTTGTTCTTATAGGTTGTCCTCTGAAGTGTGCAGCTCTTGTGAGATGCTGATTTCTTTCCCTTGAACCAATTTTCATTTTGTTAATACTGTTACGTTTCATATAACTCCTTCCTTCGTTGGAAGAGAGGCTGTGGATGCCCCATTCCTGGAGGTGTTCAAGGCCAGATTGGATGGGGCCCTGGGCAGCCTGGTCTAGTGTTAGATATGGAGGTTTATGGCCCTGCATGTGGCATGGGCGTTGAAGCTTCATGATCCTTGAGGTCCCTTCCAACCCAAGCCATTCTGTGATTCTGTGTGTGATATTCACTGTGAGCTTTTTCTTGGCTTCGTAAGAGGTTTCAACTTGAGTATTAGAAAAGGTAGTACTTGGAAAATATTTTGATAGTCTTACAATTCAAGGTATGTTGTCAGGTTTCTTTAGCGACCACACACGATACACTAGCAACATATATAATTAACTTGGCACAGGTGGGAAGGAGAGGGAAATTGTCTCTGTTACCTGTCTCGTTCAGCTTTGGAGTTTCATGCTCTTGCGTTAAATGCTCATGAAATTACAGACTGTGAGTGGGATCTGTATGGCAAAATGTAGACGTCTACATTGGAGTTAGTCACCCAAGGCTCCCTGTGTGTGGGGATTGGAGAAAAACAGGACAGATGAGTCACAGCCTTGAAAAACCTATTTTTTACCTTTGTGCTAAGATGAAATGACTCATGGCCTGGAGATGCCCATTTGGCTAGTAAAGGAGATTGGGGTAGGAGCTGCAAGGTGATGCCTGCATTTCGCACCCCTAAAGGTGGATGATGAACATGAAAGTTTGTCTGTGGTGTGTACTTATGTGCTTACAGGCATGTGGATTTTTATTGTGCTGCATGTGCTTCAAGTTACTAGAAAAAAAGCCCAGTGTGTTTCCACATAGAAATTCCATGAAGAACTAAAGGCAAGTTCAGGTTTTCACATGTGAGAAATCAGAAATCAAGGAACACACAAGTAGAATTAGCATGTTTCACCAGTATATTGCCAGAAGGCAATATATGTCAGCAAATAAAAAAACCCACCCTACTAGGTATATTCTCAAAACTTACACAGCATGTCAAATTATTAATTGAGAGGTTACATTATGATATGTTTGCTTAGGCAGCCTTTGAAAACCGTACATCCTGTGTCCTTATGGAAATACACAGGTGCTTTGCTGTTGATGCAGAGCTGTGAGCTCCTGGTGTAAATCAGAGGTAGTCTTGTGTATGTGTATCCCTCAAATCATCTCTTTTCCTGCCAAGTCGCAGTCTATATAGGAGGCATGTTACTTTCTCAGTCCTTTTGAAACTGAATGGTTTTGAAGCCAAATGTGCATCAATGGAAAATAAGATGTAGCCTGACTGTAGCCAAACATCCACTGACAGGCACTGGATTCAGCACCATCCTACTTCCATCTAACAAAACCCAGATTCCCATCCTCTTCCTTGCAAGGAAACCCAAAACATAAATCTTCAGAAAAGAGCAGTGTCTGTGTCATGAAATCATTATGAAACGTAGCTTTGAGGAACCCAGAGTATCCTTTTGAATCAATTGACAGAGTTCAGCTGAAGTAATGTGCCCACTAACTTTTTGGGAGCAGTCCAAAATTATGTTGTAAGTGAAATTAGTAGCACTGTGGAGGTAGAGGTGGGCTGCTGATACAGCTGAATGTCTCCCAGCTGGCACTGGTCAGTGCTTCACAAAAAGTAGTTTCAGCAGAATCATCACCAGTGAGCAGCTGGTTTTTGTGGCTTTTTCACCTTTCAGTCGAAGAAAGGCAGGCTTAGAAGAGTACCATTATGTGGAACCTGCATTAGGGAGCACTGTACCAACTTCTGGGGTCAAACAGCTCACACCCATGTGTCAGTGACTGCCTAGGAAAGCAGGGCTGGTGTTCCTCAGCATGCCTCATGCAGGGGAAAACCAATATGCTGGGCATCAGGAGTTGGTGTGGATGCTCAGGGTGGGCACTTGGGTCTCAGATGGTGGTGCAGAACAGCATGAACATCCAAGGCACTGCTTCCGTGCTGCAGCGGAGAAGGGTACTCTTGGGCTCTACTTCGTGCTGCAGTCCTCTTCTGTCAGTGGGAGGCCGAGGAAAGACTTCTTTATATATTGTCCTGACAGTATCTCCTAGATCAGCCCCCACTGTATAGCAGCTGGGTTACTTTTGGTCCTCGGGTATTGCATTTGAAAGAAAACCTTGTGTATGTATATCGGTGCACACTGATACATGTACAATTTCATTTGTATTTTTATACTTGTCAAATAATGATTCCTGGTTGAAATTCCTACTTTTATGTATCAGTGGGTCATAATTTGGATTATAGCTACTTCAGAGCACTTTTTTATTTGATAAAATGGCTTTTAGCAGCACTTTCCTCTGTAATTCAGATGCCATAATGCTACCAAATAATTGAAATAGCTGATAAAAATACCACTGCAGGATTTTATGTGTGATTGCACTTTAAAGGAGCAGTAAGGAGAAAGATGATCACACATCTGAATCAGAAGGATAATATTTATATCTAATTTGAGTAACCATGTAATTCTGCTGGTGTTTCCCATGTTCTTTCAGTCCTCCTCCTCCTGCATGCTGTAGTCTGTTTTGGATCTTCTCAGTATTTATTCTCTGACCTGGAAGGCTCAATCTCAGCATTTGGTGAGTTGAATGATGTTCCCAGTGTACTAACAGCTGCTTATGCACTTACAGCTAAGTAAAATAGAAGAGACTGGCTGTTTTGTAGACCTGTAACTTTTATTTTTGGCATTCCCAGAATGGTTTTGGAAAGTGGATAAAATTACTTTTTCTAGTATTCAGCTGCAGAAAAATGAATGTATTCATACGTGTCAGGAGGAGTGATGATTTTTATAAGCATTCAGGTATCCATTCAAATCTCTGCAAAAGGACTCCCCTGTCACAAGGCCTCCAGATGCCAGTGAGGAGAAAGCAACCTCGATCTGCTCCAGTAGTTAGATGTTATAAATTCCAGGGTATCTTACTGTTCAGCTCTTTTTTCTCTGTGCTTTTAACTTTGATATATTTAAAGAAATCAGTGTTGTGTGCTTGTATATTTTGTTTGGATGATTAGGTCTCCTCTGCTCAGGCACGCGCCATGCCCAGGTCCTCCTGAGCACCTTTTTCTCCAGCAGAATGTTCCAGGAGGTTTTTTTCTCTCTCTCCTTACCAATTCAGGGGAAGAGAGTCTGGTCAGAGCCAGAATTTATTCTTAAGACTCAGAAATTTTCAGTGGGTGGCTACCAAGATTCAACGCTTAACTGACAGATTCATAAACTTAACTAGACTGAAATGGTTGCCTCTTGAACAGACTCTCTGGAAGATAGGGAAGCTCATTCCTCTTAAGTTGTACTTCTGGTCTTTTGTTTCTCTTCTTTCATTCCAATTGAATATTATACCCCTATACATTTACCAATTTTTCTAGTTTGTTGCATTTTAATGTCTACGAATCCTTGAATTCTTAAGGACTGACTGCTTCTAATTTATATGAATATATTTTTTTAATTTGTTGACCTAACAAAATGAGGGGTACATTTCTGTATCATTTATACAGTAAAGCATCAATGGCCACTGTTTTCTATTCTCAAATTAGTTAATTTTCTGGCTTTTTTTCAGTATACCTGTATTCATGAGGTTTAGAAGGCCTTTGCTTGGAACTTGAATGCATATATAATTAAAATACATGCAGCATATAAATTGCTTAAGGTGACAAAATATATAACATTACATAAATACTTAAAAAACTCCACTCCAGTATAGCTTTGTAGGCTATTGTTGGCAGCCTGTTTTTATAACATCGTATAAAAAATGAACATTTTAAGCTAAGTATATCACGAGGATCTCAGTGGGTTATCTGCAGCTTTTCAAAGTACAGGTGAGGTTTTGGGAGAGCAATGGTATAGTCTGGCTATCCATCAGAAATGCATGATATCCCCCATATTCTGGGTTTGCGTTAGTTGTTCACAGTCATACTGTGACAAATGAGCACGCTTGGGCTGCTTGCTCTCTTGCTTTCCTCACTCATTTCCAGGTAATGAACTTGTAGCTTTTAATAGATGTTATTAATCTGTAGCTGCCTGACATTACATTTTGTACTGCTGAATGTAATCTTACTGTGTTAGTCAGGATCCCTTGACTCCATGTGCAGTTCAATCTTTCTCTTAATTGACCTTGCCTCCTGAATTTGTATTGCAGGAAAACTTCATCACAATTCCAGATCTTGTGCAAAGGCCATTCAGGTAAATAATAAATACAGGCAATCCTAATCCCAGTTCTGTAAAGCTTGATTAGTTATCCTCTGCTAGTATACTAGCATCCCTCTCAGATGTATATTTTCCTGCTTTATCTTTAGCTTGTTTTCTGCCAACCTTTTATAAAGCCAGTCATTTTGCTGACCCAAAACTTCTCCAGTTTATACTATGATTTCCCATTTGACAGTGCATCAAATACTTTATTAAATTTCAACTATATTTCTCTTTGCTTAGAAAAATTAGCCTGCTTATCAATGAATGCTCTTGCCACAAGTCTCTCATTGGAAGACCCATACTTCTTCTCAGTTTTCTCAGATTTACCTCTGTATTTAGATTGTTCCTCTTCCTTCAAAAGCGTTACATGCAACTGGTGTCAGGCTGAAGCTTTATGTACTGTATAAATCAAAATAAAACATTGCATACCCATGCTAATGAGTGCTTTAATGACATTTTTAGAAATGCCTGCTAGTTTTAGTTTTTGTGTGGCTGTCCCTTGGTGGACCTGTGGATATACCTGGTTCTTCCCTTGCCAGCCAATTCTTTGGGCTCACAGACCAATGTTGACTCATTCTTTCCTTCTGCTCTCCCATCTGTCAGTACCTGTGTGGTGTGGCACGTCCTACTCTCAGATAATCAGCTGGCAGGGACTGTTCTTTGTGGCTGTGTGACACCGAGGGCAGCCAGCAGCCACAGCTAAAATGAAGCAATCAATAACTGTCAATTGCATGCCTACCATCAAAAATTGATTTGTCACTTTTTTATTTTTTTATTTCTTATTCGAGAAGCTTTCAGTTCCCTTAGGAGCTTCTTCTAAAATAGGCAAAAGTAGTTTGTCCAGTATGGTTGATGTCACCTATTGTAGAGTAATAGTGCATGAAGTTAGGTTGTTTCTCCTTTCATACACATGTTGTTTTTGAGTTCCTAAAATAGAGGAGGCAGAAAGCTGTTAATAGCTAGAAGCTTCATGTTCTTCAAGTGAGAAATATTGTCCTGGATGAAGGAAAAAACACTTGTTCTAGGGTTGGTAACAGAAGGCACTTCACTACGAATAAACTGTGCCAGAGATGGTTTTTTTTCCCCGATGTTCTCTGGACAACAACTGAGACTTGTTCAAAATCTGAATGCTTTTCAAAGTACAAAGTCAGGAATATCTGTCTCACAGTCATAGAGATTCATTAGCGAGGAAATGCCTCATTTGTTTTGTAAACCTGTATTTAAAAACATGCCTATTGTTGTGGAGTGTGATTGTTTTCTAGTTGCTGTTTTTACAGGATTCTGTGAAGCCAGTAGCACCTTTCTTAGTATAGAAAATCTGGTAAGTGGGAGTTAGGTGTAAAAACAAAATATGTGTTTACTTAAAATTAGAAGACACAGTGTTGAAAAAGTTTTGTAATGCCTTAACCTAACTGTGCGTCTCTTTGTCAGCTAAATGTTTGCGGCTCCTGTGTCATACTACTACGTCACTGATTTGTGTGTTGAAAAATACTGGTTTAGAAACTAAATTAAGTTAGAGCTGGACATAAGTTAGGATGAATCATCTTTTGCACATCTTCTTAAGTGTAATTTACCTCTTTTATGCTACAGAACAGCAGATAGCAGCATAGAAGCATTTAATATTACCTGATTTTACTGCTTACCATTAGCTATTTTCAATAATGCTGATGTTACTGAGTTCATTCTCAGCTGAAGCTGGACTCCGCCTGATAAGTTTAATTGGTGTGGTTTTCCTCAGCGCATACTTGCGATCTGTTATCTGTTCAGGATAATTGTTTTTAATATTCCCTTGCATTCCTTTGTCATTTCCCAGGCCAATATCTTATACTCCTTCACTGATACTGAAAAAAATGGTGGCCTCGATTTTAAAAATGGCCGCTGAAATTTGACAGTTGTCAGATGAGTAACATGAAACACCTTGGAGGATTTTCAAAGTCAGCACTGTTTGAAAACCTGGCTCTTTTTAAAGGACTGTAATTAGGCATTCAGAATCCTTAGTTACATTAAAAATGAAGAAAATGCTATAAATAGCCTGATCCATTTTGCATCACTGCTGGAAAATAGAACTAAATAGATGCTCCTTTTGACCCGTGATTCAAAGAACAGCAAATCCCAGATATCTCTTAACACTGCATTAGCAAATTTGCTGTTATTTTACCTCCTAAGTAGTATGCACTTACTGGGTCTCAAGTATAGCCAGGGCGTTCTTTCAAAGTGGGTTCTTTTAAAGTGTGTATGAAAGGAGAAACACTCTCTCACCCAGAGAGTGGGGAGGTACTGGAACAGTGGGGAGGTACTGGAACAGTGGGGAGGTACTGGAACAGTGGGGAGGTGCTGGAACAGGCTGCCCAGAGAGGTTGTGGATGCCCCGTCCTTGGAGGTGTTCAAGGCCAGGTTGGATGGGGCCCTGGGCAGCCTGGTTTAGCATTAAACGTGGAGGTTGGTGGCCCTGCATGTCGCAGGGGGGTTGGAGATTCATGATCCTTGAGGTCCCTTCCAACCCTGGCCATTCTGTGATTCTGTGATTCTGTGAAAGTGGTTGAGAAGCTTCTCTTTCATTTCCATTTGTACATTAAAATAATATTTTTTTCCCTCCATATTCAATTGAGGTAGGAAAAAGATCTGTCAGTTTTTCTGTTTTGATTCTGTATTTGCGGGAGTGTTCTCCATCCATCAAGATATGTAAGTCATGCAAGTCTACTCCATGTAGGCTTCTTCTTCAGTTGTCATGTATGGTGGCCCTTACTGCTGTCATTAACCTTGGATTTTAAAACATGGGAACGGATATTAAAGAATCAGCTCGATTATATTAAACACCAGCTTCTTCCCTGTTCAACTTCCATTCTCATGTGCTTCATTTGGATGTCATGTATGAAGGATGATGCTGCCCATGAAGTTTTGCTTTGTAAGAAGAGTAAGCAAAGTGCTTCTGATGAGCTTCAAAATTGTGATATTGTTCTGGATGCAGAAATGAAGCCTCAAACAACTCATATGGAGAGAGAGCTTTGGATTTTCTGCTGATAACCACTGGGTCATTGGACAGGGCCAGTTTCTGCTAGACAGCCATGAGCTTGGTCTTAATGACACTATGTGCAATGAAATGTCACCCTTGGCTTTCATGTGTTACGCAGAGGCAGCATGCTTTTGACTTCTTAAATAATGGATAGAAAACCCTGTGGCCCCCAGGTGATTTACAAACAAGTAATGTAAATGTGTATTAAAAGGGATTGCTTATAGTAACTTTTTCAGTGAACTTCTTTGCTTTCCCCCTACTTTATTCAGTTCAATTAAAAAGCAAACAAATAACAACAAAAGTTAAATAGTAAGCATACTGACTTTGTAAGCAACAATAAAAACATGCAATTGGATTAAAATATCTTTTCCTGACTGGATATTTGATGAAAGTTAGGATGTCATAGTTTTGCAGGGACTTTGTAAGGTGACAAGCAAATGGCTTTGAGCCTAAGCCCGCAGTGGAGAGTAGTATGTCAGTGTCCTCAGGGGAAGGGGAGTACAAGCTTACTGCGTGCGACCATGAGTAATATTACTTTAATCAGTATTTTGAAAAATGCTTTCATTAGTTCATTTTCAGATTCTGTTTGTATAAAACATTGAGTTAAATGAAAAGACTGTGAACAATTCATTAACAATTCAGTTAGTATTGATGGGTTATGATGCAGTTCGCTGAATCAAGCCCTGTAAATTACTGGCATATTTCAAATCAGTGTAGAATAAAAAATGTTACAATTTGTCTTCACTTTCATTCTTCTTCAATTGTGTTAAACAGAGCAAAATAATATTGAAACTTCAAGCACATTTTAAATACTCCATCCTTGCCATGTCTACCACAAGCCCAGTCTGTTTTCAGTGGCACTTTGACTGCGCAAGTTAATACAGAGACTCAAGCTGTATATGGTAGCTACATCTCTTAAATGTCAGCTCTTACTTTGGAGTATTTTGTGGGAAACAGATGCTACTATTTGTGACAATGACCACTACAGAAGTGTTTGCTAAATTACTTGACAGTATGTCACTTGACATTTGGACAGTAAATGTAGAAAACTCCCAACCAATCATAGTGTCAAATATCAGAGCTTTTTACTAACACCAGCCCCATTTAAGAAAATATTTCAGTTTGACAGTATGTGATTATTCATGCCTAATTAATTGCTACAGATTTTGAAAATATTTTCTTATACTTTAAGCCTGGATATTTTTCTGCTGTTTTGAATTCAGTGATATAAGCATTAAAGAACAAACATACATAGGCAATTACAATGTGATTTATATTAGCCACTTTTTTAATAAAGCAATTGAAAATTTATAAAAATCAGGAGGCTGATCAGATTAATGCATTGTTTTGATGTACAGTAGTTACTGCTAAAACATAAATGCCTTAACTCTAATGAAAGGAAGTCAGGTTATACCTACCACTGTGTTTGAAATTATTAGATTTCAGACACAGCTGGACAGTTCTGAAGTAAGTTTATATGATGTAACAGAATTTGAAATTTGTAATTTAGTTATACTCTGCTATTGACATACAGTCCATAGGATGTAAAACTGAATTTCTTGCTCACATGTGATAAAACGGTGGACTTCTGATATTTTTTGCAAGTGCACAAAATTATAACCAAGAAAGGAACTGAAGTTGCTTTAAATCGTTTAAATTGCTTAATTTTTTATATGGGTGCAGTATTGATCAAAGAACACTGCCCACATTCCAAATGCAGAATCTTATGATTGCTCCTGACTTCTAAGGTAAATATTATTTTTAAAGTCGGTGCTAGTATCTCTAGGAGCAGAATGTAGGATAGCATTTACTGGAGACGAGATATCCATGTAGCTGATAACTTTTTTGCAATTTTCTTGTTGCAATACTGAAAAAGTGTTACATCCTTTCCTATTTCAAATACATTTCTTCACTGAACATCTGTTGAGTACCCTGGAACTGGAAAAACAGAACAGTCTTCTACACATTTTCACAGTCATTTAAAAGCAAATTCAGTTTTCACTGTATTTATTCACATTTTACTTTTGCTTTCCATGCATTTTTACTTATAGGATTTTTTGAAAGCACAGCATATTTATTAGGAATAGTTACAAATATTTTATACAAATACTTTATGTGAACTTCCCATAACCATTCACATTGGAACTGTGTCTTAAAGATTTACATTCATTCAGTGAGGAAGAAGTATATAATGCATCCTCATTATTCACATAACACGAATTTAAGATAACTACTGTTTTTTTTTTTTTTTTTTTTTTTAAAGGGTTGTGATACTTTCTTCAGGCTTTGCAAAGAGCCAATGTAAAGATTTAAGTGCAGGCACTCAAATGTAATTTTAGTATTTGGTAGTGCTGACAAATGAGCTCATAAAATGTGTCTTTAGTACTTGTGTGAATGCTCAATTAATACTTTAAGGCATTAGGTAATTTTAAGAGGATCTTTATGCTTAAGTCCACAAAAATAATAATAAACCTGTTGCCAGTGTCAGTGTTCAGAGTTCAGTTACTTGTGCAGCCATAGGTTGGCATTATAGTCATTTTTAAGCCACCCACCTTAGCACAGTACCCAGCCAGTCCTCCAGTAAGTGGCACGAATAACATGTGTGTGCTTCAGTGTCAGCTTTAGAAAGCTGGGTATGTAGAACTTTAATTTACTAGAGTTCATTGGAAATGTATTTATGTGTGCTTCTTTTAGAAAAGGCAAACCTGAAGATGTGTACCTAAGCAGAAGGCAATGGTAATATTCATGTATACTGAGACAGTGTCATTATTTCAGCTGATCAATGAGAAAGCTGTTTTTTGACAAGTGAGTTTTTCCTTCTGAAGTGGAAGCTTCATAGAATCATAGAACATCCAGAGTTAGAAGGAACCCATGAAGATTGCTTCTTTGTGATGTACGGCTGTTGGCCTCCACTTGGGATCGCAGAGCTTCCTGAAGGTCTTGGACCTGGTAAGACTTTGGAGATGAGAGCTGGGCCAGAGGCAAAACAGGTTACGGCTCAGGAAATCTTTGGTAGGTTCAGTTTCCTCCCCGAGTTGGGACTTTATGCTTGTGAAATATCTGAGGCAGGCATCTCTGCATTTCAATTCCAAGTAGTGAGAAATTCACAGGATCGCTTGTTTTTCTCAAATTTTACCATGTTGGCCTGAACTCAAATGACAGCAGCTGTTCTCCTGAGAATTCTATTGCAGCCAACTGAAAAAACAGCCTTTTCCTTTTCAGACTTAACCACCCATTGACAGTGGTAGCAACTTTTGTTTTAGAACTCCATAGATCCCTCTCCTGCACATCACACGTGCATTAAAAATAAGATAGAGGTGGATTCCAGTCTGTTACCTATTTACAATTTTTACTGAATGGAATTGTACATTTTTTAATGTAGAAAATAGGCATAGTCCTCCAGTGTCCAGAATTTACTTTTTAGAATGCGGCGTGTTCACTGAGGATTTATACGTAGGATCTTTAAGAGGAAAAATTTTCCTCTAGGGAAGAGCCGGCTGAGAATGACTTCAATCTTCAGCTACATGTGATGGCACTGAAATAACAACCACTCTTGCTTGATCTCTGCCAGCATTCACTTACCCTTCTTCCTCTCATCTTTCAGCAACATATGGAGCATCAGCAGACTTGTGGGCAGCTTGTCTTGACCTGAAAAAACAGAAAGCAATACTAATTTTAAAAATACAGTGCATAAACTAGGCAGCTTGTGCGTCTGTGTGATGAAAATAGGTGGAGTGGCAGAGGTCAAAAAGAACTGCTTAGTGAACTGAGTGTTGAGAAAATGTGGTTTTCTCCTCACCTTACTTATCCATGTGCTTAGTTCCCAGTGGGGTGCAGGACCACATCCATCCACTGGCTGGGAAGTGGAGAAAGGCAATTTGTCTGTGTGGGGTGTCAGGTGCTGCTTCTGCACAACCTCCTGGTGTTCACAGTGGGTTGGCTTTCAGTTCGTGGTTATGTGTGAGAACTCTGAATAGGCACTCACCTCCATCCAAGGAAGCTGACTTACGAGCCCGGTGACTGGGGATTACATTCAGTGAGTATGTCTCTCCATTGCCCCGAGGCAGAAGATGCCTGCTTGTTTGGAAAAATGCAGATTTTGCTCACTTTAGGCAGTAGGGAAGGGAGAAACCACAGAGCATACATGATACTGGGGAATGACCATTTGAATGAGATGTTCTGTTTTTCTTGGTATGTAGAAGTATCGACAGGCAGCCTAGGAGCCTGTTGATGTTTTGATGTTGGAGGACACCTCTACAACTTTCTAACAGATCATTTAGTCCAAGGATATATAATTCTAAGCCAGACTGAGAGGAGGTTCGCGTTCAAATCAAGGGCTTTGAGAGCTGAGTTAGACGTTTGAAATTTGGTACTGGATGGGAAGTATGGAAAGGCAAATGTCTTTTTCAGCTGGTGTAATAGTAGTTGTCATACTTTGCTGAGAGAAGTAGCATATTACAAGTTAAAAATCAAGTGCTCTGGTGTATATACAGCATACTTCTCTGGCTGTTCAGATGCCACAAAAGTAGCAAATCTGGTCACGTATATGTTAAGGTAGGTTACCTACCCAAATCCAAGCCTTTGCTAGTATGAACTTAATTAGAAACTACAGGTGGGATACAGATGGGATATATTAACAAATATAAAAGAGTTTGTGTATCTGAAAGGTAAATCTGAGTTAGTCAACCTAAATTCCCATTAATAATTGTTCGAGAGCTTGTGGGGTGTGATGATTCTTCTCATCACTGGGTAGATCCTAAAATTGATGAGTCATGTCTTAAAGGAATACATTTCTCCATACTGACTATAAAAGGAGCCTAGAGTGAATAGCTCAGATAATCTTTTTTGAGTGTGTGAAGATACGCATGGTGAATCCCACTCCTTGTGCCATGGAGCTGTTTGGAAGCAGTTAGATGCTGGAATGAAGTCCTTCTTCTCAGAATTAAGAAGTGGAGGCTGTTTCTACATGTAGTCCTATGCAGTAGAGAGCCCAGGAGGAGCCAGAGGAGGAAATCTTGCCCCAAAACCTGTAATAATGAGCACTTAAGGAAAATATAGAAATAAGCCTTCTTCTCAATCTGTGGATTCAGAACTGACAAAGACTGCCTGCAATTGAATGAGATGTTGTAAAGAACAGAAACATGAGCTATCAATAAGCAACCATTTTGGGACTCAGAAGGCTCTCCAGTTTCTTAATGGCGACTACATACATGTTTATTATTTTCTCTGTACCTCTGTTTCTCAGTAAATGGTGTGGACAAGATGTGGACTTCCATGTAAAGTTTTTTGTGAAGCTTAACGAAGAAGCACTATATAGGAGCTGAAGTGTTTTTGGCAGTGAGTATTTTGGGCTCCAAAAAGTATCAGTTACTTTAAGTAATCGGTCTTAATGTATGACAGCATATTAAGAATATTGTAAGAATAAAAACAGCAACTTGACTAAGTACAAATAAAAAGTTTATAGCTAGTATATGCTTAATGTAACTTTGTGTCTAGGAGATATGACATAAAGGTCAGAAAGTAAGCTTGATCACAAACAGAATGTAGACATGCTCATTTTCCTTAGGAAAGACTGTAATGCATGTCTTGATCCAGATGAAAATGAGTATGGGTTAGTGACAGTGATACATAAATGCTTTAATAGAAGATGATACTTTTCTATTTTTATTAGCGATAAAATAATAATAATAACAAAACAGGAATATCTCCATGTTTGGGGTTTTTACCCGAGAGAGGCCGAGAAACCTTTTTTGATTTTATGTGATTATGGTTAAGATTTATTCCTTAATTATTTCCTATTAATGAATGCTGTTTTATACATGAAACTTGAGTTTTTGATTTAAGCAGACGCTCTTCTATGTTTTATGTTTTCCTTTAAAAAAAAAAACCCACAAACAATTCCCCCAAGAACCCAACACATTCCTTATTAGTGTTGCAAATGAGTTATCCACATCACAGCTGTACTGAAATATGCTTGTAGTAGAAATGCAAAGTCATGGCCTGAACCAGTGATTGAGCACCTGGTGGAAAGGCAAGGCCAACCCAGGGGAACTCAGGTGCATCCCCTTCTCAGACCTCATTTAAGGGCTGGCAGTGGAGATCAGGGTATCTTGCTGGAGATTCCTTTGTACCTGAGGCCTTCTGAAGGTGAGTAGCTTCTTTCCTTTATTTCTGTGCCTACAGCTGTTGTATTTGAGCAAACCCTCACTTACTCTGTCCTGTGATCCACAATGACATCTGGAGGAAGAAATGAAGAGTTAGTAGATGCTAATAAGCTATGTGATGAGGTCTGCAAAAAAGCATGTTGTGCCTGCAGTCTTGGTCAGGGCAAGTGAATTGCCTAAGACATTCTTGAGCTGAGTGATGGTAAGAAGCAGGACTTGTTTGTTCATTGTGTCCAGCTGATGTGGATTTTTAAGATGTTTTTGAAGAATGGCAGAAACACCACTCCAGGTCATTGTAGATGCTTTGAGTGCAATTACATTATTGAATTTTGGAACTTTCAATCGTGTTGTTTTCGACAAATTAATGGAATGTAGGGTAAACAATAGTCAGATAGTTCAGTGCATACACAGTAACTTTTATTAGCATGTGTTTTCTTGAAGTATTCTATTTTTAATGTCAAATTGATTGTAATTCTCTTTAGTAACAATGAAAGCAACTTTTGTGCTTTTTTTGAATTCATATAACAGTTTTGCCATTCCAGTATTAAGCAGTGTATACATGTAGTATTCAAAGAACTCGTGCCTTCTTGATACATTAATGTATATATTGTGTTTTTCATTACACTTTTGAAAATAAGCACCAAACTGGGTCACACTGCTACACTGATTTAAGCTGGATCAGCCTTATACTGATGTGAATCCCTCATACACAATTTCCTTACACAGATTTATTTAATATTTTTCCTTTATGTATAAAAATATGAAATCCAATAGATGTACCTGGAGTAATTCAAAACACTATTCCTCACTAGCTGCTCTCAGCAGCTAGTCAGTTACAGTCAGCAGCTGAGCAGCATGAGTGGCTTGTGGTTGCTCTTGTTAGGTGGGTTCCTTTATACGTTGGCTGCCTGTCTTCATGCTGAAGCTGTTTGTGTATCTATACAGTCACTAACAGAACAGCTGTAAGAACTTGTTCTGCACTGTTCCAGCTGTTTCCAAATAGTCTGTCTATTCTGTCAGCTCTATAGGGCTATGATATGGCTTTGTGTGCAGACTAGGGCTTTTAAATGTTGAATGAATGAAAAGCGATCTGAGCAGTGAGGAATGTTTTAGAACCATTTTGGTCCAAATTGTATGTTAGGAAGAGAGGTAGTTCTTGCAAAGACAGGGCCTTGTATTAATTAATTCATTAGAATAAAACTTGTGAAGTGTATTTGACAGTATTTAGCAGCTGCAGAATCTCGTCATTTGTTCCGTGATTTCATGCTGTCAAGTTTGACAACATGAACTAGTGCCAATCTTCACTTGGAAGATTATTTCCTTTTTATAAAAATTATAATTATTGAAGCTAAATTTGGATTTCATTAAAAAGGAAGTTGTTAATCTTTTTTTATTTGACACATAGCTTTCAGAGACTCCATTGGTTCTACCTTTGACAATTTGTCTCAATGATGTTTATTGAAAACCATAAATTACGTGTTGTTCCTGCCTTTTGCTGCAACCTTTCTGTGCAACCTGTGTTGGATGAAAAATGCTCTGTTTGTTTAAATGGAATTGCCTTTATTTCAGTTTGTGTCCATTGACTTTTGTGGTGCATCACTGGACACCATTAAGGAGAGCCTAGCTCTGTCTTTATGCCTCCCTTCCCCCCTTCACATACTCGGTGCTCTAGGGGCTTCTCATCATTGTTGAGCAGAGGCGAATAATTGTTTCCCTTGACCTGCTGTCAGGACTTTTTTGGCCTTTTTTGTGTGTGGAGATTATATGCTCTAGTATATTGTGGCTGGCTTCACTTCAGAAAAGTTAAATTTTAGCATTAGACTAGCTTAAATTTAAATATGCTCTCAGTTAATCAATCATGAGAATATGATTAGGAATTGTCTTGATGACCTTATCCACATGCTGGACAATTCAAGACTTGAATGTTCCAGACCCACTTTCCTTTTCCTTAAGCACCATTTGTTGTTCTACCCAATCTGCAATATGTTCCTTATGTCCTGCTGGAGCTGGTAAAACACATCTATCGTTAGGCAGTACAGATATGCCCTTCTGTGGCACTTGAAACTGTAGCATCTGAATCTGACATGTAGTCATGATGAACTGTGAACATATATGTTCTGCCTGAAGACTTGCAGGAGAGCAAATTTTCCTCTGTTTCCTTCCTCACTCAGCATCATAGCCTGTTGATGATTTTGTCATCATTCTGCCTGGCTTTATTTAATACTTTTCCATTTTGCGGTAGTCTGTTTCTTGTCCTAGACCTTCAACACAGTTTTTGCATGTGGAGGTCCATTCTTACTTGCTAAAAGCAGATAAATAAATATCCATAAGCACTGTGGAACTGAACAGAACAGTTGTGTCAGTTACTTGTTACTCAGTATATTATTGTCTGATATGGGTTCTGAATTGATACACTGCTGAAAAATGAAACATGTTATGTTCATTGATATCTCTGAGATGAAAAATCTCATCAGCTAGTTTGGGGAAAAAATGTTCTGAGCACTCTGAACCCATTCTTCCCCATGGCTGTGAAGAAACTCTTCATCATGTGGTGTGTGGTCAAAATTCTCTTTGGGTTGCTGTCCACTCAGCTTATGCTGTGGGATGTCAGTTAACAAAAAGGTATGTATTTTTTAGATTGGGATGCTATTTTCAGTTTAGGAGGATACTGAAAACCAACTCGAAGTACCTATTTTCCTTCAGTTCCTGTGGAGGGTGCAGGAGAGTGTCTTCAGGCAGTGGGCTGGTGTGTGTGCTGGGCATTTGATGTTCATCTAGGGGTTCTCAGGGACCACACATGTTCAGGTAGTGCTGGTGCTACAGCTGTGTAACTGCACAAAAAAGGACCACAGACCTGCTGAAGGCAGTGTGGGACTCATAAGAACTTGATTTGTAAGAGGCTGAGGGACCTGGGCTTGTTTCTCCTGGAGGAGAATTGGCTTTGAAAGAACCTGTTAGTAGCCTTCCCGTGTTGAGGATGAAGAATTCTAGATAGAATGAGAAGTTCAGAGTGGTTATAAGAAAAAATGTTTTCACTGTGGGGCAGTCAAGCAGTGAGCAGTTGCCCAGAGAGGTTGTGTAGTCTCTATCCTTGAAGGTTTCCAAACCAATTGGATAAAGCCCTGAGGAAGCCAATCTGACATCAGAGCTGACCCAGCTTTGAGCAGTGGGTTGGGCTCGATTTTTCTCCAGAGATTGCTTCAACTTCAAATATCCTGTGATCCTATGTGTGTGTAGGAGTATGCAAGTATGGATTAAGTAAAGAATGAGTTCTGATGCCTTCAAAGAATGATATAGAGGCTGCAAAAGTAGTTCAGTATTGGTAAGCTATATATATGTACATTTAACAAGGAATACTCTAATTTCAGTGCAGAAAAGGGAGGGGAAAAAAAACCAACGCAAATCAACAGTGTCTCCTTTTCTCTACCTTCCCAATACTTTACAGATCCTACTTTAGTCCAGAGCCAGCAAGGTCTGAAATGTTAGTTGCCACCATATTGATGCACATATATCTTGCTGGATTCATACTGTATCCTCTCCAGGATTTAATAAATTGCTAATATTTATTTCATTTAAATGAAGAATTATTGCATGATAATGGGAAAGAGGATTTTCAGAGTATCAGTGTAGCTGTCCTATTTGAAGACAGTGCTTAAATGAATTAGTTCTTGTCTAATGGAGCGAAGACATGCAGTAAGGGTGATGCATGTCTTTGTAAACATAACTTTGGCATTTGATAATTAACAAATACTAAGTACAGTGAATGTTCCCTACCAAAGTCTAAATGCAGCTCTCAGCTACATCCAGCTGGGCGGCAGCACAGATGTAATTGGGAATAATTGAAGAGCTGATTTTGTGCTATGTGAACATAACTGCCAGTCTCCTTGATTATGTTAAGATGTCTAACATGTTGACTTTCTCTGTGATAGTATAACTAAAGTTGTTTGAATTGGATGTGAAAGAATGGTGAGTACTGTTTAGTCATTATCTGTCATAAAAATCTTAAGTAGTTTCATGAAAAACCTGTAATTGCTTCCTTAAAACTGATGGTATTTCAGATCTTGGAGTGATAAAGGTCTTCTGGTATTGCCTGAGAATTACATTCAAACAAAGCGTTATGCTCTCAGCCTAATCACGTCAGCATCAGTATTCCTACAAAAAATAGATCAAAAGAAACATCAGAATTGCTGAGATTTTTTGTGCTATGAATAGCACTAGTGTGAATGTATTAAGCAATCACATTGATTGTTCTGAAAATACAAAAGATCCAGAGGATCAATTCCAAATGTAAATGAATTTGGGGACACGTTGTCTGTTTTGGATATCAATTTTCATCCCTGCCCTTCTATTCGCTCCTTTCTGTCAGCCTAGTGAATGAGAAGTTCATCTCTGTGGAAGATCATCAGACTTGCCTCAAGCTGGAGGATGACCAGCAGAGTGGCAAAACACTGTGATACTGTTGTGTTGAAAGTGTTGCTGAGTTTTATTGTGTCAGAAGCGAAAGTGATAGCAGATTTCACATAAAAAAAATCTTACTTGACTGCTAGAATGGTAATAGTTGATTGTCTCCCTTGGGTGCCTGGCTCCAGAAACTGACTAATGCAAATTGGTCAGTTTTCTCAGAAACTGTACAGCAAACATCTAGGTGCAGGAAATACATCAATGTGCTGGGGTGGAAAGGGCGGCACAATGTGACAGTTGGACACAACTTCCAAGGGTGTCTCAGACACTGTCACCTCCTGCTCTTCTAATAATAGCTTTGTGGTAGCTTGAAGTGGTGTAATGAGACAAGTAAGCAAGGCATGGTTCATAGTAAGAAGTGATGATCTTTTTTTAGATTATTTATTGCTGTTGGAGTAAGAAAAACAGGCAATTTGGGTATGAACAAGCTCAGCTTCAGGCCTTCTTAACCTTTGTTTCTGTGCAGTTATTTGATTTTCCTGAAGTAGAGAGTCAATGATGCTGTTTTCTGTATTTCCGTTTACTTTGCAAGGAGTGAAGTAAAAATAAAAATCTTTGCTGCTAAGGGTTTGTTTTAATACAGTTTATCAGGATTCGAAATAAAGTTTGGCTCCATCATCCAGCATCAGTTCATGCCTCCTTATGTCCTGTGCCCTTTCCCAGTTTTTACTGGGAACTGGAGGACAGGAAGTAGTTTGCTTTCAGCCATAGCATCTAAGAGAAAATTCACTGGAAACTTCTGATATCTTTTGTGATACGTGTTTGTGTGTCTGAGCTGAAGACAGGCACTTCAAATTGAGATGAAGATGTTCAGATATTTCTGTCTCCATATACATTATTGCTTATGTTTTATTTCAGACTTCCAGAATTCACATCTTCAGTGGAACAGAGCATTAGTTTGAGTTGCGTTTAGTTTAGTTTGTGTTTAGTGTAGTTTGGTTGCTATATGGAGAATGGGATTTGTAGTGCATGTGCTGTGAACTAGCACTGTTATCTGGTTATCAGCATGTTTATGTTAGAAAGATGTGCTACTGCATGAAATCTCTTAAAGTTGTTGACATTTTAAGTATACTGGTAAGATCCCTTCAGTTTTTCTATAAGTCAGTGCAGTTCATTATTGTGCTGAAACATGATGTATAAGATTCCTTTGTGATATATTAGTTCTTTAACTCTGTCCAAACTTGTGATGCATTAGGACATGAAGTTAAGCTTCAGCATCAACCATCTCTGACAGTATCTCCTTTTCCAGTTTTGACATATGCTCAACCCATGAGCAGAATTCTGGGTAATGGTTTGCTGTGCTCAGGTCTCTTAAGTCATGCTTTGTTTTAGCTGAATCTGAACTTCAGACATGCAGAAGGCATCAGGCAATCCCTCATCTGACAGCTTTTGGTATGCTTCTCTTCTAGATCATGTGCATTTTTCCTGACTATCTGTATCTTTTCTGGATCTGCTAATTGTAAGCTGTTTAGCTCTACTCTTTACATATCCCAAGCACCTCTGATTTCTCTTCTAAATAACCAGGGATGTGTTTGCTTTTACAGCTGCACAAAATGAATGAAGCAGAAGAGAAGTGCAGGAAAGCTCAGACAGAGCAAGTCTGGCCAGCCTGAGGCCTAGTGTGCTCAGTGCAGAGCTTGGGGCTGCTTCCTTGTGGTGATACTATGGGGCTGCAAGTAGTGGAAGTGCATTTTAAACGGTATGCAGCAGAGCATAGCTTGCTTTTTATTTTATTTTCTGTTGTAACAGTAATGTCTGAGCGTGCAGTGAGCTACTGGATTTACATTTGGCCTTAGTAACTAAAACATAATACAAATATTTCTCCTGTGTGAGTGTTTTACTGGTCGCTCATAGTCACCAACATAGATTGATTGCTGTCTGATGTTAACTGCTGCGGCATTCAACGTTCTTTATAGGATATTTTTGTTGTGATAAACAAGGAAAATTGTACTGATTGTTTTCACGTATCCATTACATGAAGAAAGTGGTGGTACAGAACTAACTGCCTTCTGGATAGGAAGTATCTTTTATGCTGAAATAGGACCACTATGGTATTATAAAACAACAGATAGATTTCATGTTTTGGCTCCGGGTAAATCTCAGTTTGCTAGAAGTAAGTGAGGCTCCCTAGTTCTAGTTTTCCTGTTTGTTGCTGAAGCACTGACAATTTCACTTTGATTAAATGCCTAAAAGTTATCTGGAGGGGGGGGGGGGGGGGGGGGAAAGGATGTTACATAAGCTTTTAATATTTTATTTCTATACTCTTAAGTATCCGGAAGAACATCTAGTTCCTGTTTTGAAAGATGAATGCTGTACATTGTAAAGTGTACTGAAGGCTCATTTGCAGTCATGAAGCTTGTTTGCTTCTCTAGTATGTACGTGCAGGGAAGAGTAGAAAGGGTTGAGTGGGCAGTTGGCAGTCATTCACTGTCAGTGATTGCTAGTCATTCATAAAATCTGCAGAGCCAAGAGGAGGAGCCAGCAGCAGCAGCAGCCTTTCAGGCTGTAGCAAAAGCTACATGTTTGTGTAAGCACAAGTGCTTCTAGAAGCTGTTCAAATACTGTGTGATGAATATAATGAGGAAATGCACACCAAATGCATCTAATTATAAGATGCTGCTTAGAATAAAGCAAAATGTTTTAATTTTTCTCCTCAAGCCCATCTACTAGTTCAGCTAAATGCAGTAAATACCATCTGGAGTATTTCTTTCACCTTTAACACAAGCAGTTTTAGGAAATTAATGGGTCTTGATCCATTGACAAAATGGGAATTTTGAAGTAAACTGGAAACGTGTTCTTGGACCACATAATTTTTAGGCATAAATCGCAGTGAAAGCATGGTTTTTGAGAATGAGTAGTGTTGGAAGAAGCAAACCATCCTACATGTGCTCACTCTTAAAATTGGTATTTCTGTATTTTTCTCCTTGTTAGAGTGACTGCCAATCTAATAGATGGTTTTGACAAGATTTTATTTCACTGTGTTCTAACTGGGAATGTTATAACAGGTTGAAATAATTCCCTTTTAAATTTATAGAACTGATTTATTTGAAACTAGGTGTAAAGAAATGCTGTTGTATCAAACGCCCCATCATCTCTTGTAGTTTGGCCAGTGTGGTTTGTTGCTTCTTGCAGAGCTACACATTGCTTCAGGCTGATTGAGCGCTGTCTGGGATGTGGTGTTTAAGGCTGCATTTACATCCAGATTGCGTTTAAATTGGAGGACTTAACCTGAATGTTGCAGGTTATTTGTGTCAGGCCTTACAAGGTGGAATTACAAAACACTGTCCTAGTATCCAACCAGAACTATCCATTAAGTGGAATAATCTGGATTTCCCGCTGTTTGACCTGTTTTCAGGTGAGTCCTGATCTGATCATGCACTAAATACAGTTTAGAAAATCATAATGGTGTATTAGAAGACTTAAAATTAAATGAAGATCTGAAGCACTGTACGTGTATGGTTTATGTAACACCTCAGACTAAATGTGCTTGTTCTTTATCAGATGGCAGAGTTTCAAAGCAACCTCTCTTTTTAACAAATAGCTAGCTAAATTGTGCATTGTAGTCTCTTTGAAGCTTATTCAGAAGCCTTCATTAAAATATATACATAAACTTCACTATGGCAGTGTTCCAATGAAAATACAGATATGCTTAGTCTTTTGAGGAGATCTCTTGTAGTTCAGGCAGCTCAAATTATTGCAGTCGCTGCTTCTACCAGGAGTGAGCACAGACCCCTTGGGGCACTGTTTTCCCTTTGTTCTAACGAGTTCTTCAGTGCTCTCATTAGTATTAGCAAGTGTAATATATGTACATAAAAGGAAAATACATGCTTAAGGAAAGAATATTGCGGATGACCTGCTGAGAGATTTGTATTTACTAGGCTCGTCTGGGGATATGACTTCCCCAAGTGTGTTGCTTTTCCTACTGGCTGAACAAATATCTCTTACTGTGGTAGTTACTGTGGTAGACCTTACTTCTCTTTTGGGTTGGGCAGTTGGCCAGGTTCTTAAGTTTGGCAGCAGGTATGGAGTGTAAAGTCTCTCTTTCCTGTATATGCACATGCAGTCAATTACTGTATGCAAGCAAAAAGTATTTATGGGCATCTAAGGTGTGTTGGTGTTGAGTGAGTGCTTTCGGTTCCTTGCATTTTGAAAAATGAAGTACTGTACTGTAGAAACAATTTTTGAAAGCATCTTGCTTCCTTTTGAAGACATGCTTCGCATCAGAAGGAAGAGATCAAAAGTACTGAACTTGTTTTCTACCTTAGCAGTATTTTGTTTTTTGGATATGTTGGGTATTGTATAGTCTGCTTACAGGAAGGCAGTCTATCCAGGTGATTTTTGGAGGCTCACTTGAAGTCTTTCTCTATTACTGGAGAGCAGTTGTTATTGGAGATGAGTGGGTATGATATATTTGGTTACAGTATGTACATAGCTATCTATGTGCAGCTCTAAGTGTTACATAGGAGAGTATGATGCCCTGAAAGCAGACTTGTCTCACTTTAGTAACTCTGAGCATCCACGAAGAACAGCTGTTAAAGATAACTTTTCAGTTTCTAACCACCCTTTTATTGCTGCAGCTGGAAACAAGAAAAACAGCAGCAGATTCATCACAGTGCTTTCTGCTGACCTACTGTGGATGAGCACGAGTGTTGGAATATTCTGGGTTGCTTTTAATTTTTGCCCATAATCAGCACTGCAAGTTTTTGGTGTTCTGAAATAGGTAACGTTTAATAAAGTTACTTTTCAAGAGTTTCATTCTTTTAAATAAAATATAAAACAGATAAAAACAGATAAAAGCCAGCCCATCAGTGAAATGCATCTCACAGTTGTAATCAGAATGACAGTTTCTATTTTTTAACTTGGCAGCTTCGCCTCTGTACCAGTCTACAGCTTTTGGTGACATTTCAGATAGTGCTGATATCCGCTCAATTTTTTTTGCAGGGATTGGGTCTCAGATGTAGATTGAAGATGGCAAATGCTTGTCTTACATGCCTTAATGAAAAAGCTACAGATCTCAAAGCTTGTTTAAGGTAGGAGATGTGCCATACAGAATGGTAAGACTGCTAAGATAGAAAGTGATGAAATGAGGGAGGCAATCAAAGAAGTGCAGTTCTTTCTCTTCTGCCTGAAGAAAGACGACTTGGCTCTGCCCATCCATTCCCTCTATTTGGGTGGTTATCTCAGAAAGCAGCTGCTCTTGGGCCTTTTTTGAAAGGAAGAAAAAAGTAAGTCCCTGCAACTCCATGCCTTCCTCCTCCTCCTCTTTTCCTGCCAGACCTGGCCACAGTTCCTCTTGCTGCTTGGTGGCAGAAGCAGGAATCTTTGGGGGTCTCTACTTTGTATTCCCAGCTGTCCTGGCTGTGAGAAATCAGAATAGTGTTAAGTCTCTGTCACTGTCTTCTGATAAGGTAAAGGTTTCTCAGTAAATTTTGATTAGTGCTGTCAGCCGCTTCTCAGCGGAGCCTTCCTTGAAACTCTGTAATGCTGCTTGTTTTTCCTAAATAACAAAAATGGCCTCATCTTATTCCGTATCATCCAACAACAACAGTGGATGCCTGTGGAGAGTGAGGGGAAAAGCTTATACAAAATGATTGAGCTCATGTGCTCTCCCTCACTTAGAGCCAAAATACAGAGCTGGATGGACCACTGGTCTGAGCTGGTAGAACACTTCTCATGTTCTTATGTTGTCTTTTATGCTCCAGTGTTTACAACTGTATGCATAAGTGGTTTGATCAGAAGCATCATAAGCTCAAATTTGGTTCTTGGAGCACTGGAAAAAAAAAAAACCAAAAAACAACAACACCAAAAACAAACAAAACAATGTGTCTCTGTGACATGAGTACCATAGCTGCACGTTGTACCCACAAAGAACTTCTCCATATTGTTTCTTTACTGGTAATACAAGTCAGTATCTTATCTGAATGCTGCTTTTCCATGTTGCTCACCCCTCCTCTTGTTTTCTGCTTGCTTTTTTTTTTTTTTTTTTTTTGAGGAGCTGTTAATACTGGCAAACTGACTGATAGACAGTTGCTATCCTAAAATAGGGTGCATCAGACTACATATAAACATCTGCAACAACACTGGCTTCCTGAAGGCTAGCTGATAATGGCAAAATGGCTTGTTAATTGAAAGGAATTGATACATCTATATCGAAGAGTGCCTATGGCTCAGTCTAAAGTAGGCCTATAAAACAAATGAGATGTTCCTCAATGTGCCTTTTTCTCTTGGCTGTGAAGGAAACCTGCAGTGACTGGTTTGGGTGTGAATGAATTAGGTTATGTGAGTCAAGTTTTCCTCTGTAAGGAGGAGATGCTCCTGGAGACAACAGTTATTTCCTAACCCAAATTATTTATCTCTTTTGTCCTTCTTAGATAGCCATGTGTCCTGCCTTTGCTTGTAACCTAGATACAAGGACAAAAGTTTAAGAACTTCTAAAATTCAGGTAGCCTCTTTACTACAGTCTCTCAGGTGCCTAGTAAAACTTCATCAGCTAACTTAACACTCTCCCTTCACTTGTTACTGCTTTCAAAAATAATTCCCAAAGTGCTGGTTTTGGTGTGGAGACAGTACATATTTAAGCATGCTGTTTTGGATAGCTATAACGGAGACTTTCAGAAAGGTATGTTTGGATGCCTTCAGGAGAACTACCCATGTTAGGGGCTCTTCTCTTGGCTCATTCTGCTGGAACTGTCCCTGAGTCTGGTTTAGGATAAATTACTCCTGTAAAATGGAGCGTTTCTTCTTTTACTGTAGTAGAGCAAGCAGTCTGAGAGGGCTTTCTGAGGAAAGATATTGGAGGCTACTGCAGTAATCTGCTCATCTGTATTTTTATTTATTGAAGTTGGAGAATCTTCATCTGACTTGATCTTGGAAGACACTGTGGAATTGTTTTATTTCCATCCTTTGAGAACATAATTCCAGCATGGGATGTGGCAGCAGGTCAGGCAGAGCTGGAGACTGGGAGGAGTTTTTAACACAGAGGCAGGAGAGCACTGAACCTGCTGGCAGGAAGCAGCAATGTGTGCCACAACCTGCTGCTAGCACCTAGCCCTCTCTGGTGCTTCAGAGGAAGGGAAGGACACATGTTGCCCTCTGAGCTCAGAAATTAAAGCCTGACCTGGCATTCACCATACAAGCACCCTGTCTGTTGTGTGTTTATAGTTCCAGGTGGACTAAATCTTCCATTCCTTTGAAATTCCTTCTGTTTATATTTACTATTATAGTAACTTCTGACAAGCACGGTTTTTTCTGCAAATGTACAGGGCAAGGGAGTGAGAGCTAGGCTTTCCTCTTGGTGTGAGTGACATAAGAATTAGCCACAAGGCACAGTCCTCTGGGGTGATGGAGGAGATAATAATGCTGTCTGAGCTCAGAGAACTTGGATAATCATCAAGCATGAAAATGTCTGTTTTGTTTGTGTATTTATCTAAGCCTATCCCTTAGACTAGGCTATAAGTATTGCTGTCTTGATAGTTCTTCACTAAGTGGAAAAAAGTGAATAACAGTGTGCTGTAGTTGCAGGAAAAAGTGTATTTGCTACTTTCTAGAGAATAACAGTGAAGGCCCAAGGGGGCATATGAGAAAATGGGAAGACCATATAGGGTGTAGGAAGCGTGAGGGCACATGCTATGTGAGTGGATGTTCTCTTTAACTCCTTGAGCCATGGGAAACATGGAAATAAACTGTGATTAGCAATTTGTGAAAAATCTGCATGAAGTGTTTAATTCAGTGATGTGATTAGAAATGGATACCTTTCAATTTTAATTGTGTGTGATAGGGAAAGAGAGAGAACACAATCAGTGTAAATGCATTTACTATACAATTTTTTCTTCCTGCTGTAGATCAAAGATTTTTCAAATTCTGGAGGAAAACATTTTTAGTTTAGCCTCTTACTGGCATAAATTACCTATAAATATGGGAACTCTTGCTTCTGAAAATACTGTCTTAATGCTACTATTTATTGGGAGTAAAGTGAATGGATGTGAAATCACCACCTATTTCGTAACCAAGATGGAACAAGCAAATTCCCAAAGCAATAGATTAACCAATAAGCAAAGGTTCTGTGCAACTTTGGCATGATTATTTAGTTTAAGAAGTCTTTTATTGTTGATATGCCATGACTCAGGGTCTAAAAAGTTCTTATGCTAGCAATTATACTGCTGCTTAAACTCTTCTAGATCTGAAGAATTTTAAATGTATTTTAGATTTTAAGTAATGTAATTAAAATTTTTGAAAAGTTGCCGTAAGGTAACTAAGCACTCTGTTGGCACAACTCCTTTTAATATGAAAGAATTTAAACAAAATCCAGTTTTTCCCACTCAGATTGTAACCTCCATACTAAATAGAAATCATCTTTTTACAGTCAGTTGTTTTGGCTTAATGTTCATGGAATCATAGAATGGCCTGGGTTGAAAAGCACCACAATGATCATGTAGTTTTAACCCCCCTGCTATGTGCAGGGTCACCAACCACCAGACCAGGCTGCCCAGAGCCACATCCAGCCTGGCCTTGAGTGCCTCCAGGGATGGGGCATCCACAACCTCTTTGGGCAATGTAATCTTCTCCGTCTCAGTTTAAAACCATTCCCCCTTGTTCTATCACTATCCACCCTCGTAAACAGTCATTCTCCTTCCTGTTTATACACTCTTTTCAAATTCTGGAAGGCCGCAATAAGCTAAACAAGCCCAGTTCCCTAAACCTTTCTTCATAGGAGGATATTACAAAGTTTTATCCAAGTTAGAGCGCCAGTTCTGGATATACAACTTCTGAGATGTACAGTCTCAGGCCAGGATAAATTTTGAACAGTTGCGACAGCCACAGACTTCAGGTAAAATGTGCTATGTCCGCTCTGACCTAAGATAGATTCCTAACAGCCTGCTCAGTCTTTGATAGCTTGTTAGCTGATATTTAAAACAAGCTTTTTGTTCTAGCTCTTCTGTCGGACAACAAGAACATCTGTCATTCAGGCAGATTTATAAATCTCACTCTTCTAAATCCGCCCTAACATAGTATGGTGAAGAGTGGTAGCTTTCTCATGCTTTTAGATTATATTTATCCCTGGAATCTATGCCCACGTCACTTCTCCTGTTACACATATCTCCATCTTGCTGTCTATATGATGAAGGAGGTGGTAGGAGAGATTCGTTTTCTTTTTTTTCTTTAGTTCTTCTTTATATAAAATAAGCTTTCTTTTTTTCGGATTGACAGTAAATCTGCAGTGTGGAAGAACTCCTGTCTGTATCCTGCATTGTTTTTCATTTCATTTCCCCTTTCTAGGCTTGAGGATTGGAAGTCAAAGACTGAATTCTCATTTACAGCCTTCATGCTAGGGAGTTTCCCTTTTAAGCAGCTCAATTGTGTTTTACAGTAGGCTTCTGTGAACACTGACTGTTGTGGAACTGCTTCTGCGTCTCCTGGATTCTGAAAATAATTCCTTTCCTGGAGTAATTTTTCTCATCAAATGAGACTGGTGGAAGATGGTTCATCTTGGTGATTAGCAACAAAAATACTAACCTTTGGCTCTGGTTTAAGAGAAGGTTTAACTGTGTATAAGCAATTTTTAAAAATTTTTTTTTACTTGGATGCCTTCAGAATTGATGACCCTTCTCATTATGATTTAAAAACTGCTTCAGGGAGAAAACTGTTTCGAGTTGGTCAGACAGATCTGTCTTGAAATGATGGTGATATTAGTTAAAATGTGATGTTATTACATTTTAAATTACTTTGCTCTGTAAAGCTTTGAAACTTTGCAGGTGATTGTGTAATGATCTTCATGATGTAATTCTTACATCTACGTAAAGTAGACCTTTAATAGCAGCACTAAAGCACAGTTCCCATCCATTAGAATACCTAGGCAGCATGATCAAAGGAAAACATTTCTCATGTGATTCTCTTAGTATTCTGCACATTTTTAAGTCTTAGGATGCTAGCACCCAAAACTACTTTTTTTTTTTTTTTTTAACTATATAAGGTGTATGAATTTGCTGATCTAGAGGCTCAATGTAGACTAGATAGACTGTAGTGAAGTGACATATTTGGAATATTCTGCCATCAGTCATCTGCAGAAAGAGGGAGACAAAATACAAACTGTTGCCAATTGCAATAGGTAACACCAGAGAGTTGGAATATATAGTGTTTTTTTTTAATTATTCATGTGAAAATTTGTTATTTGAGCCATGATGTGTAGAAAATGTCCAAATCTATTAATATCAGCAGCAACTACATTTTCATTTCTCACGTATGTCCATAGAGAACACACCTGAATTTTTGAACTAGCGACCACTTTAAATACATTGAGTCTGCAATTGGGCTCCTTTATATGAAATCACTGTTCTGCTTCAGGTTTGTTACTGTGAAGGTAAAGGCTAATGGGTTAGAAACATCAGAAAGCGCACCATTTGTTTTGGTCTGTCTAGAGCTGAAGCTGTGTTCAGCTGTGTTGTATTGTTCTATAACTTTTTTTATGTGCCTACAGAGCATTTTGTTCCAGATATGGAAACTGGAGTAGTGGTGGTGTTTTTTTTTTTTTTTTTAAAGATAAATATTTTGTTTAATATGCTTATTGTTTATATACAAGAGAATACAAGGAGAAATAATGGTATGCTTTATGGGACTACTGTCAAATTTTTACTTAGCATTTTTTGGACAGAATTTTTTATTTTTCTGCCAAGCAAATCAGTTTGTGAGTATGATCTGATATTCAAGGTTTAAAAAAAAAAAAAAATTAGGCAGCCTGGTCTAGTGGTTGGTAACTCTGCCGACAGCAGGGTGTTTGAAATGATCTTTAAGAGCCTTTTCAACCCAGGCCATTCTATGATTCTGTGATGATTCTGTGAAGATACTCGTAAGCCAGACTGTTTCAGAAGCCAAGGAGAGGAAATGACTGAAATTGTCTGTGACATGCATTTTTGTTCTACGTGCATGTACTCACAGTCCTTTGTCTCATAAGGGAGTTGTGCACATACATACATCTGTCAGCACCCCTTGCTGCATAAATGATATTGAGTTGCTTAAGTGTGTGGAGAGAGTGCCAACGAAGCTGGTGAAGGACTAGAAAATGAGTTATGGGAAGTGGCCAAGGGAACTGGGGCCACTCCAGACTCTCAGTCTGAAGAAGAGGAAGCTAAGAGGATATCTCATTGCGCTCTATGACTACCTGAATGGAGATTGCAGTGGGGTGGGGTTGGTCCTTTCTTCTCAGAGTACAAGTAATAAGGCACAAGGAAATGGTTTCAAATTCTGTTGGGGAGGTTTGGTTTGGTTATTTGGAAGAATTTATTCACTGTTGGGGTGGTCTGTCATTGAAATTAGCAGTCCAGGTGGAGATATGTAAAAGAGGTGGGGACTTGGTGTTTAGGGACATGGTTTATTGGTAGGACTTGTTACGTTCATGGTTGGACTTGATGGTCTTGAAAGTCTTTTCCAACCTAAATGATTCTATAATTCATTGTGTCCAGGACTGCTTGGACACAGCGTACTGGATCCCTTTAGGAAGATGATGTTGGAAAACATCAAATAAAGCTTGGATTCAGAGAACACTAAATAATCCTACTGCATGCAACTCTGTTACCCAACTGTTTGAGAAGATTTCTCTGTGTTTTCCTGATGGAAGGGGCATAGTGTTCAGTGAATGTTCAGTGAACAGAGAGGAATCTGGTTTTATGGAGTAATTTGTAGAATTTTGTCGTGTGACTTTACTACTGTTCTAGCAGAGGACTGATGTCCTTTCTTCTTCATTTCCAGGGCAGTAAAGTAGATTACAAGATGTTCTGTGTGTCTGATACTGTCTGCATCTGATAAAGTTTTCTAGGACCGTACTATTTGCTTTCTATTATCTGAGAAAGTCAGGTCTATACAAGTAGTAGCACAGGAAATAGAGCTTCAGAAATTACTTTACTACTTTTGTTCTAGAACATTTTTTGGGTTGTCTCTATCACCAACTTTCTGTCATGTCTTGATGTAATATGACATTTTAAAATAGCTTTTCTTAACTTAGGCTGTGTGGTTTCTGAGTGATGTTTCTGTGAGTTTGCCATGTTGCGGTAGAAGCCAAGAGAAGTGATATTTAAAAAAAATAAATAAATGAACACTCAAGAAACAGATTTTATTTTTTCTTAGACTACCAATGCAAAAAATGACTAATATGATTGTCACTTATCATCTTCAGTAGGTAGGTAGTGCTGTTCTGGGTGCCCTAACTGTGCAGATCAATCAGAAAAATATAACCATTGTTCCACTGTTTTTTCATGCTTGGCAAGGGAGACTTGCAATGTAATTGAAAAGTTTTTAAATTTATTATATAATTGAAATGTGTTCCATTCCAAATTGTTTTAACTTTTTTTTTGTTGTAGTGAAATTTATACACCATATAATTTCACCCTTATACTGCGTTATCTGTATTCTAGCCACTCTCCCAATTGGAAAAAGAAGGCAAGAATACTGACTCAATTAAATGAGGAAATTGAACATTCTTGGAATCTATTTAACAAACTCTTTTACATCAAATCCTACAGATCTTCTTCTGAAGGAGAAGAGCTTTGGTTCTGACAAAAATGACAGCCTGTTACATATCTGTGCTTGAAACAGACATGCAGTGCTGCATTGAAATACTGTCACAATCGGGAAACAAATTTTTCATGTCCTCTGTGGATAAGAGCTAAGATAGGTAAAGCCACTCCACCACAACTGTGTGAGAAAAAACAGACTGTGTTCAAGAAAGAGTTTTAAGAATCTGTAGAAGATTAACATTTGTATTCTATTATAACATTAGGTAATATTTTATCAGTATGTGACCAATATTATAGGAATAATGCATCAATAAACTGTTTTTTGTTTAAGTATGCTTAAAAGTTTTGCATCTCGGTGTTAAATGCACATCAACTATAAATCTGGTTTTAGTTCAGACCTCTTACTTCCATATTATTAGCATTGAAACAGAAGAAACTAATTAGTAATTATAGTTTATTTATAGATGTATTTATTAGATTCAACCACAGAATAGAAGTGATTTCTCATCAGTCATGAGTATTAAGCACTAGAAGGCCAGATAATAATTTAAACAATTATATCTATTTTTACCCCAGCGGTTTTGTAACTCAGTATGCCTTTTATGAGTATCCTGGGTAAACAGTAGGTGGGTAGAACTAATTTTCTAAAATTCTGTCCTTTCTTATGCAGGTATTAGGAAACCAGTATTTTACAGAGGGGAAATGGAACTGTCACAGATTAAACATGTACAGTTGAATGAAGGCTGTTAAAATAACTCCATTGTAGCAGCATAAGTAGTTTTTACAAATATGCTTATTAATTTAAACTTCAGAAACATCAGAGAGGAAATAGAAAGTCTGTAATAGGCTGTCTTGTTGAATCATGTGATAGAAGAAAGCAAAAGTGAAAATGGATTGATAAATCAGTGAAAGTGAATATATTCACATACAAGTATTGCTTTGGAAACAACGTTAATCTATGCTTTAAATTGCAGTTAAACACAGCCTTTATGTAAAAAGAGCAGCTACTTTGCAATGCAGTGATTGTTTAACAAATTTCATCAGTTGTTAAGTCAGGTTTAGTGCATTCCAAGGATTTCAGATTAGTCTGTTCCTTGTGGCAGTACAAGTGAAGAAATGGTGCAGTATAGCAGGTCTGCAGAAGAAGTAATGTGAAGGAGGTGTTTTCCATATAAGATTTGCAAATGTCAGTAATTTTGTTTCAAGCATGTCTTTTCAATGTCCTTCTGCATTTCTGTGTTGTTATTTAGAAATCTCTTAATATCACTGCCCAAGCAAAAAGCTTAAGCTACGTTTAGTTCAGCTTGCTTTCCTGCATTGGACTATTCAACAGGCACAACATAAAATGTAGCTGGAGAATAAAACCTTTCGCATTCATTCATTTTGGCAAAGGATGACAATTAAGTTGTTTGAAAAAACTGAAAGGCAAGAATCAAAATGCTAGTTGACTATATCCTGAGGATGAATGACTGCATCACACTGTGTTCTGAAGTGGGAGAATGTGGCTTTCCCTTCATCCCTTCGCATGCATTTTTTTTTTTTTTTTTTTTTTTTTTGTCTGATTCTGGAGTTTTTTGATGTGAAATCTCTGATTTTTTATTTTTATTTTTTTTCCCCTCTATTCTCATAGTCCTGGATTGATTAATATCCTCCAGTGTAAAGGAACCAGGTGAGACTCCTGGTACCATATGCCTTTGTGATCATAAGCTAGTAAAAGGGAGGTAAAAAAAGATAAAAATAACAACAGTCATTTCCTTTCTTTAGTACTGTTTCAGATTCAAATTCAAAGAGAGTGTTTCTTGATTTGCCAGGAGTGTGTCACTAGCCTCTACTTTTGGGAACCTGATTTTTCTGAAGTTAATGGGAAGCAGTTCTTTTGACATCCTTTTTCTCACACGATGCTTCTCAATGGCAGTTTCTAGACCTAATTCCACACTTACTGTGATGACGCCAAGTGGAGCTCTGCCCAGAGAGGGAGATGTGCAGGAAAGGAGTCCAGGATGTGTGGGACTCAGTAGGGAGAAGTGGAGAATTGTCCTCTCTGGAGTGAGAAATTGTATTATCTATTTTTCTTTTTGAGAAAAATCTAAATGCTCAATCTGTAATCTGGATACTTAGAATTTTGCCATTATCGCTTCAAGAATGCTTGTATTTTTAAGTTGCAGTAGCAACCAATTAATGTGTTCTTCACTCTTTTGCTTACGCATTCAGAATGATGTAATATAATAGGCGCATTCCATAGCGGCATGTCATGTAAATATTTAGAAAATTAACTGTTTATGTAACTTTACTTTAAATCGAGTCTAAAAGCAAATTTCTTTGCTGGCCTAATTTTCCTTAAGAAGTGGAGAGTATTTCAGGGCTGGAAGCCAGTGATTTTTCTCCTGGTATTTACCAGGTCCTGTTGCACTCAACATAGGCTTAGCACTCTGGCTGCCAGTGGTACATTAAGTTTAAGCTACTTGTTTAGAAATCCTTACAACTTCACATTGCTGTGCTGTATAAGTGATCCAATTTCATCTTGTGCTTCCTTTTGCCTGCTGAGATCGTCCAGTAAAGCAAGTGGCAGTGCTTCAGAAGAGAGGAAGAAAACTCCCACCTGTGGAGTCTGTGCATGGAACACTCTCCCTTTTCTTTATGAGATGCGTGCCTTTTGGATAATGGTTTCCCATCCTTTCTGTTGACCAGCTGTATCAGTTAGTTACTTTTATTCCTGAGGACCATATCACTCTTATCATTTAGATGGCAGTCATTCTACTTTTTTTTCTCCATGATAAAGCTTGTTCAAGTCTACTGATTGAAATAAAAAGTTTTTGCTATAATGTATAAGAATAATATATAAGAAATTTTTGTTATAATGAATAACAATAGGAGTGCTATTCCTTCCTTCCATTCTTTCTTTTGGATTTCTCAGTGTGTTAAATTATCTATAATTATATTACAGTATATGGTTTATCTGAGTCTTTGTCTTGTCTTTGAGCACCTTGATAAATCTGGAAAGGACTAATTTAAATTCTCCATAGTTGCTGAAGTTTTTAATAAGATTACTTGGTCTGATAATGTACTTCTTTCTCCCATTAGAATATATATTTCAGGTAAATTTAATTGCCTCTTTAAGCAATGTGAATCTTGAAAAATTATCTTCAAATAATTTGGATTTAATTTGCATTGCTGTAAGTAAAATTTTTTTTAAGCTTTAAGTGCAGAATGTGACAACACAAACTACAAGCTCCAGTAGCTTTTTTTTTTTTTTTTTTTTTTAATATAGATCATTTTGAACCTCTTGGACTGATTCTGATAGCAGAAGATTGTGGTTAGGGCAGGATTTTTCTTGCTATTTAAACTAAAAACTTGGAAAAAGATTCTCAATGCAAACCATGTTTTCAATGCCTCTTAATGACAAAACAGAAAATCAGTAGTGGAGGACTTTTCCTGGACCACTTTCCCTCCCTCCCATCTCTGTGAAGTGAGGGCTTGCCAGCCTTCTGGAGTGCTGTGGGCTGCGTTGTGCTTCACTCCCCTGCTGGTAGCTGCATGCTGTGCAGTGCGTGGTGTTTTGGGGTCAGCGTGATGTCTCATCTACTACAGAATGACAGCCTCTCAGTTGAATGCAGCCAGTCAAACTAAATGCCTGTGAAGTTCATGCCGTGTGAAGTTCAGAAAAGTGAAGTGTGAAGTCCTGCACCTGGGGGAGGAGCAATTCCATGGACTGGTACTTACTGGGAGGCCCCCAGATGGAAATTGGTAGGAAAAGAAACCATGAAGGTGCAGGGACACTGTCGCTAATGAGGCAGCAGTTTATCCTTGCAGTAAGGAAGGCCAGCAACATCCTGGAACACACTGAAAGCACTGCTAGCGAATTGTGGGATCCTCTCCATTTGGTGTGGGTGAAACCACACATGAAGAGCCATGTCCAGTTTTACACTCCTTGCAGAGACAAGGACAGACTGGAGTCCAGCAGAGAATCCCACAGGCAACGAAGAGTTCAAAGTATCTGCGCTATGAGAATAAGGCTGGGAGAGTTGGGATTGGAGAAGAGAAGGCTGGAGGGATTTTTATCATTGTTTAAATACCTGATTGGAGTGGAAGGAGGTAAAAGAGATCGAGCCAGATCCCTCTCACTGACATACAGTGACAGGACAAAAGGAACTGGGAACAACTATTAAAAACAACAGAACAACAACAACAAAAAACCCATGAAATTCCATCTGAACACAGGAGAACACTTGTAAACAAGAGCCAAATTTATTGTAGTGCCAAACACTTTAATAGGCTGCACAGAGAGAACACAAAGTCTCCACTTAACATCTGAGTAGACATGGACAAGAGTAACCTGTTTGATGCCACCCTACTTGAGCAGGGGTGGTAGGTGGTGGAGTGGGAACAGGGACTGCCAGCTGCTCTTCTCAAGCTCAATAGAGCTGTGATTCTATAAAATTTAGTTGAAAAATGAATTCCAAATCAGGACATGCATATGTTACATTTCAAAGAATTATAATCATAATAGATTTCTTTCCTCTTAACAGAGGAAATCCTTATGAAGCTGCAAAAACGAAATTCTGTGTACTGATTTAAGTTTGTGTATCATTAGTATATCATCAGTATAACAATATTTAAGATGTTAAAATTTGGTATAGATGTTCAGAAATCATCAGAAGTCAGGGCTAGATGATCTTTAAAGATCTCTTTCCACTCTAAGGATTTTGATTCTGTGATTCTAAGCATAACACTTCAGCATGGTGTACAATGAATGCTTTGTTTTTTGAGAACTCTCAATAGTCTCTCTTGCAACCATGTTACGTAAGTATTATATTTTGAATTCATAAAAAGCATAATCATTTTACTCAACCAGCTTCGCTTTCATCGAGGGGTTCATAAAGCAGTTATTTTAATTGGCCATCATGTTTGACAGTGGTGAAAATGACAGGCAATGCCATTAGCTGTGGTGCTGATAGACAGTAATAATGTTGGAATGGGAAATGATCATCTCTCAGTTGGTCTACTTAAGACAGTCCTTTTTACTCAGATTGGCCACTTTAATGACCTTTTCTTTAGGTCTGCATTATGGTAAGTCCTGTTGCAGTATCCCTGAGCCTCCTACCAGGCCTTCTAAGTGGCAGAACATAGATTGTAGCATGGAGTGTGTGTGTATTTGAGGATGCATGCTTCAATAATGCAAAGCATTTTTACTTGTTATTACCATCATAGTTTTTATTAGGTGAACCAAACATATTTTAGAGGGCCTTAACTGCCCTTAGGAGATTTCATTTTTTGGAAGTTTCAGCAAACACAGCACTTGACAGTTTTGGAGCCACAGGTACAGGCAGATCCCTGTTTCTGCTTTACAGCATATGGCAGGCAATGCGAGGAAAACTCAGAAGCTGTTATCTCTCAACTCTGCAGGTGGTTTGGGCTGAGGGTCTTCAAACCTTCCTTGTCTTCTGAGCACTTGAAAGGTACTTTCAGAGGGCAGATATACATCTGTAATAAGTTGAATGGTAGTCTTGTTTTTTTCATTTTTCTTCCACCATTGGCTGTTGTGAGACTATATGTGACTAGCACTTTGCTTTTAGGAAACAAAATTATATCTGAAGAACTTAATCACAGTTTTGTTCCAAGCCAGAGGGCTTTAAGAGGCTTAGTCCTGTGTATTAGCATCGTTAGCTGATGCATTTATGTAGTTTCATTCATGTCTTAGTCTCTCATATCAAGGGTTATTGAAAGGATCATTGAAGCTGTGTCACAAGACTTAGAGATGAGTCTTTAGGTAGAAGTTTCCTACTTCTTCAGGATGAACAAACCAGCAACCTCCTAAAAGCTAGATTTGTTTTACTGGAGCACACTTGGGTTACCTAAAGCAGTTATCTGTTTAACTAGGGGGAGCTCTGGTCTGTCATGTAAATCTTGTTACTTAAGCCTCCTTCAGAGGAGGCACTGATCCAACTTCAGCTTTCTCAACTCATGCAAACCCCCCCCACTTTCTTTTGGTCTCCAGAGCAGTGCTTTTCCTTTCTTCCTTACTGTGCTGCTTTCATCCTACCTGGCAACTTTTCAACTTGAGTTTTGTCAGCAACTTCCATTTCTGCTGGTCTGTAGCAGAAGCTGCACATGCAAGTCTGTCCTTCTGCCCCAGGGAAGCATTCAAGGGAATGGGGTCCCATTCTTTACTTGCATCCTCTCTGTACAAGGTATGTCCGTAATAAATTGAAAACAGATTAATTCTGCCATCTGTTAGACATCAAAACAGAAGTAGGATAAAACAAGAATTTGTAATAGCTTAAAAATATAGTGCAATCTGGAGAGAAAGCAGGTGTAATCTTTCTTCTTGATAACATCTGTATTTGGAAATATACACATATTTGCAAAAAAATCAAAGTAATATCCCAAATTGCTAACCTAAAAGATTGTAGGAAAAAAATATATAGTACATCAGATGGGCTATTTATTTCATTATAATAAAGAAGCACATCTTTAATGAATTAAAACCTATTTTGTGAAGAACAGTGGTGCAAAAGTTGACACTGAGTCAAGAGGCATCGTACTTGCAAATAAGGGAGGTTGTGATTAAGTAGCACGATGTGCTGTTGGTAAAAGCTTTTGACCCAATCTGCTCTGTGTTGTTGATATCATACACTAGATATTCAAGCAGTGATGCGTATCTTTCGAAGCCTAAACTTATGTGTTAACTGGCCTGCAATACAGAATTTAGACTTCAATTGACAGCAAAGTGGTTTTATAAAAAGGCCAGAATTATGGCTTTTCTTTTAATTTGAAGGAGAGGCTTCTTAAGTCTACCCAAACAGAAGTATCGAGGTGGTTTGTATGGTGGTGGTGATTAAGACACCTGTATAGCAATTTTTAGAGGAAGTTGCAGGTGTGCCAAAGCTGGCTTTCAGTTTTACCAATTCCAGCAGTCCTCTAGAGAGGTGAACTCAAAGTTAATGTCCTCAGGGACATGCTGTAAGAACATAGTATTTGGCCTGCGTGAATAATTCTTGTTTCCTGTTCTACATCTACGTACTTCCTGCTGCAGCATTAAGTTCAGTCTTAAGTTGTCTTTATGAAGTAAAGGCCAGCTGCATTGCAGAGTACAGTATTAGTACGTGTCCTATACTGTCAGTTTTCTGGTAAATAGATATTCAATGTGAATGGCATGTAGATTATTTTTGAATAGCTTATTCAGCAAAGCTACTGAGCAGTTAGTCTGAAGGTATTTGTCTCAAGTCCCTCACAGGTAGTAACTGTCGCCTGTTTTAAATGCAGTCTTCCAGTGCACTGGAGTTTATTTTGTACTGTGATGCACATATAGCCAATTACGTAGTTACTGTATGTAATTGTAATGCTTATGTATGCTTCATGAATTCTTCAGAGTTGTGAGTGGTAACTTCTCACTTGCCATTTGAATGCTTTTGATTCTCCTTAACCAACAAATTCCAAGATCATGCCATGAGAAGTTGTGGGTTTGACTTGACTTTTAGAAAACTAAGAGCTCCAAGTAAACATATTTCTCAGAGTGGTATATATATAAGTACATAAAACCTGACAGAATGCACTAATGAATTCTGAGGGTTTTGGCTGATGTCATTGCAAGGATGCTCTTGATAGATAACTCTTGTAAGGTCAAAGTGGCTGGAGAGGTTCTGAGCGATAGAAGACCGTATGCCATTTCAATCTCAGGGAATTGCTAGAAGATACAGGGATCTACAGGCCTATAAACCTCACCTAAAACCCAGTGAAGATTATGGAGCAATTAATCCTGGAAACAAATTCTGAAAACATGAAGGAGAAGACGGTAATCAGGAGTAGCTGTCATGCATTTTCGAAGAAGAAATCATGCTTAAGCAACCTTGGTGCTTTCTACAGTGAGGTGTCTAGTTTGGTGGATAAGGGGAGAACAGTGAATATTGTCTCCCTGAACTTTAGTAAGGCTTTTGATGCTGTCTCTTGTAACATCCTCATTGCCAAGCTGGCAAAATACAGGTTTGATAAATTGACAGTGATGTGGATTAAAATCTGCCTGAATGATAGGGCCCAGAGGGTAGTAGTCAGTGGAATGAAGTCCAGTTGGAGGGATGTCATTAGTGGTGTAATCCAGGATCAGTATAAGGGCCCAGTACTATTTAACACCTTCAGTAATGATCTGCATGATGGAACTGAGAGAACCTTTAGCAAGTTCACGGGTGACTCAAAACTGGAAGGAGTGGATGTTAATATCAGATAGATGTGCTCTCATTCAGAAGGACTCGGATGGGCTGGAGAACTAAACGGAGAGGGAAAACTCATGAGGTTCAACAAAGGGATATTTAAGGTTCTGAATCTGGGGGAATGCAGGGGGGAACAAACAAAACAGCAAGCACCAGTACAGGCTTGAGGCTAAGTGTCTGGAAAGCAGCTTTGTAGAAAAGGGCTTTGGGATCTTGGTGGACAACAATCTGGCCATGAGCCAGCAACTCACTTCAAATGCAAAGAAGGCCAATACTCTCCTGAAACATTAGAAGGGGAGCCTGGGGTCCTGGATTTTCTTGCAGTTGCTGTTGTAGTCTCTATTTCTTGGGACATAAAAAATTATTTAGGATACTTTGAAAGTAAAGCCTCCTATTTATTTCCATGGAAACTACAAGAGATACAAAGATCATGATAGAACCATAGAATCACTCAGGTTGGAAAAGACATTAAAGATCGTCAAGTCCAACCATGGCCTGACCAAACTACCCTAGCAGCCCTCTGCTAAGTCATGTCCCTGAGCACCACATCCAAATGGTTTTTAAACACATCCAGGGATGGTGACTCAACCACCTCCCTGGGGAGCCTATTCCAGTGCTTAACAACCCTTCCTGTAAAGAAATGTTTCCTAATAGCCAACCTAAACTTACCCTGGCACAGCTTAATGCCGTTTCCCCTCGTCTTGTCACCTGTCATCAGTGTGAAGTGACAATTATTTGATAATATTTGATATTACCACTATTTGATAGAGCAAATTCAAAACACTGTTTTTTAACATAGCTGCCACATTAGCAGTGCATTTTCACCAACAGTGAACAAGAGCCTGCATTATGAGCCATGCTCATAAAAATCTGTACTAGTGAAAGTGATTCCCTGTTGCTGTCTGAAATGCACCCCTCCCCTGGCTGCCTCAGTGTGCTCGCATTCCCTGTTTGGTCTCCATAAATGTTCAGCAAGCATTGATGAATGTCAGTGGGAACCATTTTTTACACATGTGGGAATTCAGTGACACGCATTTGCTTCATCTGCGCTTCTACATTGTCATGCTGTCAGACTGCCCCACTGCTGCCATCTAACAACAAAATATAACAGGATATTGCTGGAAAGGTTTAATCTCTGCTGCTGTACCACCTGCCTCTGACTTCATGAGCCAACACAGTAACATAGGAGGAGACATTACTTTTTGGACAGCCCTCATACTTTTCCTTATTAGACAATTTCTCCTTACAAAGTCGGGCTTGCTTGGCTTTGGGGTTTTTAGTGAAGTTTCTAGATTTTTGCTTGCTTTGTTGTGTGTTGTGTTGTGCAGCTGTATCCTATAGGAAACTGATAAATGAATGGCAAAGAAAGTGAGACTGGGAAGTAGAGAAGGTAATGGAAGATAATGATCTATAATGAGCAAGAATACAGTGATTTGTAAAGCATCACATAGAAGGAGGGAAAATTAAATGAGTGGAATTCACTAATGGAATATACACGACTCTCCAAAGCAGGCTTCAAGGAGATATAGCAAAGTACAACTGTGGGATGTTTGTATTTGCATAACATGGATGTAAGTAATTTTATGCAAGTTTTCTCTCAGACTTTACAGTGCTTTCCTGAGAGTAGGTGTATCCTGCAGCCTCACTAAGAATAGGCAGGAAATCTTAAAGTCATGATTTAAAAAAAAGAAAAGAAAAAAGGTGGGAAAGACTGTAGGAAGAAAATGAATAGAAAGTGGTAAGCCATATAGAAAGAGTGTGAGAAGGAGCACAACTGATATGGCAGTCAATGGCAGAATCAATGGCAGAAGAAGATGGTGGTGACTGTATAAAATGTGGAAGAATTAGAAACATTGGCCTGCCATCTCTTTCTCTTAAGGAATTTGGAAACATCTCAGCTATTTGCTGGTTATGTGATTGCTGCTTCTTGCTGGAGACCATTTCTGAAGAAAATTTGCCATGCTGATCATTTACACTGTTTCATGGAAAGATGCTGTGTTTTGAAAAAACAAACAAACAAAAAAAAAACCCTAAAAAAATGGTGAAAAAGTTTCCTGACTTACCTCATTTGACAAAGATTAGTCAGTTTTCAATGTGTGATCTGGGTGTATTTAATGCCTGCAAAAATAATACTCTATTCACAAGTTCTTTTTTAGACATCTATTTGCACTATGGTGTTCCCTTCCACTTGGGTGCGAGAACATGCTGATTTTTTTTCTGGGGAGAGAAAGCCCTAATGAGGATAGAAAAATGGCCATTTCCTATAAAAACATACTCAAATAAAACCTGCAAGCCTCTGTCTTTCAACAGTTTTCTGTTTGTAATGATCTCAGTTGCAAGAAGCTGGTGCTTGGTCTCATAATACAGTTAATTACCTGAGTAAGCAGTAATGTTTTATGCTTTTCTCAGAAAAAAACTGCGTTTAACTTGGGTGCATTTTTCTTTAAAAAAAAAAAAAAAATTAAATATTGATCTTGAGTGCGTTGATCAGTGTGAGGAATTACATTGATATTCACTTCAAATTAGATTTTTGCTTTCATTTTTCATGCTTTTAGACTTGACAAATTGCCAGACTCTGTTAGCATGAGCATGCTGGTGTCATGAATATTGTAGCTTCCACGTGGCTTTGTTAGTGAGCTGATGTAAGTCTTCGTTAACAAGAAAATATTCAAGTGCACTTGAAGAGACTTTAGTCTCTTAAAACAATTGTGTAGTCTACTGTGATCTACTGCCCCTGGTGGCATTCTCTCGTGTTTTCTGATTGCTGGTTTGTTTCATCATCATGCCATTTTCTCACCGCCAGTATAGATGAATGCTCTATATAGCCTATAGTAGGTTATCTATCATAGGTTATAGTAGGACACTAAATTCTTCAGTACAGCGTTAGACCAGGGAAAAATGAGTGGTATGCTTGTGCTTGGAGCCTATATTATTGCTGAAAATGTTTTGATGCCTACAGAGAGAAGTTCTAAAAAGCAGAAAATTAGCACTGCAGTATGTACTTGTGCTATCAACTTTTGGTTTTGGAAGCAATGTAGATCTCATAGAACTGATTCTACTAGTGAAAAAAATATATGAATTACTCCCTTGCTTTCCACCCGTGCTTCTTTGTTATTTTTGCATCTCTTGCCATACTGACTTTAAAATTAAACTTCAAAAAAAATTGCCAAGAAGCAGCCACTGTGGGACACGTTTATTGTATCTGCTCCTCTTCTTGCTCACTGAGCCTCAAGTTATATGATTAAAGCTGGGACAGCAGTTGCAAGCAATTGAATTGATGATTTGGAAGAAAAGCTAACAGGTGAATTCAGCTGGGTGTCCTTTTTTTAATATGGAGTTCCAGGATTATCAAGCAAACAGCACATGATGTTTCTGCCAACAGTTGATCCAGTTAGAACCATGATCCGCACCACTATCCCATCGAGTTACAAGGGGACAGGGAGTGGAAGTGGGTGTATGATGTGATCTCCTGGAATTTGGTTTAGGAGCATTGAACCCAGGAAGAACAGATAGAGCTGTAAGAGATAAAACTTCTATCTTTGTGAAGGGCAAAGGCCTGCAGCTTCCCCAAATGTTACAGTTTGAAAGCATGTGAAAACAGAAAAGAAAATGTTCTTGCAGAAGTGATATCTGGAGTCTGAAGGGTGATGTCCCTAGCTGAGGGTGCTGGGGAACAGCCTCTTTCTTCAGAAGGAGATTTTTGAGGAGTTCCTGATGTGGGGTGACCCAGGAACCAGTTGCTGTTGCTGTTAACAGCTGCTTTTCTTTCAGCTCTGATCTTATGCGGCTTGGAGCATTTTAAGCATCCCTCAAGAAGACAGAATCTTGCCTTGCAATGGTTGCTATGTACAACATGAGACTGGTACCACTCCTAAAGAGTATAGGTTTGGCTCTGGTTTCAAGTATACAGTTTTTAGTAGAACAGGCTAACTGCTCTACTTTGACAAGTGTTTGGTCCCCTTTTCCTACCCTCTGTGCCACACAGGTGGCTGAATTAGTAGAACTCTTGCATGAGGTGACACCAGTAGGCTGGTTATGTTGGTGACATTGACTGTTCAGTCAGTAGTCTTTGGAAGGTTATGTATTGTATAATATTTGGAGAATAAAATCCAGAAGAAGCTGTTGTTATCCAGTCAGCTTTCTGACCTGTCATACCCCCGTGAATTATTCTGAACAACATTAATAATGTAAATGCTTGTTTGTTTGAAAGCACCAGCTGTATGCTGTGAATTAATAAGTCTTAAGGTAGCTTTGTCAAAGTCAGATGTCCATGCCAGTGAAATTTTTGTATTTATTTTTTCAGTCAAAAGCGTTGTTCCTTCTGTTTTATTTTAATAAATAAATAAAAGATTCTGTTTGCCAGATTCAATCATGTGAACATAGGCACAGATATTCTGTGTACAGAATGAGATGAATGCCAGAAGTGTGAGTTTTGTGGTTATTGGTAAATGTGGCTTCATGTGTTTCTGGTATAGTTTGTGCAATATTATAACATAAAACTCCAAGCGTTTGTATTTATTTATTTTTGCTGTATGCTTTTGTAGATCTGATTCTGTTTACACATGCAAGAAAATTGAAAAGTGGTTGGATGTATGTAAGCAGAATCAGTGCTGTGATTGAAGTGCTCTTAAAATAAGCATGCAGAAGTAGAAGTGTCTGGAGATATAAAATATTCAGAGGGTTGAATTAATGACTGGGAAAGACAGTTTGATGTTTTGAAAGTTTATTTTTTAAAAATTAATCAATTAGGACTTAATATAAAGCTGTTTCATTAGCTGGCAGCTGCGGGTGTCGCCTCTGTGAGTGAGGGGAAGGATGGCATAGCAGGATGGCTGCACGGTGCTGCTGCTGGTGCCATTTGGTTGGGCTTCTCTTCCATCATCTCTTGTGCCCAGCGAAGTGAGGGTATCTCCTGGCAGATGGTGTTCATGGTGAGATAATTGTGTTCTCTGCTGTGAAAGGAGCTTCTTTGAGGCAGTGATAGCAGCAGAGTGTTTTAGCATAGACGTTGAAGGAAGTAAAAATTGTTAACTGTAAAAAAAAAAAATATATATATATATATACACATATATGTACATATATTTCCATATATAATATGAAAATCTATAATAGAAGATGTTCTGACATCCATTTTGAAAGGCTTTTTCAGGACTCTTTCTGCAACTCCATGTGAAATCCTATCTCTCCCCAAGTTCATTGTATAATAGTTCCTCAGGCTGAAAAGGTTTCCATGTGTCTCTGCGAGTGTGTGTGTGTGTGTGTGTGTGTGTATACAGCCAGTTAATGGGCTGTATAAATAATGATTCTGCTTCTTGACTAAATGATCCATCTTGCTGATGCTGCTGTGGAGCATATCCATTGCTGTTAGAGTTGAGCTCTGGAGGCTCGGTGTGCTTGTTGCTGAAATCTCAGCTGCTGCTTCTGTGTAGCAGAACTTGAATCCCACTTGTGGTTTTTGTCAGAAAATCACGATGTTGGTATTACTGTAGGCTTCTCACACATGTATCTGAAAATGGTATCCCATTTCTCTGCTTCCTAAGTATGAGACACAGAGGATGGTCTAAATGTAGCATAGTGGATCGTAGATTTGTGCATTAGAAGTGTAATTTAAGGCACCTCTCAAATCTTTTTTTTTTTTAAGGGTGCGTACATAAAATTAAAAGTATGAATTTTCTGAATAAGGGATTATTTCTTTAATTTTAATTCTCTCAGCAGGAGCTGCTGTTTTATTGATGCTATTTAGCAGAGGGCCCGATTTGTGGTACTGCACTGAGAAGTTGTTTGTTGGGGAACATATTGCAAGTAATATGTCCTGCTAACTTTCTTTTTTTTTTTTTTTTAATATTTAAAAGCTTGTTTTAACTGAAACTGGTATAAGGTTTACATCACAGACCTTTGATCTTTCAGCTTTTCAATATCACTACACATAGGAAAGCATGAAGAGAACACTTGGTGTTGGGAAGATGTTTTGATCAACCACAATTGGAATTGTTACTTTGTCGCTGGCTTTTCTCTGACCTGATAGTATCAGCAATATCTTTGGGTTATCTGTTATTTTGTCTTATATTTATGTGGCACCAGTACTACCTAGTGACTTCTTCATCCCTTTTCACTATGGGACTGAGGAAACTATTTAAATCTATATTGATCATTAGGTGAATCAAGTAGAGCACAATTTATATTATATTCTGTGGTGGATACAAATTGTGCTTCCAACCTCAGGCTAGCCCCTTCTGTGGAGCAATGACAAATAATTATCCTTTTGAATTATGGTCTTGGCATCAAGTACAGGAAATGTCCTCTCCAACATGTTAGAGGAAAATAGGGAAAATGGCTTGTGCTGTACAGACTGTCTGCAGATGACTATTTGCAAGCCCTTTCAAAAACTAAGGGAATATACGATGTCAGAGCTCAAGGTTTCCCAGTAATACTTGTCAATTCTTTCTTCATTCAGCCCCTTTCTCTTTCTTTTTTCCAGTTTTTAATTAAATGAGGTGCTTTCAGTAGACCCAAGTTAAAACCTACTGGTAATAGATTGATTCATACCATTCTGACATTTCTTTGTAGTTAAACACCTGATTAAGCCAAATGTCTGGAGGTTCAGGGTTTTTTTTTTTTTTTTTTTTTTTTTTTTGTATACTCAAAACAACTTTGAAGATGCTCTCCTTGAAGTTCTTGTGTGCCTTAGTGAAAAAGAAGTGCTCTAAATATGCCACCTAAGTGTATCTCAGCACCTGATTATGAGACAGCCAAATCCTAGTGCTGGAGAATCTGTTGCAGTGACCCATAACCCAGCCCTTTGTACACCATTATGTGCCTTGTGCTCAGGCAACGAGATGTGAGCCACAGAGCAGAACTGCCCCGTCATTCCCATTTGCCCAAACTTTGTTCCAGAAGGCAAGTTGTCTCTTCTCCATCCTGACAAGTCTCGGGGAGTGAGATAAAAGGATAACTAAGAGACAATTTCACTTAGTTTTGAGGGTGGTTATAAATCTGAGTTAAAAATAATTGCAAGTAATAAGTATCAAATACTGTATCAAAATGTACCAAGTGTATACCATCATACAGTTGACTGAGATTGTAGAAATCAGGTAGCATGTCTTAGTTTCTTGAAGTATTTTGAAAATATTGGATTTCTTAAGGGGAAAATAAAGATATATAATAACGGTTGGATTTGGTCTTGAAGGGTCATTTCCAACCTATGATTCTAAAACTGCATTCATGTTACCAGATTTAGTCTGTGGACCTGATTAAGGACAATAGATATGGGTGTAGGGAAATGACAGAAGTTTTAGAGGTATCTTCAGGAAATGGATTTTGGGAAGAAATCTAATGATAGGGTGTGTAATGCATTCAGTCAATCTAGTCAAAATATTTCTCAGATTGGAAAGAGAGAGCTCCTTTCAAGTATTGTGTTTCTTTGGCCCATTTCCTAGCTGCTGAATTCTTCCTCTCAGGATACAACCTTTTAAAGATCAGCAAAGGAAGTACTAATAAGCCAGGAGACTTTCGCTGCCAGTGCAACATAATTCTCTTTATAGTGAAAGTAGATCAGAAGCAGAAAGCTGCAGCCAGTTCCCCATGGAATGGAGAGAATACCTATATTATAGCTGCAGTGAAAGGGGAAAAAAATATGGCAGACTATGAAATTAGCTATCTGACAAAAGTACTGTGTCTTATGGAAATTCCATTATATAAGAGTGCACAGGAACTGAATCACAGTGGATAGACCAGGCATGGGGCATTTCCCTGAACACACAGAAGATGCTTCCTGCAAGAGACTAAAGTAAGCCAGAAGATGTATGAATGGATGTAGAGCATTCTGTGCACACAGATGTGGACTAACTAGATCTAAGTTGCTGGGAGATGATTTTCTGCTGTGTGAATCTAGGAAAACGTCTTTAAAGCCAGCTTAAACAACTTCACTGGGATAGCTGTGGTGTTGGGGAAAACCAAACTGGGAAGGATCTCATTCATGCAAGGAGAAAAGGCCTTTTCTGTGCTCCAAAGCGGTCTTTGCAAGTGCTGTTCATAGATGTAATGTTAATCTCTGTGTTAGTTTTTTCAATAGCATTTTAAAGACTGTAATGGTACGTGGAAATGATGTGTGCTAGATTCCAGGTCAGACACAATCTGCAGCTTATGGACTTGATTTGACATTTTGTTAAATACTGAGCATACTTTAGAACACCTCTCTCTCTTCCTCTGTCCCTCTCTCTATTTTCCTGCAGATTTTGTTAGAGGTGCATATAAGTTTGTGGAAGATTCCGGCAGTTGTGATAGGCCAGCTTTATATTGTCCTGAAGAGGTCATGGCAATCAGGGGACATCACTGATTTCTTGGGGGCAAAAGAACAACAACAAACGTTAGCTTCTCTGATTTCTACTGGACAGTTGCGTACCCTGATCACTCTGGTCATAGACTTGAGTTGTGACCTCAAGTTTGTGGCTTGACCTAGGACTTGCCTCTTGTCTTGTCTTGGCAGTTGCTGGCTACCGTCACTATACCTGTTCTGCTGTTCAGGCAGGGTACTTTTGAGCTTACTGACCCTCAGTGGAGCTGCTCTGCTGCCTGCTTTGTTTCCGTGCTCAGTGGTTGGCTCCTTTGCCTTGCAGAAGTGCTCTGGCTGCCTGCTCCGTGCAGAGTGTAAGCTGGGTGAGTTCCAGAGATCCCTTGCAGCCTACGTGACTTTCTGTGAAATCTGGCCATGCTCCAGCCTTGCCTACAGCATTCATGGAGCTCTAAATTGTATCGACTGTTTTATGAGTCCCTATGTGGCCGCTGTTGATATTTTTGTTATTATGGATACAGAATCTTAGGCAACCTTTTATTGAGGTAAATGCAATACAGTGAATTTAATTCTATTGCGTCTCTCATCATAGGATGCAGACAAAAAAAGAGGAGGCAGATAGCTGAGGGGCTTCATCAGATTTCAAACGATACACCTGAAGAGGGCTGTGGAAGGGATAACCTCCCACTATCCTGGAGTTGCAAGGGCAAGGGTTGTAAACCAGGCTCAGTTGAGATCTTCATTATTGGTGCTACTCCTCTTAGCATCCATCTTCTTGTGTCGCATAGGAACAAGCAAGTTTTGATGTACATGCTCTCACACTGTGTGATGTTGCCATGGTGCAGCCCCCAGTGTTCAGACCTATTCTATACATGTCCTTAGAGAATGAAAAATAAAAAGTTAAATCTCAGGCTGTTTTTGTCAGGCTGTTGGTTGTACTCGTCGTGGAAGAGTGTGAAGCAGAGGGAATCTGCTGTGCTGAACTCATGCTTCCAGCTTTTACAAATCAAATTCCAATAGCTTGGACTCCCAGTGGGCTGGAGAAAAGTTGCGTGCAGCAAATAATGTGTTTCGCATCATGTTGAATTCATAGTTTAACTGCATAGCGATTCAGTGCCTGCTCCTGGAAGTCCACGCAATCCATGTATGCTATTAGCTCTGTGGGACAAATTCACCTCTCTTCTTTGGTCCTCTCAAAGCTGCTTTCATTGGCTTCTGCTGGAAATGGAAGGCACATGTGGAAAGCAGAAAATCAGCAGACGCTATTAGGTGTTTTACTGCAGGTATTAGCTGTACCAGGCTGGGTGAAATTGTTCTATGTTGTGCTGTGTTACCCTAACTCTGCTCCTACACAGTGCTAATTATAATCTTGATATTATCCAATTAAAAACCACTCTCTATGCTGCCTAATTGATTCTATTGCCATGAAACAGTGAAAGCCAGGCGGGCTTAGCAATTCTGTAGGATTTTTGTCCCAAACTCTGACACATAGTTCATGAATACTGGGGGGAGGATGCCTACAAACAAATGGGATTGGCCATTATGGATATTTTCAGTAAAACATTAGTATTAAACAGTATGCTTTCCAGGTAGTTTATCTGAATGAATAGAATGTTGTCCATGTGGTGGTCTGCACAGTAGATGACTGCAGTAAGTATTTATGCCGACACTTTTGCATTTGGAGCTGCTCTGAGTAAGGAGTCACTCTGTTTGTACTACAGTTTCTAATTCTGACTATGCCACTAAAACCCAGTGTGATTTTAATGGTTTTCAATGTAAGTCTGAATATGGTGTGCTTATTTGTTTCCACCAGAGATTTGCTATTGATTGAATTCTTAAATGGTGTCCCTGCTGGCAAAACTGCTTCCTACCAGGTAGCATCTGTCTGCTGGATTGGGATCTCTGTGTTCACATCCTTGCTTATGCTGACACAACTGATATGGGTTAACACATTTTTCTTTTTTTGTCTCTCCCTCTTATTTGTAGCTCTCCACCTCCGTAAATCCTTCTATCTTTTCTCCTTCTTCTTTTCCTCTTAATTTCTCACACAGTTAAACTAACAGAGGAGGCTGTGTGGGCTGAGGAGTAGAAAAGGGGGAGCGAAAGTGAAAGGGGGAGTTGGGAAGACAAAAGGGAAAATGTGAGAGGTGAGGGGGAGGTGATAATGGAAGTGGAAAATAGAACAAAGAAGGAGGGGGTAGTGGCTGAGCAAAAGGAGAGATTAAATAAGGAGGGCATGCAAGTGGGAGAGACTCTGCTCCTAGACTTTCAACTGGAGATAGGGCAGACTTTTTCTGCTCACAGGATGAATAATCAGAGCAAATATCAGTCCTGAACCTTTTCTTCCAGGCAGTTAATTTTCTGAAGGCATGAATGTATCAGCTTTATTTTATTCTTACCTGAAGCTTAGGAATGGGGTCTTAAAAATGGACAACTGAATAACCTGCAGTTGTTAACTGTGTCAAGAAAGTTAGTGTCAGTCCATGGGTCAGTGTGGAAATATATCTCTGGGATCGTTTACTTTTTCTACTGATGGATGTGCAATCTTTTTGGTTGTAAAGAAGTAATTGAAAGCTAAAAGGGTGTTTGTAATGTAGTTAACTATCTATATGTTGGCTTTTATTAGGTGAGATTTTACTTCTGGAGACTGTCTTAGTCATTGCCTGTTGGAAGCAAGCTTTGGCGTAGGCCTGGAATAGCTGGGGAAGTGCCTTCCCTGCTCCTCCACAGCCTCACATAGCCTGCCCTGCCCTTCTCTTTGTATCTAGACTAGCCTTTCCTCCAGGATGGGAGAGTTGAAGGAAATCAGTGTTAGTCCTACTGATATAGTAAAGAACGTAGCTGTTCACAAATTGTTCTTTTTCTCTTTAAAACCACATGCTTTTGGCCTTCTGGTTGTGAAGGCTTAACATCGGTGTTGCAGCTGAGAAAAGAAGAGAGATAGCAGACAATAACATTGGGAATGATTCTGCCCATCCCTGCTGAGCCCTCTTCCGTGCATTTTCCCTTGCTTTGTTCTGTGTTGCACAGCAACAGGGATGTTCAGCTCATCATTTATGGCTGCTGTTTTGTCTTTTAATACAAACTGTGGATTTCACTAGCTGGTAGTAAGGATTTCTTTGAGTATGTGCATCAAACAGTTATTTACCCCAAGCCTCCTGAAGCAACTTCTTGATGCTGAGCAAATAGAAATTAAAATGGAAAGTGTGCTTTGATGCTTTGCTTTTATGTAGTTGCAGTGATGTCTGGGGAAGTACTGCAATGGAGAAATATGTATTAAGGTAACACTGGAAATCATGTTCACATTAGAAGTCCCGAAATTATGCTTTATTTAAAAATGTTTTAATGAGCTGCCATATTCAATGCATAATCTGTTAAAGAGGAGTGCATGGGAATTCATTTCAAATCCCAGGGTGAAACTGAGGGAATATGTTAAAGCTGACATACTAAATTTTCATGATAGAAGGCACTGATTAAATTTTTCATTATGTGGAATGTTTGTGGGAATATTTCTGTACCTCTCCCTGAGATTGCTGTGGTATCTAGGAACTGTGGGTGTTGCATGCAATCCTCATAAGAATTGCACACAGAAAATCCCACAGAAAACAGTTCTTGTCTGAAAGAATTTGTAGCCTGAACAGACAAACATCATGCACAGAAAGAGTATGAATCTTCTGTCATGCTGATCTCAAAAATTACACCTTAATAACTTTCACATAACTTTTCAGGCATTGTCACAACTGAATTTGAAGGAAGAATTTGAATAAAATTTGTTTTCCTTACTTAACCCATTATAGACCATCCTAGTATCAGCTTCTTTCCTTTCAGTATTTCTTTCAGTTTTCCTCAGAGACATTTGCCATGGTGATGTTCTGTAAAGTCTTAAGTCTGAAGCTGCCGACTACGGGTTCTTCATGGGCATGGATCTTGTGAAGGTGATAGGAGCTTCACAAGAAGTGAAGTGCTTTCTAATCCAGTGTTTGTCACTGGAAATTAGCAGTTTGTAGAATCACAGTCCTGCGTTCAGAATTGCTTTTAAAAAAAAATTACAGACTAGATGTTATATGATACTAAATAGTTGGAAGTGTGATCTGTGAATATTTAATGAAGAGGAGCAGGAAAAAGTACCAAAGACCTTACAATTTTATGCAGAAATATTAGAGAGAGCTAAGCTAAGAAAGAATAGATCAAAAGTGTATTGTTAGGGAACGAGTAAAATTCAAGTGTTTCTCTTAAACCTTGGTTAATTTTAAGAAGTTAGGGATTGGAAGTATGTTTGGAAGAGGCAAAAGACTTTCCTGACTGATACTGTACATCCAAACAGAAAAATGTATATTGTTTTGAGCAGTCCTAAGATAAGACTTAAAAGACTAAGGAAAACAGCAAGACTATCAAAAATAGAAAATGAATGGCTGCCTAATAATTATGCAGTCATGAGCAACAGAAAGGAAATTTAGGCTATTGAAATTCTTTTATTTGACTTTTACTAAGTAGGCATTGCTTCACCAAAATGTTAGGTGCCTGTTCTTGGACTTTGTCCTGATACATTTCACCTAATTTTCTCGTATAATGAATGGATAAGAGTACTTCAGAAGATGAACCCATATGACACTTTTAACTCTAAAAGAAGGTAAGCCTATTAGGTTTGTATGTTCTTATATATTGGGAAAAAAAAAATTGGAAAAAATCTTAGACAAAGCCATACATAAGCAGTCTCTCAGTAGAAAGAAGTAAAACTATTGAAAAATCACACAAAAATTGACTTCATAGATAGGACAAATATAATTGCATTTAGTTGATTGATACGGCATAGAAGAAGGAAGGAAAACTAAGGAGAAAACCCTTGAGATGATGTCCACAGCTTAACCCTCGCTTGTCAACTCTCAAATCTATCATTTTCATTTTGCACTCTTCTTCCATCCAGAGCAGCAGTGCTGTAGGTATTCCCTGTTCTTGTGTGTGTAATGCACAACTTGTATTATGTGTGAATCAGTAGCAAAATGAGGAACAGCTATTCTTATCATCCTCCTCTTGTCTGTGAACAGACCTACCACCTCTTCACCTCCAGCTTTTGATGTTCTTAGCTGTATCAAGATCAAATACGGTGTGTGTGTGTGTATGTGTGTATATGTGTGTGTATATATATATATGTATTTTTTTCCCTAGGCTGTGGGTTTCTTGATTTAGTTGCACCGTAGTGATAGTTAAAGGTGGTGGGAAGGCCATCCATTCTCAAATGGCATTTCTGATCTTGGCTCTAGATCTTATGTGAGGAGTAAGGGAATTATTGTAGTTTTAAATTTGCAGCATATGCTACCATGTTGAAAATGTGTTGGACAGAAGACCTTGAAGAGCAGAGCACTTCGGTTTTATAGAATCATAGAATCACAAGGTTGGAAAAGACCTGCAAGATCATCTAGTCCAACCGTCCTCCCATTACCGTTGCTACCATTAGCACTAAACCATATCTCGTAGCTCCTCATCCAGATGTCTCTTAAACGCTGCCAGGGACGGTGACTCCACCAAACTTCCCTGGCCTGACCACTCTCTGAGAGAAAAAGTTCTTATGTGTAATCTAAACCTCCCCTGATACAGCTTGTGGCCATTTCCTTAGGTCCTGTCTGTTGGCTGGGAGAAGAGGCCAAACCCCTCTTCATCACAACCTCTCTTCAGGAAGTTGTAGAGTGCAATGAGGTCTTCCATGAGACTCCTTCAGACTAGGGGGTTATTGTGGATAAAGTGCAGGACCTGGCACTTGGCCTTGTTGAACCTCATCCCATTCACCTCAGCTGAGAGATACAGTTTATCTAGATCCCTCTGAAGGGTCTCCCTACCCTCAGGCAGATCAGCGCCACATCCCAGCTTGGTGTCATCTGCATTACTTACTGAAGGTACACTCAATCCCCTCATCTAGGTCAATGAAGATATTAAACAAGATGGGCCCTAGTACTGTCCCCGTGGGGGACACCTCTCATAACGGGTCGCCAGCTGGACTTAACTCCATTGACCACTACCTGTTGGGCATGGCCCTCTAGCTAGTTCCATAACCAAAGAAGTGTATACCTGTCCAGGCCATGGGCAGTCAGTTTCCCCAGGAGAATACTGTGAAAGACCGTGCCGAAGGCTGTGCTGAAGTCTAGGTAGACTACATCAACAACCCTTCCCTCATCTACCAATCTGGTCAAGAATTTGTGAGATCTCTCTCTCCTTCTCATCTGATCCAGATATTTTGTTAGTTTTTACATAATTGCCTACTGTTACTTTTCTGGTAACCAGAAAAAGAGGTTTTTCTCATCTGCAAAGCACTTTTATTATTGAGGATGTATGCAAATGTAGGACTGCTTAAGCATTTAAACCAAGGAGGAACAGTGCAATTGCTTGGTATATAAAGCTGTGTCTAATCGTATAAGTGAGTATGGCCATTCCAATAAAGTGCTTGGAAAATGTTGAAACTTGTCCTGAGAATCTTTTAATTGTATGAAATTTTCACATGCAACATAAATTCAAATTAACTGAATTTATAAAGTTCAAAACAGTATAAATCTTTTCATTTCAATAAATCAACAATCAACATATTATACTGCACAATTATTCAACATGGATAAAGGGTACTCCCCTATTATTAAGTTATTATCAAAGGGTTTATTCCTTTCAATTTGAAGGAGAACGTGATATACAGTTGTTATTAAGGCATAACCAGAAAGATTCCATTTAGATTCAGTGTGGTTTTGTGGCTTGTAAATATGAATTCAGGTTATTTCAGAGAAATATTACAGATTTGATAACAGTGACTGGGATTATGTTATAGTTGCGCAGGTGTTATTTCTGTGGTTCTTTTTTTAATGAAGATTAGAAAAAATATTTTAAGTATTTATAAGTGTTTTAAGCACTGATATAATTTAAGTGTCTGAAGATCCCACCATGCTTCTCTGTTTCAAAAGAGATGTTTTCCAGCATGATGATAGCACTCATCAGGGAGATGCTGTCTAGTTGAACACATTTTCTTGTTGTGTGTGTATGCATGTGTATGTGCAGATCTTGAATTTTTTTTCCTAATAAGGTAAGGTAATTTTCTAAATCGTATAAAGAGCTTCAGCTCCATGTTTCACATCAATAAAAATGCTTTGTTTTACAGTGGTTGTGGTTTACATTTGACTACAACTTGTCCAAACTAAGACTGGAATTACTGCATTATTTGAAAATGAATCAGGGTATTGCTTTATAGCAAATGAAGCTCTCTGTTACATCTATAAGCTGAGGCAAGTGAGTGTTGAGATGTTCTGGCCGAAGAGCTGTTGGAGAGACATCTTCTGCGATTGAGGCAGAGAACATGGAGTGGTACGCTGTTTGGCAATCACATCAAGGACAGCTTTTTCTGCCTTTTGGAAACCTTGAGTTATGAGAATAGAAGCACCAATATACAAAAAGATACACTGAAGAGTGGAAGAGGAGATGAGTCAAAATGCTGCATACTTGTTAAGAGAACAACAGAAAATAGAAGTTTAGTAGAAGGATGTTGATGTGAGATCACTGCGTGAATTCTGCTTTTCTGGTGGATTCTATGACTTAAGACAGATGCAGAGGTTAATCGCCTGTCATTCCAAATTGACTACGACTGAAAAATCTGCTCCCCTGCCCCCTCCTTCCAAACCAAAAGGAGTGACAAGAAATATAAAAGTCCTGGGAAGTTTTGGATTATTCTTGGAAAAGAAGCATGATAGGAGGATTGCATGTCAGACTTCAAGAAATAAATTAGTTTATAAACAAATAGGAGTACAAAGGGTGGTTATGATTTAAATTAGTTCTGTGTTTGAGGTTCCCATAGAAACTGTATATAATACAAAACTCAAAATTTTATGGATAAAAATGAGCATGGCTTTATGTAGATACAAATTTACTGTTAGCCTTATTAACATTTTAATAATCTAGTACTTCAAATGACTACTCCTATTATAATACTACGTACTTATAGTCCAAATTAATGCAGGAGAAACTCAATAATGAATATAATATTGTTACATAGGAAAGAAAACCACCAAGCAAAACCCTCTTTCTTTGTTGCTTTGCTCACTGGTGTTCCTCAGGGTCTGAAGGTTTACAGCTTTGTTGTTTCCTGAGCAGAATGGAGATAGGGAAGTTAGAATCATAAAATTGTTTGAGTTGGAAGGGACTTGTAAAGGTCATCTAGTATCCTGCGATGAACAGGGACATCCACAGGTACATTGGGTTACTTAGAGCCTGCTCCATCCTGACCTTGAATGTCTCCAGGGACGGGGCTTCCACCACCTCTCTGGGCAACCTGTTCCAGTGCCTCACTAATTTTGATATATATAAAAAAAGAAACCAACAGCAACAATGACAACAAAAAACAAAAAACAAAACAAAAAAAAAAAAAAAAAAAAGCGCAGGCGCACCCCCCAAAAAAAAAAACCCAAAACAACAAACCAAACCTTTTTTCTTCTATCTAGTCTAAATCTCCCTTTTTTAGTTTGAAACCATCTTCCCTTGTCCTATCTCAACAGTCTGACCTCTACATTCTTACAGCCTCCCTAGATACTGAAAGGCTGCTATCTGGTCCCCCTGAAGCCTTCTCTTCTGGCTAATATGATAATCATTTCACCAGGAGAGAAGGGGCTTTCTTCCCTCTGTGTGCTGATTAAGCTGTTAATGCCTTTGTTCATACTAGGTGTTTTGGTCAGCGAAGGTTAATTTTTGTACTGAACTCAATCTTGCTCACTTTTTCATTGATTCTGAATTACTCTGATTTTATAATCTCTTTGCTGTCTTTAGGACTGCTTTTTTTTCTTGTCTCAGGAGGTTGGCAGTGGCTGCTGTTTGACCATTGTCATTTCTGTGTGCAGTCTGAGGCTTCTGATATCATCCTCTGTCTTCAGTCTTGCGCACCATACATGCAGTTTAATCCACACAGGATAGCTACTTCTTACTACTGTAAGCTAAAGCTGAACAAAACAGCCTTAAGCGATAGTTATCTGATTGCTAGACAATAGCTTTCAGAGCAAAAACAAATGAAAATCAGCTCAGGCAGCGCCAAGACAATCCCAAGTGCAAATTAATTATATATTTAAACGTTATCACGTCTACTGAATGTTCTTTTAAACTAAATATTTAGCTTCTCTTAAAACAGTTTTAAGTACATCAAAGTAATTGGAATCTTAACTGCTTTCATGCTGTGTGAAAAGCGAAAATGCAATTTGCACATAAAATGAACTTTTCTACACTTGTCCTTTTTTTGTATGGAGTTGTGGCATGCCTTTAATAGAATATTGCATTTTTTGCTAACTTACAGAAATGATTTTTTATAAATGAACCTTTTGATGTTAATATTTTCTGAAGCGAGGTTGGGAATTTTGCTGAACATTTTGTTTGTGACAAAGCAAGGGATTTGGGTTCTTGGAAATCATCAGCATTTCTTTCATTTTCAACATCTTGTCATTTAAAATCAACAAAGAAGTTCATCAGTTTTGTTGTCCAGACTCTTACTATAGTCTGTAGAAAGAAATATCAGATAGCACTTGATAGCTCTCTTAAACGCACCATGTATAAGTTTTCATTGTGTTTTGGAACAGCCCAGTTTTGGAAGGGACTTTGAAAGATAATCTGGCCCAAACTCTTTCATGGAAAAGATACCTAGCGTCATGTCCAAGTCGCATCTTAAAAACCTTCAGTCACGAGGACTCCACCATATTACTGGAAAGTTTTGTCTGTTGATTGATTTTCTTGCTGTATTTCCTTATGTAATGACAAAACTACTCCCAGTGTAACTTTTACCCACTGCCCTATGTTCTCTCCATTTGGCTCCTTGAGAAGACAGAGTCTGTCTTTTTAGTGACCACCCACTAAGTACTGGAAAGTTGTAATGAGATCGCAGCAATTTGGGGCATATTATTATTTTGGGTAATAACTCCAAAGAAATTGTTTTGTCAGTGCAGTTAAGATCATTACTGAAATAAGCTCTAGCAATCCTTCCCATTTCCAGTCAGATGATTATCTACTTTACATATTAGCAAAGCTTATCTTTTACATTACAAACAAGCAGTTCCTCAATTTTGTTCACTTGTGATTCTGTGTTGGGGTGAGGGTAACAGAACACTGAAACAGGCTGCCTGGAGAGGTTGTGGAACCTTCTTCTCTGGAGATGTTCAAAACCAGCCTGGCTGCGTTCCTGTGTGATCTAATCTAGGTGTTCCTGCTCTGGCAGGGGGGTTGGACTAGATGATCTTTCAAGGTCCTTTCCAAGCCCTGACATTTTGTGAGTGTGCTTCTGTGATTAAATATATGATGTGATTAAGCCATTCTGGAATTTCAAATCTCCATTAGGTAAGTCCATCAATGAAACAATCCAACCTGTTTCTTTTCAAGTTAATAGCAAAGAAATTCTTTTGACTTCACTTGAAAGATAACTGAATCCAAAACGCTAACTTTGGATGTGGGTTAATCATAGAATCATAAAATGGTTTGGGTTGGAAGGGATCTTTAAGATCATTTAGTTCCAACCTCCTCTACAGGAAGGGACTCCACCCGCTAGACCAGGTAGCTCAAAGTCCCATCCATCCTGGCCCTGAGTGCTTCTAGGGAGGGGGCATCCACAACCTCTCTGGGTATCCTGTTCCAGTGTCTCACCACCCTCACAGTAAAAACTTAAATCCTAACATCTAGTCTAAATCTACTGTATTCCAGTTTAAAGGCATTTCCTTTTGTTCTGTCACTACACGCCCTTATAAAAAGTTTCCCCCCAGCTTTCCTGTAGGGCCCCTTTAGGTATGGAAGGCTGCTATAAGGTCTGTAATGTAATATAATGTGATAGAGACACCTACCAACTCTATAGATTGTAAGGAACTTTATGTTAGACTATCTGCTGTTAATTTAGGAAACATATTACCAGAGAGATTGATGTATTTAAGATGTATTCAATTAGGTTTACAGAATGAACAACTATTCATTATTTTTTAGAAAAGAATTAAAGTAGGAAATATAGATCAAAAACAATATTGGGAGCTATTTAGGCAACCAAAGTCAGATTTCTGCCTTAGTATAAGGTAACCACACTGTAGACTACTGACTTACATATTAAGTAGATTTAGGATTCGGTTGCCTATCTGTTAGGCATCTAGCCTTACTTGAGATTCTTTCTAAGATATCTAATATGGGGACATCTGAGTATATGGGCTTGACAGTTGCAAATTGACATCTGGAGATTTGCTGGGATGATGATTCTACTGAAAGCGTCTGAAGTTTTGAGGTTTAAAGAATCAAGCAGGAACTGTTTGCTTGCATATTAGCCAGTTTCAAAAAACTGTTTTAAAAATGACTGTGCCTCAGAAGGATCTGGTACGTTATAGATTTTCCTGCACTGTGAGATCTAGAAATGGAAAATTACATACTTATTAATCCTCTTGACTTAATCATTTCAGCTAATGAATAAGGAAGGAAGTAAATAGAGCAATATTGGTTTGCCATAGTGGAAGTCTGCTAATGCGTTTCATGTTTTCCTAATAGAGAAGAAGAAAATTAAACAGCCTATTTGAAAGATTCTGAAAGGGCTAAAAATGAAAATGGGACAGAAGTTGTACTTTAAATTTTTCTTTTTTCCTAGAACAGCATTTGTACTGCTGTTTTCTGTTCCCTTTTTATTTTCAGCACTTGTGAAGATTTGAGCTGGAAATTTTATCTTTTGTTTCTCAGATCTTGTCACTCTAAATGCCTCTTGTTGTGTGAATCCGTTTTGGCTTTCCTCACAAACAAAATGCAAATCATATCCTTGCCAGAGCTGTACACCTAAGTCTAATCAGAATAAATACTTGAAAGTTAAAACTGAGGTTTACTTTTTAATCATGGAATGCTGTATAATTTTGAGATGAAATTCCATCATTTTTACACACGTTTTCAGAGTCAATGAAAATCCTTCTTTGGAAGTAGGGTTTCTAGATTTTTATTTTTATTTTTTTTTTGGTGATTTTTTTTCTGGTCCCAGAAGAACATGACAATAAGTAAACAGTAGAAACCTGAATTCCTGAATTATTATTATTTTTTTTGTACTGTTATGGTAATGCGTTGCAAATTCTAAAAGGTGAATGCTTGTGATTTAAGATAGAGGGCCAAAATGTAATAGAAGCATGGAGAGCTTTGCAAGATTCGTGGAAAGACTGCCACTGATGCCCATCGTGATAGCAGAGCTCCCAAGAGAATAGTGGCTGGGTTGTACGAGGCAAAGAGGGAGAGGTATTTATAGCCTTGGTAGTGATGACACCATGAGCAATACACAAGAATGTTCTACTTGAGTCAAGAACTCAAAAGCCTTTTCATGAACTTAATTAAGAAACTTTTCTGACAGCAGGGCATCCTAATTGTCTGTTACATCCTTGAAGAAGGAAATCAAAGGAGCTCTGCTTAAATTCAGTATTTGCAAGCACCACTTCCTTACCTGCCAACATCTGAAAGCTAAAAATAGTATGTAGCATTTCAGCACTGTACATTTCAGAATTGTTTCTTAGGAGTTTCCCTGTTACCCTGAATTTTTGAAAGGAAGGGGGAGAAAATGGCATTGTGTTAGAATAGTGAATTAGTGTGAGCCTTCTCTCTTGAAGAGATGCAGCTGTTCTTTATGAATTTGAAAAGTTTTCTGTAGTACAAATGTTTAAGGGAAAACCATTCACTGGAATGGACAAGTTTTTTTTTTTTTTTTTTTTTTTTTTTTTAAAGAAACTGCCCTTTTTCATTACTTAAAAAAAAAAACTGCAGATACTTACTATAGACAAAAACAGGGCATTGTTATTAGTATTTCTTAGAGACGCAAAATCTAATGTAATACTTTGGAAGTTTCATTTGATTACATTCAGCAGTCAAGTTTAATAGGAATATGCTCCAGAGAAGGTGATATTTTATGTAGATAATCTATTTGAACAGCACACAATGATACACCTTCAGTTGCCTTTACTTGTTGGTATTTATTCTTAATAAACAAAGCTAAAAACTGTTTGGAATTATAAGCTATGAAGTACAGAGAATTAAATACAGGATACTAAAAAAATGGGGATGAAATCTAGAACTGCAAGTAGTCAAAATGGGAATCTATTTTAGATCTTAATATCCTAAGGAATATACAGACCCGTGTTCAAATGGACATACTAGCATTGCTGATGTATGTAAAAAGGGAGAAGATTACATACATATTTCTGTTAGTACATAGTGAAAGTGTATTTGTGTTCTATGAAGACAAAGAAATTGCTTCCCATTTTGATAGTAACCAAATAAAACTTAAACCAACTCTTGCTTTAGGAATAAATAGTTAAAATGAAATAGGCCTTAGTTACTTGTGAAATAGAAAGCTGAAAGGCTTGGCTGTGGCATTCTCTGGTCAGCTGATTCCTTTTTCCTTTTTCTTTACCATTCCATATTGGAGTATTAGGAAAATTCAGTAAGGTTGTATGACTTCTCATGCAGTGCTTAGTATTGCAAAGGGGCACTTGGGTCACCCAAGAGGCTGTGGGGTCAATGAAGCTGGCATTCATCCTGGGCAATTTGTAACGCAGAGTTTGAAAACAAATGAAGGAATGATACGATTCTTAAGGCTCTATGTTTATAAAGCTTGCTGAAAAGTCATGAACTGTTCATTTTAGAGCTGTTGTAAGGTTTATGATGCTAGAGAAAATACTTTGCTTTGTTGAAGAGGTCTCAAGCTGTTGAGTTCATCACAAAGGAGATCAAGAGATGACTTGATTATAAAATATAAACACTTTCTTACACATGTGGTATCTACCACTAAAAGCTTTTTAATGTAGTGGTGAAAGGCAGGACAAACACTGAAGGACTGTCCTTGGAAGTAAGGCATGCATTTTGCGTGGTGAGAGTGATTCACCTAGCGGGTGTTGATCTTCTCTCAGTATTCCCAGAACAAGACTTGCTTCTTACCTTAAATTTAATGCATCATATAGCTTGACAGTGCCTGTGAGTGCAATGTTGCACATGACCTGAATTCCGGGACTTAAATATTGTTGTGCTGTGGATTTGTTTTGTTTTGTGTGGTCTTGTTTTGTTCCCATTTCCCAAGGAGGAACAGAAGAGTTTTGGGCACTTTCATACTTGTTCATTACAGTTAGAATTGGGGTATTTTTTTTTCTCAGTTAGTGAAGATTTTAAATGTTACCATGTTGCAAGGAGGTGATGGGCTCATATTGTACTTTCCATGTTATAAACATTCACATGTTTTAAAACATAGTAAAATTGGTTTTCCTTACTTATTGCTTTAAGATCTTTCAGTGCATGTGCTGATAATATTCCCAATATAATGGTTGCAACTAGTCTGCTCTTTCTCACTCATCAGATGTACATAGCACCAATCATAACTGCTTAGTTATGATAACTCAGCTAGTTATGACAACTAGCTACTAATGGAGATGTATAAAACCATGCTTCCAGACTCCTCCAGGCTAAAATAGTAAACTATTTAGCTTCAACCAGCAAATAAATAATGCTTTGAGTGAAGATTCTGTGTGAAATACCAAATAATCCTCCAGGTAACATCATCTAACAAAAGATATGGAACAGGATATCTACTGGATATCTCTGTTCACACTTGTAATCTAGGGACATTTAACATCTATTTATCTTAATGCTCCATTCCCTTCTGATATTCCTTACAAATATTTTGGTTCTTTAATAACCTGTGTTACTGTAGTAGTGACAGTGAGCATTAAGCGGATAATCTAGTACAAAATAACAATTTCTTATGTCTCAGTCCTCATCACAGAAGAAAAAGCATAAAATTCCCATCTGTCCTTTAGTAAGTCAAGTCCTCCTAAAGAACAAGAGACAGTGTTTCACACTGGTGTAATCCTAGCAGAATGCTTTCTTTCTGCTGTTATTGGAATATCCACATAATACTGTACATGTCAGAATATTATCTGGATAATCTTGGTAATCCATAGTTGAAGAAAAGATGTGAGTTTTTGCTTCCCAGAAGTACTTACTGCTTTTCAGTTTTCAGGTAGGAAAAGTATTACCTCTCATAAAGCATACTGGAACTGTTGAGATCCATCAGTCAACATGATGATGAATTTGTGTGGCAGATTGTACTGAGCTTCCTACTTTTTGAGCAGCTCATAAACATGAGGCCCCATTAATAACATGGCTAGATTATGTCAATGTTCTGGACCCAGGTCACCCCTCGGCTGTTCTGGCTTTAGGCCAAGGCATGGTGCCATGCACAGATGGCTCTTAGGTGATTTTCTTTGAAACACAGAGTCTCAGTACTTGTGCTATTAGCCAGCTCCAGAAATTTTCACAAAGCCTTCAGTCTCAGAGGCTGTTTGGATTATAGATAATGGAGAGACATTTTCAATTGTTTCACCTGAATTTTCCTAGAGAGCTTATAAGAAATCTTCATCTCACTATAGGTACCCATAGAAGCTGAACAGTGGCAAAGGATGAACATTGTACAGCATGCTAGATAAAAATACCCTTTAGTGCTTTAGATTTTGCATAATATATCCTAAATGAAGGGAATGAATGCCATTTAAAGAAAACGAACATAAAACATGGTACAGAGCAGAACTACAAAATAATGGCCCAATTCTGTGCCTGCTTTATGTAGTGTGAACTATCTGTGAATGTGGCAGAAGAACATGTTAGTGATCATCAAAACCACAAAAACTCAGGTTAGCAACTAGCAACACTGTAGAACAATTGAAGAAATCTTAAGATAGAAGACTGTTGTTCCTTTACAACTATCTCCAATTGGAAATCTGTTCTTAAGGAAATACTGAGTATGGTGGGTACTGAGTCCTTAGAGTGTTTGGCTCTCTAAAAGGTTAGCCAAGGGGAAGCAACTATGAAATAATACCCTTTCTCCCAGTGCTAGCACAGGGCATTAATGCTGGGGTTGGTTCCAAGTATTCTGAAATAAATATTGATTTGGTCACTTGAAAAATGATCTGTGCTTTTTCCCCGGACACAGACATACTGGAGCACCAAGTTTTGTACCTGGAGCCTTCTGTGGCAAAGGACCAAATTTCCTTAGGGCTGACCTCACTGCATGTGGCTGCTCCCAGCCTATGGGCTCCTGTGGCACTTGGAAAGGAGCAGGGAGCCTAGTGTTGTTTAAAGGGCAGCTGGGAGTGCCCCTGCAGAGCAGCAGCACAACACCATGGAAAGCCATTGGAAAAAGCATCTTTCTGCCACATTTACGAGGATTTCAGAGTAGAACGCAGAATCATGAAGCGGCTTAGTAGGCTTTGTGCAGTGTGTCCCAGAGGACACACATTTGTGATATTTAAGATATTATTAGTTTAAAATGAGCCCTGGGGCTTTTCTGTCAGGACTTAAATGGCGCATGGGTTGGCAGAAGCTTTTCTGCTCTTTAAATCTCACTATGACTACGTAGGAGAGAAGGGCAGTGGCTCTGCTAGATATGATTAACGAGCACATTGTCAATGAAGCTTTTCTTTTGGTGTCTTTTGGGTGTTTTGTCCATAGTAGGGTTTTCCAGTATGAGTTTTTACATGTGAGTAAATTAGCAGCACTGACCTTTGTGGACTAGGTTTGTATATATGGCTGACTTTTGGGAGTAGTTTGGGCAAAAATAAGTAGGTCACTGAAAATAATGCGTCATTTATTTTCATGAAAACTACAAGAGATACGAAGAGCATAATAACACTATTTGATAGAGAAAGTTGTCAGCTACAAAACGGTATTTTTCAACAGTCACCACCATTAGCTGTACATTTTTGCCAGCAGTGAATAAAAGCTTGCATGCCACACTCGTAGAAATTTACATGGCCATCTGGATGTGACTTGTCTTTCATTTTGCTGTCACCACTGCTGAAATGTACCTCTCACCGCCTCAGTGTACTCACATTCACTGTGCTCACATCTGCTGTGTGGTTTCCATAAATGTTCAGCAAGCACTGATGAATGTCAGTGGGTGCCATTTTTTTTCTGCATGGAGGAATTCAGTTCCACACCTTTGCTTAATCTGCACTTCCATGTCTGATGTGACATTGTCAGACTGCCCCTCTGCTGCCATCTGTCACATGGCAACAAAATATAATGGAATGTTGGTGGAAAGGTTCAACCTCTACTGCCATACCGCAAACATCTGCCTGTGACATTATGGTCCAACATAGTAAAATAGGAGGTGTTACCTTTGGAGCAGCCCTCAAACCAAGCTGAATTGTTAGTGAAAATGTTTATAGATAGCAGGAAAGAAGGAAAAGATCCCAAATTGAATGTCATGTTGGTTTTTTTTTTTGTTTTGTTTTTTTCTTTCCAATGTGTCTTTATTGTAGAGGCTTAAGATTAAAAAAAAAAAAGTTTATTTACAATTTGGCCTCATATTTTCTACTCAACAGTTTCATCAGATCAGAGAGTTTTATAGAAAAATCCTTCGTTAAGACTGATTTAATTCTTAGCTTGCGTCTTCTCAGCATCAAGAAGGAAGGATTCTCACCACATTAGAACCTCCGTTTTTCCATTGAGAATAATTTCAAGCTCAAGATAATTTTCTTAGAACAGTTATAATCAGTGATGTTTGGGGGGAAAAGGAGGTAATAAAAATGTAGAAAGAGCACACTTAGTTTTCTTTCTCAGATAGTATTCTTGAGAAGAATATTTAACTTCAGTAAAGACTGCATTACAGATAGGAAGTAAATTACAAATATAAAAAGCTTTGAAATATTTAATTTTGCTATGTGCTGTGCTTAAAGCACAAAATAAAACCAGTAATGTTCTCCTTTTCTAATTTTCTAATTCACTAAATTGCCATATGCTTTTCATTTGTGTTTACTTTGGCATCCTGAAGAATGAAGAGAATTAAATAATGCTAGAGACAAGCTTAATCATTATCTTGTGTTCAAGCACATCGATGGTATATTTAAAATAGATGTGCAAGCCTTTTTTGTTCCTGGTAATGTGAATATTATAAAAGAAGCTGAACACGATGATAAATTAGAGATGCTCTCAGCAAGGCTGTTTAAATTATTTTTAGGTAGAAGACATACTGTACACACAGGGACTGGGTTGAATATAATTAATTTGAAATGTTATCGCTGTTGCGCTTGCAGCCCTATTGTCATTTTTTTTTTGTTCTGCATCTTGCTGGCTTCTGTCACACCCCTCACTGTGAGATCTTTTCCTGTTTTGCACGTGTCCTGGTTGCTACCACCATATGGTAGTTAGAATTTCTCTGTTTACAGACCGCTGTGCTTTGTCATATTTTTGCTGCTCACCCCGTAATGCCATCTGATACCTATCATCTGTTTAACACATTGGATGCCAAAAATATTCAGGGCTTTTTTTTTTTTTTTTTTTTTTTTTCAAATGTATGTGTGAGAAAGGCTGTTTCAAAAAGCTGTTTTAATAAGCATTGCTCCAAAGCAATTTCCTGTTATGCTGAACCAGTATGCACATCTCTCAACTTTCCAAACTTTGTCACAGGTGCCAGCTGACTGAAATAATATACTGCAGCTTTGAGATTGCTTTTTTTGCTTATGTGCTTTGCAGTGTTAGCAACAGGCTGCAGTGTGCTTAAGCATCTATTCCCACTGCATAACTTCAACAAAAGCAATATTCTCAAGGCATAGCAGGGCCTGTACAGTTGCACTATTTTTGAAACTGGTCTGATGGATAAAATCCATTATGATTTGCAAGTGCTGACGTTAATGATGGCTGATGCTGTTTTAACCTAACATCTCTTGTGATATTGACACTCAAAAAACCACACCTTTAGTCTGTCACTGCATAATTAAATTTGGGGAGTAGGGGAACAGATAGCATGAAAATGATTGCAATCATTGAGTTGGAGGTGGAAGAGCCTGCAACAGCTTTTGAGGTATTAACCACAATGAATTTTTCATTCAGAGGAGGGCTGCATTTTAAGATGCAAAAATCTTGACTTGCCAGGTGCTCATAAGCTTAAATTTTAGCTCGGGTGGTTGTCAATCTATTTTCCATGGCTTCTTAATGGGAGTGCAAAACAACAGTGATTGTCTTTTGCGTACCCATACCAAAGCTCTGTAATTCAGTGATTGTCTTCTGATAATTTTTCTGGATATTGCTGTTCATGTGGTTTTCCAGACTAACAGCCAGGAAGTGTAAGTTTCTACAGGATAAGTTGACTGTAAATGGAAACAGATCATTGAGAATTCAGATGGTCCCACCTGATGTGCAGTTTTTGTTCTTTATGGAGCCAAATTGTCTTTGCCATAGGTAGTTTTGTTGACTGCTACAAATTCTTCTGTGCTATGTGATTAATCTAGAGAGGTGGTGGTGGATGTCTTATCTCTGGAGACATACAAGGTCAGGCTGGCAGGGCTTTGAGCAACCTGAACAAACTATAGTTGTCCCTCTTCATTGCAGGGGAGTTGGACTAGATGGCCTTTAAGGGTCCCTTCCAACTCAAATGTTTGTATAATTCTATGTTACTAATTATAATATTGTTCAATTAGATAAATGGTCCTCTTTTATATTCTCTGTTTCTCATACAGTAACTCATTCCTTGGTATTTTTATTGTAAACTACTCCCTCCACCCCCCACCAGTTTCCTTCAGTCTTCAGGATGTGGCTCTGGGCAGCCTGATCTAGCGGTTGGTGACTGCCCACAGCAGGGGGGCTGAAACTAGATGGTCATTGTGGTCTTTTTCAACCCAGGCCATTCTGTGATTCTGGTACTTTGTTTCTTATTTTTTTTGCAGTTATTTTCCATGTTACGGCTGGCTGGTTACTGTGTGATAACCATCCTTAGAAAAAAGTGTGCTTATTAGCATACTGTGTGGTTCAATAAATTAAACCAGTAAAGTAAAGAGAACACCATTTCTTGATTTATGATTTCTCCTTTTCTTCACTCTGAGAAGAGATTGGGTCTTGTTCATTCACAAAAATGTGACTTCAGTGAAGTTTAGCTTAAATGATGTTCATGTTACTTAACAAAACAAAGCCAATGTTTTTGAAGGGAAAATTAATGGTTCCTTACACATTGACTTAACATATTTCAAGGGATGTTCTCTGACTGAGCCACTTCACAAAACATGATTTTATGAGAAGAGTTTCCTATGGGGAGACTACTGTTCCATATACCAGCATGTTCTACTCCAGGGACAGTGGCATTAAGGCAGTGCTGTTGATACAAGTTGGCTCATTCAGCAGAAGTCTTTTGTGTATCTTTTTTACGAGGTGTGGAAGAAAAGCATGGTGCTGAGTAAGACTTAGCAATATTTAGATAAATGGGAAAATTAAGATACGATGTAGTTGATAAGGGAAACTATGAATCCAGTTCCTGTAATATTCCACTTCTTATTACACATTATAAGAGTAGAGATGCTTTTTAGCTGACCGATCAGTAAAGTTAAAACTCACCCAGGATTAGGTAGCAGTTTTTGATCTGTTTTTAAACTAGACATATTCTGTTGGTATTTACATTCATTCTTTCCCCACAGAGTGATTTTGTACTCATTCTCTGTATTACAGAACATTGCCTCCTCACCAGCTACTCAGTGCTCTCGATTCTCAAGCATGTTGATGTGCACTTACTTTACACACAGTGTTGTAACTTGTTGCCATGAGACAATCCAGGGGAGTTGATTTGGGTGGGGAATAAGTAACTGATTTCTTCCTGTATCTTGATGAAACTTTCTTTAAAGAACTTCCTAGCGGTTCTTTAGAAGTCTTTATAAAAAGGGCTTGCGTTTAACCCATTTTGGACTTTTTTTTTTTTTTTTTTTAACAAATGTGTATGAAAATTACTTGTAAATTTGCAAATGCAGTTGAAACACCCCCTTCTTCACCCTCAATTTTTTTTTTTTTTTTTTTTTTTTTTTTTTTTTTTTTTTACACCTTCAACTCCCATGATTGCTTTCCCAGCTCTTCACGGTGGTATTTAGCTCCACCATGTTGAGTATGTTATGTAGTGTTCAGTTTCATCCCTCTTCTTTAGGTCCTCTTTTGAGTGGAGAGCCAACAGCAGCCTATTAGGTCTGCCACAGAAGAGCAGAAGTACAAGACAAGTGAGCAGAGATATACCTCCTCTGCATGACACTATTGCATGCACCTATTTATATTTGTTATGTGGTGTTCTAGCAAAGCACTGAATTGACTGTGTTAGCACGTAGGAGTCTTTCAGCTTGTGAAGCCTGCAGTAGTGAGATGAGAGAGAAGCCTGACCCACGGGACTAGTGATGAGTAAGTAAAGTTCAAGTAATTGCTGGAAGGGCAGGCACTATAGTTAAAATAGGATCATAGAAGTAGTACAGGGGTTGAACATTCAGCAAATACAGTGTGTTTTCTGCAGTGCAGTATTGAGTCAGCCCTAAGGAGCAAAGGCAGTCTGCTTTTTAGACTCATGTTTGACTCTGATTCAGGAGACCAAGGATGATGTGTATTGTACCAGGACTTGTCATTTCACAAGAGAAAGTTTCATTGAATTTGATGTTCAGGTATGAGCCAGGAGGAGTGTGGCTGTTGCTTGCAGTGTTTAAAATGTTTCCAGAGGGCTTAGTTGGGAACATTTATGAATAATATGTTGGTGTAGAACTAGGTACAAACTCACTCACCTGATGAGACTTCTTATTATATTAAGCATGGTAAGTTTACCTTGTGTTATTGAATATGGACATTGTAATTATTCCTTGTCCATTTAATTACAAATTTTACTTGGATAATACTAAGAAATTGAGAAAGTGGTGAAACTGTATCTTTTTCCTACCTGTAGGAGATAGGGAGTGTGCAGCTCCTTGCCAGCATTTCCAGATCACCATCATATTCCTGTTAATTAGTCTGACTGAAGTTTTTGAAGTCTTAAGGAGGACTTTTGAAGGACTTGAGCTTTTGTGAAACCTGGTCTCACGGTCTGTCTAAAGTAGTGGACTTCTGCTGCTGCTTCTTTACTGTTGAGACTGAATAATTTTCTCTTCAAAAACATCCTGGACCCTTCTCATGCTACTGAAACACCTTTAATGAAAAACGAGACTTTTCATTTTGAACCAGAAGCTTTTCTGCATGCAGTTACCATGAAGCATAGGACTCTTGTTTCAGTCAGTGGAAACAGTCACATGAGAAAAATAGAACATCTTTTTAGCAACAATATTGGTTTTTGTATTATTATGAAATCTCAACATAAAACATTAATTTCATTAAAAAAAAATCATTTAAATTATTTTGTATAAAAGACATGAGATATAAGAATATATGCTTTCAAACAAAGAAGGGATAATCTTTTTCCACAGAAGGCATTGATTTCTTCATTACTAATATCTTAGCGTATGAGTGCTTTTTAATACAAGACTTAACACAGAGTCTCTCTGAATGCCTCACCAATACCTGTTAGCACTGTTGAGCATTGTTTGCTTGGTTAGTGGGTTTCTCTTGTTATACTTCAGCAAGGGTACGGTCATCTGGGGGAAACCGTGGGAAGCCAGAATCTAAATTCCTTATTGTAGATACTGCACATCTCTGACTCACAGTTGTGTAAGAAAGTCTGCTTGTGGGCTGAGATTATTTAAAAAACAAGCAGGGGTATATAAAAATAAAGTTTTCCAGTAACCTACATTAGGAAGCTTCCAGGAAACTGTAAAATGTTATTCTATACTAGTTGTTTAAGGAGATCTTTTATATGCTTGTAGAAAACCTGCGTTTAGTTAAGTTTTAGTTTGAAAGTTGCTGTGTGAAGTTTGTACTGGTGAAAGAGCCCCAGTGATGTAGCCACCTGCTCTGCTGAGGCAGCCACAGCCCACGCTGCTTTGCCAAGGAGCCTGATGTGATGGGAAGGGAAACTGGGTGAGATTCTTGTTTTAGCCTTTATGGTCCTCTAGTGGTGCTGCCATTCTGATTATAAGAGATTGTGCGAAGGAACTGGAATTAAGGTCTAATGACTTGTTAGCTGCAAAAAGCTCTTATTTTCTGCTGTAGTGGCCAGGTTTGAACACCTGTGTGAGGTCTTTGAGTGAAACATTTCTCTTGGTCAAGTCTGAACTTTATCATGAATCTCATAGCGAAATGCTTTGTGAGTACAGTGCTCTTGGTTCCTAGGATTTCGTGCATATAGGAAAGTACCATTGGAAACATTTTGCTCATTGTGGATGTGAGAACTGTGAGCATATTGCCTGACTCAGAAACAAAAAGGATCACAAAATGATTAAAAAGAAATACAAAAACTAATTTCATTAATTTCTGAAGAATGTTGAGAGATTCATATTACCATATTACCTGGGAGTGCTTGTCATGGACAATAAACCTTCTCAGTGAGGGTTTTTATGGACACATTAAAAAAAAAAAAGTCTTTGACCTGCATTGTAAGAATCAGGCAAGTAACAAAACAATATGAGCAGACAGAGCAGTCTCTATTGCTTGGCCTGGTAAGTGAAAGTTTTAGCATACCAGTAACCTAATATTTTGTCCAGATCTTTGTAGACATCAAGACCTATGAGGAAGAGGATGATGGAATGGTTTTGGTGGTAGTACTCCCAAGTTAGGGGCAACAAGGGGGGAAACAAATGAAGATTCTTGCTTAAATAACTGAGTTGAAACAGAGTTGTGTGTTGTCTGAGCAAGAGAGACTGAAGAAACCTTCAGGCTAGGTAGAATCTTGAGGAAAAGTATTTTGTTATTGGACATATATATAGTTTGTATTAACTATTATGATATAAAAAAACATGTGAGAAAAATGTATAGGAGGGAGAGATGAGACCCATGTGAAATGAATCACAGAATCACAGAATTGTAGGGGTTGGAAGGGACCTCCAGAGATCATCGAGTCCAACCCCCCTGCCAAAGCAGGTTCCCTACAGCAGGTCGCACAGGTAGGCATCCAGGCAGGTCTTGAACATCTCCAGAGAAGGAGACTCCACCACCTCCCTGGGCAGCCTGTTCCAGTGCTCCGTCACCTCACTGTAAAGAAGTTCTTGCGCATGTTTGTGCGGAACTTCCTATGCTGCAGTTTCCAGCCGTTTCCCCTTGTCCTGTCTCCACTCACCACTGAAAAGAGTCTGGCCTCGCCATTCTGCCCCCCACACCTTAGATATTTATAGACCTGGATCAGGTCCCCTCTCAGTCTCCTTTTCTCAAGGCTGAACAGACCCAGTTCACTCAGCCTTTCCTCATAGGGGAGATGCTCCAGGCCCTTCACCATCTTTGTGGCCCTCCGCTGGACTCTTTCCAAGAGATCCCTGTCTTTTTTGTACTGGGGAGCCCAGAACTGGACGCAGTACTCCAGATGAGGTCTTACCAGGGCAGAGTAGAGGGGGAGGATCACCTCCCTCGACCTGCTGGCCACGCTCTTTTTAATGCATCCCAGGATGCCATTGGCCCTCTTGGCCACAAGGGCACACTGCTGGCTCATGGCCAACCTGTCATCCACCAGGACACCCAGGTCCCTCTCCGCAGAAATGATAGTAGGGAAGGGCTGACAAAGTGGTAAGTGAAGTCGCAGAGGAGTGGAGTTTGATAGTAGGTAATGGCAAAGGGACCAGAAGCAGCAGGTCTAGTGCTTATATTACACTTACACGAGTAAGGCCTTTTTTTTTACTCTCAGATGAAGTGATTGATGAGGCTCTTACCTGTTTACAATTTATTCAAGTCCATTCACGTTGCTTGCCTTTGGCGAGTACCTTTTACAGTCAAATGCTATACTCTGCTCTTAAAATGACAGGTTGTACTGAATAAAGAACTCCAGCTAACAATACTAAGGAATATTGACAAAACATCCAAAATCACAAGTACAGTATTTTGCAGTATGAATATATTTAACGGTTATTTGATCTTCACGAAGCAACCAGAATAGATATAATGCATGCTAAAAATCAGCGCACCTCAAGCATGCGAAACACCTGGACTTCAAATATGCTGATGCATTCGTTTTGCTCTGTCAAAAACTGAAGAGTTGGAAGAGTTAGAATTATGAATTCAGCGTTCAACCTAGATCTGTCCTACTTGTGCAGATAATGTAAGGGTATAAATTTTAGTAACAGATTTATATGTGATGTGATGATATATGAAGCAGAAGATTTATCTAGATTTCTTCACTGTACTTAAGGTGCTCTTCTGGTCAACATCCCAGGTTCATCCTGAACTACCTATTTCCCTTAATTCAGATAGCACAATATATAGCATCTTGCTATGGTTGCTTGTCTTGTCTTTTTGTTTAAAGTGTGTATTCCCTGAAGCCATCGCAGGCTGACAGCTTTTCCTAGTTCAGGTGCTGCTGGTGCTTAAGGGAAAAGCTTGATGCCTTGCTGCTTTCTCTCGGAACATCTACATGAGGTGATGTGGGCATCAGGATCTGCAACACAGGCACAGCAGTGAGAAGCCAGTGACACTGAGGTAGTCCCAGTGTTCCTGGAGCTGCTAAGCAGTGGTTTTCAAACCACAGCTTTGACACAACTGCCTGAAGTCAGATTTTTAGCTCTAGCAGTTGCCTTCATGGGCATATTAAATAACCAGCAGTGCTAGAACTTCCTGTTATTTTGTACATTTTTTGTAAGTTATCATACTAGTGTGTTACTGAAGATTCGTCTTTTGTACGTTTATTTCTGCAACTGAAATTAATGTGTAGAGTCTGAGTTCGCACTCTTGAAGCACTTTTTAATTTGCTTTAAAACAGAATGCTAAGAACAGAACTTTGTAAAAGTCTCATTGATGTCCTGTAAAAAAATTGTGTGTTCTTATTGTGTTTCTGAGTGTGTGTGGGTGAACACAAGTATGCATGGTGAACATGGGAAAATACTGCTTTTTGTTATGCTTTTTTTTCATTTGTGCTGCAGCCACTTACAGTTCCTTAGGTTAGGTCAGCTAGAAGGCAGCACTTTGTCTTCTGACAAAAACACAAGGAAGAGTAATATTTTTATAATGTTAAATCAAGAGATTTTAAGAGTCATTGAACAGAGGGATTGAAAACGCGGTCTTTACTGCCCTCTGCTGGATTTTTCAGTAACTGAAACATGATATCATACTACATTAAAACATAATTTAAAATGTAGCTGTGCATAAAGGTGACCCAAATCTTGGCATTTTTAGAAGATCTGTGCAAACAGAGCATATGTACACAAGGGCACCATTTTTTCTCTTGTTAATCTTCAGTGTTTATGTGCAAATATTTCAGATATATACAACAGGAATGCAAGTGTAAAATAGTTAAGAAGTCATAGCATTCTGCTTATCAAAAATGGCATTTTTGGGCCATAGTTTTAAGATGTGCTTAGTGGAGGTGATTACAGCAGTATAAGTGTACATCTTGGGCCAGCTCAAAAAAAAGCCACCGTAAATGATAACTTCTGTGTGGTTTGACATGCCACCTTCTGATCGGTAAATACTGTGGATTATATCTGCACGTCTGTTGTCTGTCCTACCAATCATATAAACATTTCATGGTGTGTCAGATGGTTACTCACACAAGTGTCCTTTAAGGCTTCTGGTTTTTTTGTAGCCCATAAATACATGAGTAAGGCTTTGCAAAATTGCCTACCGGTATTTTTTCAAGTGTTTGTTGTATCAGTGTGAAATACTGCATTTTCAAATGAAAACGTACATATATGACATGATGAAATTCTCTTGAAATGAAAAGCGGAAAACCTAAATGTGGGTTTATGATCATAAGGTAAAAGTTAGTCGTTTAAGTCTTCCACTATAGGCATGAAAATTTCAGTTTATTCTTGTCGTTATCATTGTCATTATCATTGGTGGTGTCAACAGCTGGTGTATCTGTGGTAAGGTGTTGAGGGTGGTGCTTACAAGTCCAGAAAAGATGCTATGATGTGCCTCACCACGCATCTCCACTGGGCTCTTAGCAACAGAAGATATTTTTTAGTTGTATTGTGTGCCCAAAAAATACACACCCATCTTTTTGATCGCACTCATACATACCACCTGTATGAATGTGAAATACCATAAAAATGAATACTGAATTTAGCTGTATTTGTTATCGTACATGTTATAGAATGCAACTGGATGGGGACTTTAGTGTTGTGAAGGTTTTTGTTTTTTAAGGAAAATTTATGTGAAACTTCTTCATGCCAATTTATGTACGTTCTCAATCATCAGTGTTAACTACTGGGATGGTTTCCAGTATTATTTTTTCTGTTCTTCCTCATTCTTTGGAAACTGTTGGGAGGGGAGAACTCCCCTTTTTGGCTGCGGTATTGATGTCAGTAGTAGAATTATCTAGGTTTTGGAGTGCATGATGAAAAATAGTATAAATACATGCACGTATTCCTCTTACATCATGGCCTGTTTGTCCTGTCAGAGGGGACTGAATAGATATTTGTTGCATTTACTTTATGTGCTGTTATTAAGTCTCTAACCTAACACTTAAGTGTTTGGCTACATTAAGGAATATTTAATAGACTTAAATTTTTCCTGCATCTGATGAAAATGTGCTTATGGAGCGATCTTGAAAATTATCCATCTGTATTTTAGCATTTGCTACTGGAAAAATAACAGATTTTGATGGAAAAAAATTCCTTTAATTTCCCCTATAGCTCATTCACTAAGCCCAGTAGCAGAGAAGCAGCTATTTACACAGCTCTGTTTAAATGTAAGTGTAGTTGGAGGCCTGGAAGTCTGATAGCACTGCGTCTCTGAGTATAGCCTGAATTAATGACCTGAAAGCTTAGAGAGTGAAGCACATCTCTGATGGCCTCTTCTTCTCCAACATCAGCAAATAGCATTCATACAACCTTGTGTGCTGGTTCCTGAAATTTGCTGCCGTTGTCTTCAGTTCCATTCCTGTCATACAGAGTATGTTAGAATTTTTCCAGTAACACAGAATGTATATATGCAAGATAAGCAGATGTTTTTTAAACTGTATGTAAAAAGGCTGATCATACAATGACGCATTAAGTAAGAAATTTGTAAGTAATACTGATTTAGAAATAAATCTCTCAGCTAAATTAGTTGTGAGTAATTTCATCTAGCCCTTAGTGCACAGAGAAGGGTAAAACATTATATTAATGTGCTTTTTAAGCTTCGTACAAGATCAACAAAAAATCAAATGTACAGTGTATAATTGGAAAAGAGCAGGAATGGGAGCACTGCTTTCCTTTCCTTTCCACATTAAAAATCAGAGCTTTAAATCTTGCTATGGTGGAGGAGAACGGAATTTAGTTTTCATGGTTCCACTTTTCAATAATATATTTTTATATAGAGGGAAATTTAATTACAGACCTCCCCGTTATTTAAATGTATTCCTTAAGTTGGTTATGATAGTTATTCCTGAATGTTTTCAGTTGTTTTTGTGCATTCTAAGTGATCAGCTGTGTAAAATACGTTAAATCATATGTGTAATCCAATAATGTGGCCAAAAGTATTAAGTTTCTCCAGTATTTTTCCTAATTCTATTGACCTACTTTCTTCATCTTACTCATCACTGAAAAGGTTTTTTAAGGAGGCTAGTAAGAAATAAAAATAAGACAAAAAATCCCTTTGCTACCTCCTCCAAGATTTTCATTAGCATAAAGCACTAAGTGTAATACATCATCTTTGTAATAGTTGGAATTTTAGCTTTCCCTTTAACTATTGCTGCATCAGTAGAATGCATCCAGATAAGATTGTTATTCTTAAGTGTGAAAATCGGTGCAAGCAGTGATATTCATATCCAAATTGAATGAATATTTTACTGTGATTTCTGATAGTTATTATTTTCTAAGTATGAGTGTCGTCATAGAATAAATATATCCAAAGTACTTCACCAAACAATGTTTTTTGTAAATAACACTGATTATTTATTTCTTAAAAAGTCAAAACAATACCCTATTAAAAAAAAAAGATCCCGGAGTAAAAGAGAATCTCTTGCTAGCAATGCATTGGTTAAATGGTGTCAGTCTCTGTGCTAAGAGAGTAAGTAGCTCAGAGCAAGTGGCTGAGTTATTATCAAGATCTCAGTAGACAACACACCTACCCAAACCATTTATTAAACTCAAGAATCCCTGTATCTATTAATAATCTATTGATTGTTCATGCTTCTTTAATGTTATCCTTGGAAATGTAGATATAAAGCAAAATCTGAGAAGGTGGGCGAAGAGTCTGTAGGTGCCATACAGCATGATAAAAAGCCTTAACTTTGTACGTGCCTTACTGTAACTCGCCCACTTGGTCTGCTTGAGGTCTTTGCTCAAGGTGTTGAAAATAAATGAACATGCTTGCCTTAACGAACTTAGAAGCTGAGTCTTTTGGGTAGCAGAACAGTTTGTCCAGCTGCTTGGCAAGCTGTCAGTGGGTCTACAGAAGAGCCATGAAAATGCTCCAGAGCCATGAAAAAGCTCCAGAGGGCTGGAGCACCTCCCTATGAGGACAAGCTGAGAGAGCTGGGACTCTTCAGTCTGGGGAAGAGAAGACTGCAGGGGAACTTACAGCAGCTTTCCAGTACCTGAAGGGGTCTACAGGAAAGCTGGGGAGGAACTTTTTATAAGGATGTGTAGGATTAGGGAAAATGGCTTTAAACTGAAAGATGGTAGATTTAGACTAGATATCAGGAAGAAATGCTTTACTGTAAGAGTGGTGAGACACTGGAACAGGTTGCCTAGAGAGGTTGTGGATGCCCCCTCCCTGGAAGCATTCAGGACAAGGCTGGATGGGGCTTTGAGCAACCTGGTCTAGTGGGAGGTGTCCCTGCCTATAGCAGGGGGTTGGAAGTGGGTGATCTTAAAGGTCTCCTTCCAACCTATATTCTATATAATTCTATATGATTCATTTCTAAGATTCACTCTCCTTGTGATGTGGGATAGCTGAAGGAGAAGCGCTACTCCTTTGAACATCCTGCTTCATCTTAAAAATGTGCCTGCTCGTTGATACTTCTGTGGCTAAGTTGAAAGGAATCTCTGTAATAAGAGACAGCAAGCCTCAGAGATCTCTGTAATTAACACTAGCCAGGGAATACTACATTTTTTTAATATTCTGATTTGATTTTGGAATTTGTTTTCAGATTCTTCTAGTGCCTGTGTGATTGTAATACGATTGTTGGAATCTTTAAGATATGTATGCTAGCAATTTAGATTTTGAAAACAGAAGTAATGCTGCAAATGACAATTGAGTTTCTCTCTCTCTTACTTTATTTTGACTTTGATCATACTTACTGGTATATATATATATATATATATATATGGTTAAAAGTCAATGCAGATTTGCTCAGACAATTATGTTTAGCTTTTATCTTGCACAGAGTAGATGCTTCTAGGTAAAGCTGTGTATTTTGTGCCATCTCTGTATATTTTAATCAGCTTGTGGTCAAGTGATATGCTCACCAGCTTTGAAGGAAGCCTAACATTGATATATATGTATTAATTTTTTCCTTTACCAAATGTGGTGTGTATTTGATGTGAGCTATGGTATTACTGTGAACATGCCAAGAATATTAGGTTTAGTTATAAATTGAAAGAAAGAAAGTCACAATAGTAGTGTTTCCTCCTATTCTTGCTATATAAACTTTTTTCTCATCTATGCAGGAGGTTGCATCAACAATTTGAAAGCTATAAAGAGCAAGTAAGAAAGATAGGGGAAGAAGCCCGCCGTTACCAGGGAGAGCACAAGGATGATGCTCCAACATGTGGAATCTGTCATAAAACAAAGTTTGCAGATGGTTGTGGCCATTTATGCTCTTATTGCCGGACCAAGTTTTGTGCTCGATGTGGAGGTCGTGTCTCTCTGCGATCAAACAATGTAAGTCTTCTGATATGTATTCTTAAGAAAAAGCCTTAACATTTTCACGCTGCAGGTTGTTCACCTTAAGTTTGGCTTTTCATGCTTCATTTTACTTCAGTGTTTTATTCATCACTTCACTATGAGGTATATGTGAAGTAGAATAATGTATCTAATGTTTTTGTAGATACTCAGGTTTCGCAGAGTTAACTGAACAGATAAGAGTACATAGTGTATACTTCTACTGAATGGGGGCTCGAAGGAAATTTGTTTTGGAGAATGAAAGAAAAAACCCTTTTGTTGAGGCCAATCTCCGCATTAAGATTTTTTTTATTGAACTTACTTCAGTTCAAATTTCTTCTTTATAGAGCTTTTTGTATACATATAGGTTTCTCTTACATAAAAACAGTGCACTTTTTGGTTAGGAAGAAGTCTTCCTTACCACAAAGAAAGTTTTGTAAATTTATTTAAAATTTATTTCAAAAGTAAAACTATAGATTGATCTGGATCAGATACCCTACTTTCGGACAGGTGAGATAAATCTTTGCCTCCCCACAAAATGGAAGTGTTTGCCCACATGCCCTGTTAGGGCAGTTCTTATGAAGAACTGGTCAGTTACCTGTCTGTGACTGGAAGGATCTGTATTTGGAAGTGCACTGTTCAGAGATTGCTTTTGGCTGATCATCCAGTGTGTTTCAGAACATTTTACAAATACTCTTTTTACTGCACATGATTTTGTTGACTATCATGAGATGATGATTTTCAAATACGGCCTTAAGATGCTGATATTTTGTATGTGAAATTTTACTCCTTCCCATCAATGCAAATTCAGTTAAAAGTGGCCATCAGTTCTATTTCAGATAAACACGTCCACAGTAGAATTAGTTTGTGGCCTTTTCATCTTCTTTGTTCTAAAACTCAACAGAAAAGGGTTTCTGAAATTTGATATAAAACAAACAAACAAAAACCCTTAGAAAAATACCCATTTCTCGTTATTTTGGAAATTCTCCATAGCCCTCGTGTACCTGTGAGTACAATACATTGAATTCTTTTTCTGAAAAAATGATGTAGGTGTCTTGGGCAGAAATTTTCATACATTCGTTTTTTAAGGTAAATGGATGCATTATGTTGTGTCACCTGCAGGTGGTATCACTAGAGCAAGTCTGTGAAAATACAGTTCACTTGGATGTGTTTGGCTGTACTATTAATGGAAGTGCATATAACGCAGTTTGTATTTACTCAGAAAGAAACTGAATATATATTATTTGTTTTTCACCTACTGTTCTGAGTCACAGAAATGGAAATGGAAAGTTTCCATTTGTTTGTAACTTATTTTTCATTTGTTCATGGTTCTGTGGGTTAGGGTGGGAAAACATTTTCTACACATGCAGTAGTGTGACATTTTTATTTAAAGCTTTTTTTTTTTGCTTGTTTTACATTCTTAGCTCTTTGTAAAGAGTTACTAGAATTGCATTTATTTGAAATCTGCTTGTTAATACTTGCCTATTTTATTCTTTTTCTCTTCTTTCTTTCTTTTTTTTTTTTTTTCTGCTTCCTTGGATGCTTTCCCAAAGGAGGACAAAGTGGTTAGAATCCATGCTTTTTATCATTTATTATTATAATGTTGTTAGTTAACTGGGAAACATATTATGTAAAAAATGATCAGAAGGGGAGGGAGGAAGCACAGAAAACCTAACAACCAGGCCTCTCCTATCCCTTAGGTGAACAAACCCTTCAAAGTTAGCTCAGCAAGAAACCCAAGGGTGTTGATTTACATTAGGATGATGTAAGGAATTAATTAGAAATTCAGGATTCTTAATAGTCTGAAAAATAGAGAAGGTAATAAAATATATTAACTTTTAATTTCATAAAAACGACTTTTGCTAATAATGTGACTTTTTGCTTGCAAAGTCCTTCCATCAGCTTCAGGAAATCTAAAGTAATTGAAATGTAACTTTACACTGATTTATGTAGTTTGTTGTGTTTCACTTCTGGCTGCAGCAAAAATTCAGGGAAGTCATCTTTCTGATTTTTATGAAGTAGTTTGCCTAGGCAAAGGATAACTTATCCTTTAGAATTTGTGCATAGATATAGTGAGCAACATGGAGTGAATCTTTTGAGACTGTGCAGCTACTATTTTGGGAAACTGTAAAGCTTCCTTGGGATCAAATAGTGATGTATTCTGTTGGCCCTGCAATGTAGTGGGGTTTTTTTTGGTTGGTTTTTTGTTTTTGTTTTTTTTTTTTTCATAAGCAGTTGTATTCTTGGAACACGATTTTTGTTTTGGTTACTATGAAATATAACTTGATAAACCTTCATTGTACTTTTTAATGTGTGATTCTCTGAACAAAGTGCTGAAATAATACAGGACTTTTCCAGTTTATTTATCTAAGGATTAGATTAGGATAGCATGAGAAGTGCCATCTTGTTATTGATGAAGCAGTGCATCATTGATGAATCCACTGGGGTGCACTGGAAGAATAGTGCACTTGTGACAAGAAACAGCAAAGTTCTTAAATGCTGAAAGTGCCTCTTCAGTAAAGTGTAACTGCATAGATTTTGGAGAACAATCCAGCTGAACTCCACCTGACCTGCTTATGTGATTGAGAAATCCTTCACACCTCAGTTTTGAACAAAACTTTGCTGCATAGTTAGAGCTGTGGTAGTGTGCACATGCATTAGAGATTGCATCTTTGATGATAATGTCATTTAGATTCCAGAAAACAGACTTCACTACGCTGAAGTGCTCTGAAGAAATATGTACTGAAGACATACTTGACTTCTTTAGATTGTCCAAAATTCAATTAAAGATATCCTTGGTTGCACTTGCCTTGATTTAGGTTTTGCTGTGTTGAACTTCAAGATTCCCCGTGCTGAGAAAATGCCACAGCGACATAGAAGGCTATGTCCTTTTGTCCTCATGGTGAAGATGAACCACATCCCTTTAACAGCTGAAAAGTCATGGTAGTCAGAGGGAGAATATCTAATAATTAGTCCTAATTGTGTGAGGAACAGAGACACCTTTTTTTTACAAAGTACAATTGCTTAAGCCATGTCTGTCTCTGAAAGCTAACAGACCACGTGATATGAATTAATTAAAAAACATGATTACATACCTGAAATAATGTCTCTTACAAGCAAGGCAATTTGTATAATTTATACAGGGCCACACCAGAAAAATATCTTTTTTCTTAATTTCTTTTCACTGGCTTGACATACCTGACCAGCATACATGCAGAGACAACCTCCTTTTTAATCTAATGAGTCTAATGATGGTAAAGACTTTTTCAATATGTTTAGATGTTCCTACAAGTTTTGAGTTCATCACTTGGAAAGGACAGAGAAATCAGGAAAAATCAAGCATGGTCCTAGATTTCAGGTATTTCCCTTAGTGCTGAAGTTTTAAACCACATTGGTAGTTTTAATGAGATCTCACCTGATGTTGTGTATTATGTGTTACCTGTCTGATAAATTCAAGATGTGGCAGGCACAAAGGATGATAAAAGAATTGTAGAATTCATCATATGGAAGAGGACTACAGAGAGATCAGAGGGACAAAAAGTAGGGAAACTGTAGTTAATGCTTAGAAATACAATGTTTTAAAAATAAGAACAACAGTTAATCTAAAGAACAGTGAATACATAAGAGCAAGTAGATGTAAGTTGTCCGTAAGTGCTTTTGGAAAGAGATTTTCACCATCACTAAAGATTTCAGAAAGTAATTTATTGGAAGGAAAACCAGCCAATAAAATTGTAAAGGTTGAATTTGATAAGTTTAAGAAAGAATTTGTGATTTGATTGCTTCTGACTGTAAGATAAGTAAGAGGTCCCATGCAGCTGTCATCTTTTGCTAAGATTGTTTTAAAGTTGTTTAGAGGTGACAAAATGCTTCATGGGAAACTACAAAGGTGGCTTCCCTTTGAAGCCATTCTTTACCTTTTCAAGAAAATGCCAAATGTATACCAAAGGCTGTTTCACAAATATATTGCGAAACTTAATATATATTCTCCCTCTTTAAAACAGTAAAGTACATCCCAAAACGTTCATCTTTTGTAATGGGAATTGGTCAATAACCTAGGCTTAAGGGAATTCGGTGACTCATGCATTTACAAAATTACTTGGCAATAATTGGTACAACCTAGTAGCTAATGAGGCACGTACCTTTCAGTGATTCTTACTATAGTATGTTGAAATGCATTATTAAGTATGTATCATTAGCTCTTCCGTGTCCTTTGAGTATGGCTAGCTCTTCATACTACTGACCTGTGCCTGCTTATCTCTCCATGTGATTTCGGGCGGATGGTATTAAATGGACACGTTGTCAGATAGGGGGACTGCTATCTAGTTTAAACCTGGCTTAGGTACAGCTGTGTGGTGAGAATATTCGTGGTGTTAATGACGCTAATAATAATATCAGTGGTGACTGAGCTCACTCAAAACACTTGGTGATTATGAATTATGAATTACAAGTGTTTTCCTCTATTATTGAAAAATGATGTTGTGCTATGGCAGCCTATTTCACCACATGTGCACTGAAAATTTGTGTATGCTTTTTAAGAAAGCAGACTATTAGTAAGAGGATTTTATGAGTAAGCCTTTTTGAAGGAAGTGATGTATGTAGGTGCTCAGTGAAAATCAGGCTGGACTGACTTTTTCTAATTTGATGGATCACATTCTAGGTTTTGTTAGTTCCTTATTGGGTCAATGGTTTAGCTCTGGATACTTGTGTTTCTGCTATATTTGCTATTTGGCAATTTAATTGCCAAAATAGTGGTGGGTTTGTTAATGCTATTATTTCCTTTTTATTTACTGTTCTCTCTGATGTGATCTACCAATATAAGTAGTCCTAGGACAGTGGAGAAGCAATAGAACACCTGGCCAGCATTTCTTTGCCTATTTTGCTCCACCCCCTCAACATCCTGGCTGCTGTTGCTTGTTCCTTTCTTTACTGCAATTGTAGCAGAGCACCGCATTGCGAAAGCCACCTGATAATGTGACCTTCTTTGCACTGCTCCCCTAAAAGCTTTGACCTGATACTTGCTTGTAGAAAGGTGTGTTTCCTTTGCAGACAGATGAAAGAAACTCTGAGACTCTCTCAGAGTCTCTGAAAAGGAAAGAAACTCTGTTTCTTTTTCTTTATGGATAAGGAGATATATTGTAGGATGCAAAAGTAGCCATGAATAAGTGAATACAGTTTCTTCAAACTAAAATTGTAGTATTTTGTTGTGGGTGTTTTGAACTAACTGATGTTTTTAGAACATAAATAGAATTAAGTGGTAGACCAATGCTTCAGCTTAAGCTATGTGCTTATCCCTAGCAACCTGCCATTGTACAGACTTCATTCAGACTGTGATTTTTGTTCTGATTTATAGTGAAAAGAATTCGGAACAAATGATGAAAAATAGATTTATTACTGCTTTCCTTTGTTTTTCAGAAATGTAGAGCAAAACACTTTGCTTACTTATTCTCCTGTTTATATACAAGAATGACTGGGAGGAGATCAGGATGTAAAATACATTATGGATAGATGAGAACTAATTTAACTGGACTTAAGTGTATGTGATAGCAGAAAGTGATGGTGATTGTCAGTACTGTGAAATATCAGAACTTTATGTTTCAGATCTAGGTTACACTGAAATTATGTTCACTTTAGTATAATGCCAGTGAATTACACTGAAAGACAGACAACTTGGATACACTTCCATAATTGTGTGTCAGGTGTTTTTAAAGACTGTTTATCGTTCAGTTCTGTTGAAGTATGTTTAAAAACTGCTTACATAATGGCTGGTAATTTAAGTCTTAACAGCTTGAATGCGTATGCCATGAAGTTCAGCTGTGTATTGATGGTTTTTACAGAAAGTCGTTAAAACTGTCAGAGCAAAATGACTGGATTGTCAGGAATGTTTTACATTTCCTTTCATGGAACTGTTATACCAAATTATGTCCTTTAAAAGGATAATGTATGTAAGTTCTCAATAATACAGATGTAGCGCTAGAAAAGTTGCCTCAGGAGGTAAAAATTTTGTGGCAAATTGGAAAGTGGTAGTGGATAAATTCTATCTCTGTATCACCTAGTGTAATCTGTCTCCAAAAAAATTTGAGATTGTGTGGAAATTTGAGATGTGTCAGGGAAGAATCATTGCTTTTCAGTAATCACTACTGCTTTCAGCAGATGAGGAGGGAGGGGGAAAGGAGAGCCGTTCAGTAAGCTGAGGCATTCTAGCTCAAGTAAAATGCAGAGCTCTTTCTTTTCCTCTCCTTTTTGGCAAAACTTAGTTCACTGTCAAACAAAACATCATTATCATTAATTTTCATATAAATCCTTAAAGTTAGCTTGTTCTTCACCAAGTTTGCTGAAGCAACCATGTTCAACTGACAGTTTGCCCATTTTTCAGTGTCTACCTAGCAAAAATGATTGCTTACTTCTTGTGCATGGGAGGAAAAAAAAAAAAGCAGGCTCTGCTCTCAAGAGTTCTTTATAAATGCTTTGACTGCACAAGAGTCACTGGACTGCTGTTCTTCTTATCACTTTAATGCAGTATTGAACCAATAACTTCTGTCTTGTACTTGTTGCTGTACCCAGGCTCTGTTTCCCTGTTAGCCAAACTCAAGCAGCCTACTTTTCTACTGCTGATGGCCAAGGAAAAATATCACTGATGTAACCTTGGTTCTTAATCTATGATTAAGGGTTGCTGAGTCTTTTATTGCTATTTTTGCTGTTAGCATGCAAGCTACATCATAGGGTGATCTGTGGAGACACCACTTCAGTGATGCTGGAAACCTCATGTAGTACAATGGAGGCTAAATTAAAAAAATAGCAAAATCCACACTTTCAGTTCCCTGCAGCGTTAATACCAAACTGGTTTTTCTTTTTTTTTTTTTTTTTTTTTTTTTTGCTTTGTATTTTAAGTACCTTTGTTTCAGGTTATCTGATTCAAGATAAAGAATATGGGGAATTATATTTTGCTTTTTTTTTTTTTTTAGTTAAGAAAAAGTCAGCAATACTTTTGATTGTAGTCATTCCCACTGCAAAAGTTTCTGTTAAAGAAATTAAATATTGATAAGATCCCAAAAGTCAATAAAGCTTTTTAAAAAAATTTATATCACCTCTTCTTATGTATGCATAAGCATATATTGTGTAGACTTCTCTATGTTGCATATGTCATATATGAATATATGTGCATAACCCTGGTGTATATACACTAATACAGGGATTACAGCTCTCATGAAACATCTTAGTGACTTTTAAAAGCTGCGTATCATTCAAGGTAATTAAATCAATTAAATAATCATTATTTATATTTCAACTTATTTTTATGGAAAAAAAAGAAATTCAATGCCTGCATTTTGCTTTGTGTCTTCAGTCAAATAAGAAGGGAATGTTTTTGTTGCTTTTTCATTCTTTTCCCAGGCTGATGCTATTTTCCTAGCTGTGTATTATTTAATATAAGTAGAGGGTTAAAAGAACCCTTATTTTTAAAAAATATATTCTTAAGGATTATTAAAATTTAAAAATATGATAGTATGAACCTCTGTTTTCGAATGCTTTTCCATAGGAATTTGAAATTCTTTGACCTGTGACTAAAATAAGATCTTGGTTTTTCTTGATTTCCTTTTATTGCAAGAGGAGATGTCCTTTTTATTATGTTACTGCATAATAGTAATTGTTCACTGTGGTCTTGCATCACTTGATCCAAGAAATTTCAAAAGTTTTAGGGAAATATGATATTAGGGATTTGAGAAATAATTGTATTTCAAAAATGCAGGAACATAGAGTTTTATTCACTTATCTGACAGAAAATATAGTGAATCATTTCCCTAAGTTTCTGTAAATAAAATGGCTTAAGGGGGTTGTGTAAAGGGAAATATCTTAGTTAATTAGTTTCAACTGCAGATAAATACTGAAAAGAAGGGGACACATATTCTAGTAACTGCCATCCAAGATGGGATTTCCTGCATGTGTTGTTCTTTAGGTAAGAGGATGAAGAAAGTAGAAAATATTAACAGTGAAACACAGTATGAAGTCATGAGAAGAGTCTGTTTCTGTTTGATGTGTTCATATACATTAAAACAATCAACACTATACTAAGAACTGTAACTTTATAATAAATTCTGATCCTTATCTATTCAGTGCACTGCAGTTTTGAAAACAATCAAATATGAACTTACAGATTTGATGTGACAGTGTAGGTATGTGTGGTCTAATCTAAATGGGAATTGCCTGGTATGAAACAGACACAATTCTGATCATCGTCTATCAACATTTTTACACATACATATAATTTCATAAAATTAGGATAAAAGAATCAGACAGATAATGCAAAAGTGATGTGTTCATATGCATTAAATCAATTTTCTTTTTAATTTTTATTGCATCTATTTATGAATTATAGCAGATAGAAAATATATTAACAGCATTTCATTGCTTTTTTTTGCTTGTGATTGTGCCATCAGAAAGATTTGCAGATACCCATAATAGTAGTGACACATAGAATTGCAATTCTGATTTTAAATAGTGCATTTCTCTTTTAGTGGGTGATTTCCTGTAATGGGAACATTTTAAAAACAATTTTTTATTGCTGACTCATTATTAAGACTCAGTAAGTTCTGAGATTTACTTTGAAAATAAATATTTAAAGCTTACACAGCCAATAATTCAGAGTTATGTCTCATACTGCTGTATTTGGGAATAAGGCTGGATATTGCTGACAGATATCTGTGTAGATGATTTTGAACATTAGAAAAATAAGGTTAGTTATTTGGGAATATGGCCAGCCCATCAGTTCTTTTTCAACCAAGGTAATCTCAGTAGATCTCAGTAGATCTTTACTGTTGGAGGTGGTCACCATTTTAGCTTAGTTGTTGAGTGTACTGACTTCTGCTTTATAAGAATTGCATGGGATCACTTTCAAAGTACTGCCACCTCAGGAACCTGTTTCTCTTCTGGTTTTCTGCTCCTCCAGTTGTTTGCTCAATTCAGTATGTTTCTATGTCAATAGAAAACAAATGTCATCCTTAAGTTCATGAAAAACAGTGCATAGCAAACTGTAATTTCAACTGAGTGGTCACCAGACTTGTTTGGAAATGTTACTGCCTCCCTTCAGCACATTGTGGACATTTAATTGTCTGAATTTTTCCCAGTGTACTACTTTTCCATGTCCTTTAGTTCATGCATGAATGAAATTTATGAAATATATTTATTATTACCTTTTGATAACAAGACAAATCTGATCTTGTTAATAAGACTCTTAGCTTTCTGGTATCTCATAGTCCAAAATTGCTGTGCTTTTTCATAGCCATATGAGACTTGCATTCATTATTATTTCTGAATTTAGTTTGCTATATTGCACTTCAAGCAAACAATATGCCTTGTAGGTATTGTGGAAAATATTTACTGTGTTTCTGTTATTTTAATTTTTGTAATAGAATAATGTGTTGGTTGTCAGCCATGCAGGAGTGGTTGGCATCTGAGATTTCTAAAACACTACACACTATGTCTAATAAATATAGCATTATCCTCTCTGTTGTGGAATAAAGAGCTAAGGAGGTAATGCACGGTAACAAACAGAAAAACAAGCAAAAAGATGTGGAGAAAGTATATTCATAACATTTGCTCTAACATTTAAAGTAGTAAAATACATTTAAATACATTAAAATAAATTTAGCTGTCTCAATTGTGCTGTAGGTGATCTTTTTTCCATACTGAATCTCAGTGTGTGGAGGCATCATCTCTGAGGATAAAACCAAGGAGCTGGGATAAAAGAGATGGCTAATCCAGAGACCGCAAACTGTGAATGACATAAGTAACTTTAATTGCTCCACATCTAGCTTCTCTGAAATTGACCTTGTATGTATTTGATAAGTTCATTTTGTCAGGTAGATTTATAGCTCTGAAGTTAGAGTACAATGTGAAAGCCAGCATGTTCTTGCTGAGCAAGGATGGGGTGAGCCCATGCTCTCTTTCTGACTGTGCATTTGTCCAGTGATTCTAGTCACTGGAAATTACTTCATGTTGTCCAATGCTTTGAAAATAGACATCAAAGTGCCTTTTTTATCACTGACAAGCACTGGTGATGGCCGTGCCTGTGCTTTGTCAGCTTGTTACTATACTTCTCATCTGTTCCTCGTGTCTGAGGAAGGCTGTTGATCAAGAGATGGACTTCTGGCAGTCAGAATCCTTTCACATTCACAATATTGAGCATCTTATTGAATGCTTCACAGAAATGTACCCCAAATTCACACTTTTATGCATGTGGGCCATAGATGCAGTTCCACTAATTGGCAAATCAAGGGATATTGTTTTGGTGTTCTATCACACAGCTTCTGCTGGGATGGAGAAAAAATTGGGCAGTGTAAATCTACATGGTGACTGAATGCATTCAGTTGGGGCTGTCCAGGAGCATGGCATGGAATTGGCTGCAGGCCTCAGCATGGTTGGAAAGTGAGGAGATGCAGTCAAGCAATGGAGACAGGCAAAGAATGATTGTGCAGAAGTGATTTTATAGAAGTTTTTGATAACTGAATATAAGCAAAATTAATAAAATTAATTCTGGTGTTATTTTGTCATCCCAGAAACATAGAGATATTTTGATTAAAAAGAGATCTTGCTGCAAAGAGACATTTGATTAGATTATGACCTGTTAAACATTATGAGAAATTGACAAATAGCAGAAAAATCTTCCAGAGAACAAAGTGATTATGAGGACTAGATGTAATCTCTGCTCTCCTGCTCTCTCTTTCTCTCTCTCTTTTTTATTTGTTTATTATAAATAACGTTAATCCTCATCCAGGATTAAAATTCAGTGTAATTTTAGCAGTGCTGTGTCCTAGATAAAGATACTTCCTGTCTGTGATTTTGTATCTTTTATACCTTTTGGATTCTGGAGCATTTTATTTCATTTATATTCATTTAAGATTTTACTTAACAGATGGCTACTTCCATCTGTGTATCTTCAATACTGCAATTAGTGAGGGATAGTTTGTCATGCATATACCTTAGGTTTATAAATATAGTATATGAATTTGAGGATAGTAATAATAGTTACAGAGAAATTTTCTGCAACATTATGCAGAGTTCTTGGATGCATTTACATTTCATTTTTCCCTTGAAGATAAATAAGCTTCTTCCCAAAGCTGCTATATAAAACATTATAAAATATTTGTTGCTGGTTGTTTAATGACCAGTAAGAGATTAAGTGAAAATCTGAACAAAGTGTTATCTGCATTGATTTAAGGAGGAAATAACACCAAATAATTTTTAAATCTAGGTAGAGATTTCTAAGGAGCTGCAAGTTACTTAGTCTGAGATTTAATCACTTTCTGTGCAACTTCTGTATGCAGGATAAAACACATCAATTAATTTCCAACATGTTCACAGACAGCTTTGGAGTTAAATGTTATTTTATCAACAATTTATTACAACATATATGTAGGTCACTCTGAAAGTAGTACCTCCTATTTATTTCCGTAGAAACTACAACAGATGCAAAGATCACAGTAACACAGTTTGATAGAGCAAATTCTCAGCTACAGAATGCTATTTTTCAATATCTCTGTTAGGCAGTTTGCAGAGATGAGCTGATTGAAATGCCCTTCATTTCATGGTGCAACATCTGTGCATGGCCATCCAGAATGCATCTTGTCTTTTACATTGCTGTCACTGCTGCTGAGACGCACCACCCACTGCCTCACTGTCTCACATCCACTGTTTGACATACACATAATAATTGTGTTGTCATGACTGAAGAATTTTTTTATATATTCTTAGGATATTACTAGTGGTGGTACAGTTTGTATCACTGCGGCGTGTGATAAGAGATCACAACACAAATGCTTTATTGTTTACATATGCATGTAAATATACAACAAGGCTCATTTTGCTCTTCTGTATTCTGTTTTCTGCAGGAAAACACCTTTCATAGCCCAGCAGCTTTACTGCTTAGCATGCTTTGGATTGGCCTTTATAGCTGTAGGCTTTCCTTACCTATTTCATAGGCAGTCCTGTGAGAAGGTAAAAGAGAACACAAATTCTTGACCTTGTAAGAACAATGAAACAGGGAGTAGTAGGGAATTAAGATGACGAAGAGTTAATATTTCTGCTTTTTTTTTCCTTTTGTTGTTGTTGTTGGTCACTTTCTTCATACATAGAACTTCATCCTTGCATATCTGTTCATCCTGTGTTGTGGGTTTTGCCTCTTTGCTCTATAGACCTAAGTGTACGGTTTTCTGATCAGTCAGATAGTGTTTAGTAGAGCCTGTTGCTCACCTTAGAGGAGCTTTATTCATGGTCACTTCTGCAGAATGCTAAAGAGGAGGCTGCTGAGGGTCCACAAGAGACCAGGACAGTACATCTGTTGTCAGATTGAGCAGGAATCAGTCCCAAATAGAAACCTCTGCATTATGTGTAAGCTGTGTTTACACTTTCATTACACTAACTGCAGTCATCCAGTCATCGTACCTCAAAGACATTGAGTGCTTTGACTGGTGCTGAATTTGCTCTGAATCTTTCCCTAGCTGTCTGAACTATATCAGCTGGGGTCTTTGCTTTTCAGAATTGGCATCTGCTCTAATTTGGATACTGCTGAGCTTCACTCCAGCAGCTCCCCAGGGTATAAGTGAATCTTGGATAACTCTGGTGTCATATCTGATGGCTCCATACCCATGTTTTGGAAACATTAAGGCATTGTAGATAGAACTACATGCCAGTGTATAGGCAGCTGAATCCCATTACACTGCTCTATCTGCTCTTTTCTTAGTCATTTCTTTCTGTCACTGAGTGTCAGGATATGAACTAACCACATACTGCTTAAATAGTTTTTTTTCTTTGACCATAAATATCTATAAGTGCTGCTGTTTTCAGTTAATTTGCTGGATTTAATACTTTGATTTAGTACATGAAGTAACAGCTTGTATTTGGCCCTGCATGTGGCGGGGGGGCTGCATGATCCTTGAGGTCCCTTCCAACCCTGGCCATTCTATGATTCTGTGATTATATTTACTGTAAAGCATGTATATTTTTGGAACTGTACTTTGAAAGGTTTTTTTTTTTATTTCCCCTTTTCTCAAGGGAGATGATCCTTTAATCTTTTATACACAGAGTTTGTCAACATCTCTATTATACATCAATGTCAATTATACGTCTCAGATTTGGAGACGTATGTGCTTTAACAACTGCTTCCAAAAGCAATTGTTTGAGGAATGCTAAATTATGGCAAGAATAACTTCCTGATGTACAGCTTACATTGCTTGTAATCTGAATGTTCTGGCTGTTTTCTCAAAACTCGTATCCCCTGTACTGTCTACCCTTTCGCTTGGTACAGTGTTCACTTTGTTTGACAGCAATTTGCATCTTAGTATCTTAGTTTAAAGCTGTTCATAGGTCACTTAGTATTCTTTTCTTTTTTTGGCTCTGTCTGTGTTATAAATGTAGATACTGTGATGTTTATGAGTTGATAGATCATCTTTCCTCTGTTCTTGGTTTTATTCTGTTGTATATAAATTGTTCAGCATATATATAGTTACTGTTTCTTACCAGTTTATCTTCTTGAATAACTGAAAGATATGTACTGTAATCTTTTTTTCCTCCTTTGTCTGAGGGCACTCTGGATGGCTAACCTTAGCTGCCTAGTAATTATCTTTTCTAGTTTAATTATTACACAGTATTGCATTAAAAAGTGCAATGAATTTACAATACCTGTGCTTCAAACAAGTAAAGAGAATGATATTCTTAACTTTCTTCTGCTTCCAGATTCAGGTGGCATGGCGTAGCCTCAGCAGCTTTTCCAACCAAACTGATTAAATTCCAAATAAGGTAGTATTTTTTCTGGAGGATAAGTGAATACATGCAGAAATAGAAACTGAAATAAAAAGTAATTTCCGTTTTGATTTGCTTTGAAAAACAGCCATTATAATCATAAAGAAGAACTCTTGGCTTGAGCTTGCAGTTTGACATTCAGTGAGGACCTTAAATCTTTCAGCAGTGTTACTTTCTGCTAGCAATAAAAGCTTACAAGTCTGGTAATGCTCTTACTACCTATGTTTTTAGGGATGAAAAGAAGTCCTTTTAGTGTTTGACAACAGAACAGTTTTTATTTCCCTAAAAGAGGCAGGGCAGGAGGGAAAAGAAAGAGGAAAAAAAAAAAACAGCTGCAACCAACCTTGAAGATTTTGCAAATAGAGGATAGTAATGCCATGTGGTTATTACTAAAGCTAGTGGATGTGCTTTGTTTCTGTTTAGAGCTTTAGTTTATCATACTCAATCTGCCACTGCTTTCAGCTGTGAGCTGAGTCCTAGGAAGCTCATTTGTTACATGGTTTGTCACAGTGTACGTGTGTGTATAGTTTTGTTAGTGTCTTAGTCTGATTTTATCTGAATAAATAATAAAGTTTGCCTAACAGCATTTTTATTAAGAGAGAAAGAACCCAGAGTCCCAAAATCTCTTTCTGACCTTTAGAGCCAAAATAAATATATCTGAGAAAAACTGGAGTGTTAAACTCTTGAAGATCAAACAGAATCCCAGTATAGGTCTGAGGAAAGGAAGGAGTTTCCCCTGAAATACGTTTTACATGCCCACGCATTATCTCTGTTCCAAATGAAATAACCCTTGGTATGTGACAAGACAACCCCATTTTGTTGCTTCTCCAGTACTGTGGTTACTTCACTGTGTTTGTCCTATTTTCTCTTTATCGCCTCTCTCTGAATTTTTTTTCTTCTTTTTGTTGTTATCTCTGTAATTTTTCTCTTCACCCAGCTTTGGTTCTTTCCACTTACGTGCTCCTGCCTTTTTGCATTTTCATCCTATGCCAACTCATTCCACAAGTTTTCCTTTCTTACACTGTACTCTTTTGACTGGCTGAAATGGTGAAGTGAAAGCTTTAAATACTATAGGACAAGAATAGCATAGCCACCAGTAAACCAGTTATATTAAAGCTGGAGTAAACTGATTTTAATATAATCTTGTAAAAGTTACGGAGACAACCAGATTAGAACAGTGTTGACTTTATTAATATATACTCTACTGACCTGATTAAGAAATTCACTATAGAGTTAATTAAATAATAAAGAAATACAAGTGAATGATTAAAGACACATTTTAGAAACAACAAATTTACTGGAATAAAATATTGTAGAACAAACTACATAAAAACTGTAACTGGATGAGGATTAAATTGATTTGTCTATTACATCTGTTTTGGATTTAAACAGCTAAAGTTGATTTATTTGGCTGGGATGGCTCTGGTGGCTATGTTACATAATGTGAATAAATAAAAGTTCGAAGGTGGATTCCTGAGACCATGGTTGGGTTGAGTCAGAACTGAAAGGGATGGTACTATTCACAGGGACATTATAAGATAGATTGGTCAAAGCGATCTTCTCAGTTCAATAAATGGTCAAGCCTTTTGAATCCAGCAAAAGGCTGGTGTATATGTGAAAGTTATTTTCAGATTTATAATGTGATCAGAAATATTCCTGCTTTCTATAAACCTTGCGCCTTGTGGTTGTGTTTAGTGTTCACCTACACTGAATACAGCTGAGTTCTGAACACATGAAATACAGCTAACATCTGTAAGCAGGAAAGGGGACCTAACCTTAGGCAATTGTAGATGGGCACCACCAGCTCTGGAAGCTGTTGCTATCGGAAGGCTACCATCTGTAAAGCATGGACTAAAGAAATTCTCTTTTTGGCTGCCAAAATAATTCCCTTTCCCTTATATAAGTAAAGTACAGATGCATCGGGAACTAACACTTAATGGGGACCTAACCAGGCATTACATTTCTGCACAGAAACCTGGGATACACAAATTAATTACCCAGCTGAAAAGACTGTTTAATTCTGTTGAACATAAAATTATGTTTGAACTGTATATATATGAGCACAAATTTTTCACTGATGTGAAAATGTGGACTAAGGACTCATAGTCCCTCTATTTTGTATCATCATGCAGTATGCATTCCTCTATTTCTGATGCTAAAGGGGCAGGATGTAATTAACTGTTGCTTCTCCCCCCATAGCCTTAAATCATCACTACACTATATGTCTTCTATTTGTTTAGGAAATACAAAGCCTCATTAGATATCTGAATATACAGGTAAGTGCAGTAGATCAGAATGATTCTATGATCATCTAACAAAGTTCTGATCTCAGTTTTTGAACCTGTTTTTGTAACATTAGCTACATCAAATAATGAAATATCATTACTGTAATGCTCTGCACTGTTTTACGTCATCTTACCTTACTGAAACTCTCCTTTTTCCCTGTGTAATCTTCCAGTAGTACTGCAAATTCAGGATGATAACCTCTTGAAATTGATACCAGTGATGGTCTGTGAATTGGCTGTAACAGTGCATTGTTTAGTTTGGTTTAAAAATGTTTGATATTCTTATGCTGGCACGAATCTCCTATTGCCTTTTCCTGCCCCATTTTCCTTAACCTTGTCTTCTTAATCCATATTCAAACTCACAGTTGTTTATCCCTTTCTTGGTCACTCTGTAGTCTTTACTACCCTGAAAATCCAGTTTTCCTTGCCAAAAAGTATTGCTTTTCCCAATTAAAAAAAAAAAAAATAAAAAAATCTTAGATATCAACTCAAATTTGTTGTAGAACACTGATATTCTCTCTTCCCCTTCCTCAAATCTTCCATCCCAGATTTACTGAGATTCCTTTGTGCTCGAGCTTGATAGCACAGATAGCACAGACTTTACCAACTTAGCCTCAGACTCTGCACCTGGAGCAAGAGGTGGGAGAATTAAAAGAAAGGACCATGGACATCCCAGAAGGTAGGATCAACAAAGATGAAATGTAAAAACCCCAAACCAGAAACTTTGTCATTTTTTTGGTAGGGCCATAAAATAACATGTTGAGCCAACTCATATGGTATGTTGTGGTTTCTCCGAATGGTCTGGTAGCTATTTCAGAAGTGGAGGCCAGATTGCTGATCTTTGTAAGGCAGAAGGTTGCACAAAAAAGTCTGTTTGTTTATGAGAAGCTTTAGTGATTATAACAAAGCAGGAAAGATACGCTTTCTGTGCTACAAGTATTTGGTGTGCTTACCTACGTGATATAAAGCTAAAGTATTTTTAATTCTATGAAAAAAGCTACAAAGTTAAATGTGAGTCTAGGATAGATTGTGAATCATGAATATATTTATTGTGTAGGACATAAGCCTACTTTGTGCTGTGCTGAAGCCCTTACTGGGCAGTACTAACTGTTGCAAAATACTTGCAAAATACTTGCCTATAGGTAGGTCCTGTGTTATACTTAACATCCCCCAAGTTCTATGTAGATATATTTCCACCATGATGATTTTTTTAAATTTCAAAACTGAATATGAATAATGTGAAAATATAGTGTGACTATTTAATCTGAATTTTACTCTTTCACTAAAAGTACACTTGCTTAAAAATATTAAAGCACGAAGGATCAAGCTGATAGTTTGCTTATAACTGTGTTTAAGCTTTCATTTCCAAGTTTGTCTGGGTTGTGTTTAGTTTTGTATCTGTGTGTGATATCATAAATATCTCTAACAGATTAGTTAGGAAGAATTTCACATCTTTCTTTGCTTTCTGTCTTAGAAGAAGGGTGGTAAGGCCACTGGCTGCTGCAGGAGAAAGCTTACCATGTTGCCACCATCTATGTCACTGAATTGCATGCACATTAGAGGCCTGGTTTCATATCCTGATTGTAAGACTCTGACTTTAGGCTTCTTGTGGAACTGGAGATGTGGGAACTTTAAGCAAATGTCGTCAGTTGGAGTTCCCTAGCATGGGATTTGGTGGGGAGCAGTGGGGAAATTATGGGTAAATAAAGCTGGCAGTCATCCACCTTGATTATTTGCCAGGCAGCATGTAGATAGGCAGTCAAAGTGGTTACAGAAAGCTCTGTCAAGTGGCACAGCAGAGATCACTACAGTGGGATTCTCCTGCAGTATGTCAAAAATTTGCTGTTTCTCCTCTCAAACAGAATGATTTTCGGTATTTGTTTGAACTGACAGGTCTGTGTGCACTGCATAAGCTGCATTATGTTCCCTAGGCGTGTAGTTACTGTCATCTGTAAAAATCTTTATCCTAATGTAATTGTCACTCTGCTTGTCTATCTAGCTCATGAGATATTCCCACTGGGAATACTCTTGATTGCCAGCCGTCCCCTATTGCTTTTCATCCCTATTTTCACAGCCAGTAATGATCCTCTTGTTCCTCACAGCTCCTTGATTTCCACATTGTGTCTGTGCAGCTGTTACTCTCAGCCCCACCGTCTCCTCCTGTGGAACCAAGCAGTCTCTGTAAATTCTGCTCATCTGTGTCCATTGTTCTTTACCTTGAAGCGTCCCTTCAGACTAAGTTGCTCGGAATAGATCTTCTAGTCATCCCACAGTAGGTCACAGTGCCTGTCAAGACCAATATATTCTTCTGAATAACTCAGTAGTGACATGCATTTCACAGACTGGGCACCTCTAATGCAGGTTTTAAACAGAGACTCTTGAATCTAGAGGGAGCACTTTCAGCTGTTAAGACCTTCAACACAGAGTAAAGAAACAACCTTTGAAATCTCTAGAGATCCATTTGTATGAGATAAATGTAAGACAAATTGGTTCTCACTAACTCATGCTGAAAGCCTTCAAGTACTCAGTCATTCCACGAGCATTTGGTGGTGGTAATCTTAAACTCTTGGATAGCTGAGAAAAGTAACTATGTTTATAGACTGTCATATGTCTGTTTTTTTAGACTGTCATATGGAAAATAAGTTGGCTTATTCACTTCAATGGGCTTTGCATTGACCCTGGCACAATTACAGTACTCTTCCAGCTCAGTAATTTTCAGATTTTATGCACTGTTTGGTTTAAGGCAGAAACTTATGTATGCTGTGAGGCTAAAAAGACACAGCCATTCGAGTAGTGAAGTACTGCAAGCACAGAAATGGTTAATGTAGTTGCAGAACCACAGTGTGACAATATTTAAATTTCTCAATGCTTCACGCAGAATCACAAAATGGTTGGTCTTGGAATGGCACTCTGGAGTTCTTCTAGTCCAAATTCTTTCTCACAGAAAAGCAGAATGAGGTTGCCAGGGCCATGTACTGTTGGGTTTTGAATGCCTTCAAGGATGGCGTCAATAATATTATGTTTAAGTTTCTTTGAACTTGAAAATACAAAATGAAGATCGAGTTTATGCCCATCAAGTCACCTATGACCTCAATCAGTTGACTCACTTTCAAGTTCCTTTCAGAGTTCCTTGCAAGAGCTGTATTGACTCCAGGAACATTACTCTGCAGTTTACCTGTGTTTCCATTTTGACTTTTTAAAAAATTTCTTTACTTTTGCACGTATATCCAAATTATTTTGTCATAAAATATGTTCCATTCGATACAGAAATTCTCTCTTGCTTCTTTGTTTCTAATACAGTTTGTGTCAAAGAATATTTTTATAAAAGTTTGTGTAGAAGAGAATCACAGAAGTATAAATAATAATATTGTAGTGCAACTCTCTGCAGAAAATATATACGCGCTCAAGCACTATTAATGATAATCTGGCTTTGTGCATTATTTTTACTAAGCTTTGCAAAAATAGAAGTGAATATATAGTGTGAAAAGCTTCTGGTTAGTTCTCTGAGCCTTTTGATTGACAACTTAAATTTGATACTAGTCCTAGCTGTAAGCTGTTTCATGCCATTTACCTTATTTTGTTGGAATTCTGTCATTTTTACATTTTTTTTTTCTGTGTTCCATGTATATCTGTAACTATGGAAACCATGAAGTGAATAAGAGTGCAGTTGATGCTTTTTTGGCTCATCAAGACAGCCAAATGTTCAAGTAATTAGGCAAAAGTTTTTTTTTTTTTTTTTTCTTGTTAGGAAAATGCAGAAAATAATTGGTGAGATCATTATTTCTAGTGTATTCTAATGGTATATGATGAGGGAAGATTGCTAAAAAACATGACTAGCAATTTACAGCTACTGCATTATCAGAAATAAATAAAGAAATTGACATTAATTCAGACAAGTGCAGTAAATTTAATAAAGAAACTTATGTATGGATTCATTTATGAGGAAATCGTAAAGCTTTCTGAAGCTATGATTATTGTTGGTACTTAGAATTTTTCAGTTACCGAGGAAGTAAAAGTTCCAAAGTGGAATTAGATAGTATGGACAAAATAAAGAAGGAGTGAGCACTCCAAAATGCAAAAGATGATCAGTTTTTTCCTCTACAGGAGCTGTGGAGAAAGCAAACCATTGAGATGTTTCAGATTATTGATTTTCAGAAAAAAAAGTTGTATAAGCCTTATTGTGACCCATGGATGATTAATGATTATACTGTCTAACACTTAAGCTTTTTGAGGGTTATCCTTTGTTTCCAAAAACGAAATCCTTACGACAAGATGAAGACAGTGCAAATGATTAAAAATTCTTGAACCTCTTTGGTTTTTAGCCAGTTAGGATGAGTCATGCTTTCCTTCATTCCTTCATTCTCTTCTCCTGGTGCAGTAGCCTATTATGTCAGATTCTAAGTTTGGTAAATTTTTGATCGGTTTAGGTAGAAATAAAACCGGTTTTATCAAACTCAAAACTATTGCTGCGAGGAAGTTCGGATCCAAGGTTTCATAGATTTGCCCAAGACCTACTCTTGCTGTGCAATCACAATTTTAACAAACTTATTTGCAGGTGGAGGGGATTTCAAGTTGTTGTAAATGTATTGGTGTGGATTTTTAAACAGAAACTCTGTCTTCTCCAGTAGCAAACATGGTTTCTTCCTCACTTGAACTCCAAACGCATTCTCAGAGAAGTGCATTGTGATACTGGCTGGGTCCTGGCTATGTTCTATTTTAGAGATATTTCATATGGTAACTTTATATTGCCTGAATTAATCACTTCCAGCAATCAGTTTACTGCAGCGTTATTCTAGAAATGTTTAATCTTTGTAGAAGTTGTCAGAAGCTTTCTGAAGGATTGGCAGCTGTATGTGAGAGCTTTTGGCAGCAGCGCATGTGTAGGAAGTTGATTGTTTTTTATTTTCATTTTATCTTAAGATGACTAGTAATGCTGTTCTAGCAGATATATCAACAGAACTGACATAAAAAGGACTTTTATTAACTGGACTTCTTGCTCCACTGTGCATTTTCTGTTTCTTTTTACGGACAGTTTGTAACTGTAGATTTAGAAACTTAGGATGGCAGGACTATGATTTTTGAGATTCATATAGTGTTCAGTTACCTAAAAGTACACATTTGATACTGTTTGATGGCCTGTGGTACACGACACATGTACGTGGCTGGTAGATGTGCTGTAACAGTAGTGGCAGGCTTATGCCCTTTGAATTGGTCTGTGGCAGCCAGTTGGGATATGCTGACTTGTCTCTGGTGGTGCAAACCTAGATTAAACATGATGTTTCATTTTATTTCATCATGTCTGCTTGAGAGTTAGCGTGTTCTCGTTGGATCCTGTTGGCTGTGCTGACTAGATATCCATTGACAAAAATGAGAACTTAAATAACTGTCATGCCAATAGACATTTCCATGTAAACACAGACATCTTCCTGTCATCCTCAATTGTACACATGAGGATTGATTTGTAAAGTTAACTTTTCAGTTAACTGTGAAATGTGAGCAGAAATAGTATGTGAAACGATACGTCTGGTACATGTGGGAAAATCTGGTGAGGTGGGCTTTTAAACATGCCTCGTGGATGCTGTAAGTCAAATATCTGAGTGGCACTGCAGATTTTAAGATGACAAATAGTCCCGTTAACAGTGGGTCCTCTTCTTTCAGGCATCTCTTGAAGTGCAATTGCTATGTGTGTTCTGTGATGGTGATAAAAGATTGCACTGGGGTGTTTACAGGGCATTTACAAAGGTGCCTTTTTTTTTTTTCCTTGAAATTTATGAGAATATAATCTCATGAAAACTTCTGTGCCTATGCAAAATGTAATTGCATTTGTCCTCTGGTGTAAAATAGTGTTGGAGTGTGAGGAGAAAAGGGGGAAGAAACCAATCAGCTGTTGGCATAAGCTGCCTCATTTTCTTGGAAAGTTGGGATAAAAATATCTAGCAGAAATCCTAGTTTATGAAGCAAGTCTGCTCTGCGCAGAGTGGAAGAACAGGGAGTGCTAATATGGTGAAATATGGTCCTGAAATGGCTGAGCCCCTTATGTCTGATGAGCATCAGTGTGAGCAAAGCAGTCCCCTCCCTGCTCAAAGAGGCAAGAAATAGAATTAATTGTCCTCTTGAACTGTTGTTCCAGAGGGGAGGCTGCAGCAAGAGCAAGACCTAGATTCCTAGGTTACTTCTGGCACTAACGAATTAGATATACTCTGGGTCTGCTCCTGAGCTGGTAAACGGACAGAAAGCTACGTGACTTACTGTTGGTCTTCTGCCCGCTAGTACTTCCTCATCAGTTAAGTTTTCTTGGTGGTTTTTGAGCTGGAGTGTTCCGGAGATCATCTCCAGGAGACAATTAACGTGCAGCCACCTTGCTTTGAAGATCCTAGTATAAGTGCAGATTGTTTTGTGTCATTTTGCTTCAGTGCTCAGAAACGTTTGTGTAAGCATAATGTGCTGGTACTTGAGATGTTTTAAGATGTAGTTTTCTAAGAGATGGTAAGCCACTGCATTGGAGAAACATCTTTTTTCCATTTGACTCAATTTTTGATAACGTTATTTTAATTGCTCATCATATCCCTCCAAGAGAAAGATCGCTGAGACAAAAAATTAACCCAGCTAAAAAAATGCAGATTAATTTCTACTATGTTTTTAAGTTCAGCTAGTTATTTTGACCTGACAGTCAAAGGAGAAGATGCAGTGGATTGTGTGATATGGTGAAGATGGAAGCAAGGAAGGGAGAGGACAAACTGGGATAGGGAGAAAGAAGAGCAAGTGAGGGGAAAAATGGTGAGAAAACCTTCAATTTTGGTGATTGAGAGACATTGGATGTAATCAGCTGCCCACATAATTTTGAAAAATTTATTTAATGAATGCTTGGTTTCACAAGCACATTCTCATTAGAAAGATACAATTGTTTGCTTATTTAGAGTTTGGACTTCTGAATGTAAGCATTGAAATAGACTTTCAGTTTCATTTCTTTATGTTTTCATGGAGTGTAGGAGTTACAACCCTTTAGCTACTGTTTTATTACAGGATTCAATTTGATGTAGTAGGAGATGAATGCAGTGCTTCTTACTGGTTTGTTTGCTGCTTCTTTTCTATAACCTGAGAAAAATGAAGTGTTATGTAGTTTAACTCACTTGTATGAATGGAAAGTATCATGAGATAAAAATTGATAGCATTCCTTCCCTCTGACTTTAAAGCAATGGTGTAGGATGGTGGCACAGTTCTGCTGAAGTTAATGGAGTCTGTAGCAGAGAAAAGGGTCTGCCTAATTAGATCTGCTTGAAACAACTAGTGTCTTCTAGAGGTATATAGAAGAAGGTGGCTAAAGAGACACAAACAAAATAAACACAATAAACAGAAAAGGCATTATGTAGACATCTTTCAAAAGGGAAATAATTCTGATAGCATGAAGGTTCAGTATAGCATGCCTTGTGGCCTGCTATATTAATGCACCTAATTATACCTAATTTCTTGTGTGTAGATGAAGCAGGATGTATGGGTGTTTGTGAAATTGTGAGTTTGCCATTTCTGAACTCGTAAAGGGTGAAGGATTGTACTCACAATGAAGCCTCATAAGTGTCTGGGCTTGGGTAAAGAATTTTGGGGAGTTCACAGCAACTTCAGTGTGAGTTTGGAGGCGCACAGATTTGGTATAAGATTTGTTTCCTTTCTAGTGCATGTTTGGAATGAAGACTACAAATTAGAATATGAAAGAAAAAGCCTTTTTCTTCACTCTAAAATATAGTTTTAAAATATTTAATCATAAAGAAGTGTTCTTATTTTCATAATTGAAAATGCTCTTTTTCTCTGTGTGCATGGTTGTATATATTGTTTACTATGGGCTCTTTCAAGTTGGAATTTCATGTTGTGTTAGTACAGGAATACTGTTCCTACTCATTGTGGATCACCAGTACCTGTAAGAGTAAGTTTGAGGAATATTTTTTTCTGTGAATGAAATAACCCATATTCCACTTGAAGGCAAGCATGGAATCCCACTAGCATGTTTTCACGCAGCCTGTGAAGTTTTTGACGTGAATCTGTGTGGGAATTGACCCACCTCTGCTGAGTTCTGTATGTGCCACGTTGTTTGTTGTGTAGCAGTAAAGCAGTAGATCCCTTTGCTGTGCAGTGCAAATGAACATTTTCCTGAGCTGTGCACATGAACTGTTTGGATGAGGAGCACCCCTTTCTTGGTTCACTTAAATAGCTTTGTGTGCAGCTGTGTGTTTATAAACCAGCCACAAACCCAATAACAACAACAAAAATAAAAAAACAAAAAAAAACCCTCTATACATGTCTTGATTGACTCACTATAGTGCTGCATCAGAGCTCACCATCCAGAAAAAAGTAAGCAAACTACTTTTGACGTGACAGGCCAGAGGAAAATAGATAATCTAACACCCTTCATTTTACTGATGCATTGCATGGAGGCCCAGAAGCTACATTAGAGAACTGTAATCCTTCATCAGAGCATTTGTTTGGTTGCCTAACATCTGTGGATTGTTAAGATAAGTTATTACACAGACTTGCTTTCGTTTAGATTAGTTTGGATCACATCCCAGTATATTCAATCAGGATATAATTCCTGCATGCTGCTAAATTGCTTGCTCCACATACTTCTCTAAAAATGTTTTTCAATATACAGTTTTTATTTCTAAAAATGGTTTTATGTATACGGTTTTATCACTGAAACTGTTATAGCACCTCAAGTTTTTGTGTTTTTATTATTATTATTATTTTTCATTTTAAAGAAAAGCTCTTTTATTTTTTCTTTTGGTCTGAATATATCTCAAGGCAAATGTAGCATTTGTTAAGTCCTAAAGAGAATCCTGAAGAGGGATGGTAGTGTAGCTTCTTGTGAGTATAATGCCGATATTCTGTGTGTGCAGTCTGTGGTGATGGGTTTGTATTTTGTGTCTAAATTGTGCTATTTAAAGACATGAGAAAATGCTTTCTTTGTACTTAGATGTCTAGTATTTCTTTTTGTATTCTGTTTTTATTTGTATCTATTTGCGCATTGGCAGTTCCTATTTGTTTGGATTTTATAGTAGTTTTGTAAAACTAATTAAAATATCAAAGTGATTATGTAAATTAATGATAATTTTTGATGTTTATTACATGATTTTATACATATTTTAAATGATAAAATACATTAAATTGTAAATGAAGTCTGTTACTCCTTTAAAGTACTGGTGCATACTTGCATCCACATGAAAGAAAATAAGAATATTTCAATTCGATATTAGTATTCCTTACCATTCCTTTAAACAAGCTTCGCTTTGTTAAATTTTTCATAAGTCTTTTTCAACTTTCCTTCTGAGTCAGTGATATGTAGGCCATGCCATATTTTTTATTAATGGCTTGAGTTTATAGCACCAACATAAATTTTACACATGAATGTGTGTGCATGCACACACTTGCTGTTTAATGAGGTAACAGTTTTTTCAGAGCCTATAACGGCATTTCTGCGTGTGAAAATTCTTCTTCCTTTTAGCCTTGCTGGTATTTTGAATACCTATAATAATAATATCAGACTGAAATCTATTCTGCTAATACAGTTTGATAACCAGAATTGCTGTTTTGAGATGCGTTCTAGATTAAGGAAATAGAATATTTTGGAATGAGGGTGTTTTGTCTTCAAGGGCCAGTATTTGTTTTGATGAATTTGCTACTCCTCTTGTCCTACTGAGAGTTATCTATCCATTTTTGACGTAAGATGTATTTTTTTTGCTGGAATAATTGTAGCTTTTTTTTTTTTTCTTTCTTTACTTTTTTCTTTTTAATTAATTGAAGTTTTTAAATTAGTATTTTACTATCCTTCCTACATAGAAGAAATGTAATGGTCCAGATGCAGGGAAAAGTCTGAGTCTTCTCAGTGTGGTTTGGTCAAACAGTAGAGAAATGGTGTTGGAAGTTGTAATGTATTCTTCACACCTAAACAAATAGTTTAGAACAGTCTGTTCTAGGGTGTTTTATAAATAAATCTCCGTTATCTTATATGTGTTAAATGTCTAAAATTTTGATTTTACCATAGAAGGCATGTGCTTCCTTCCGAGCTAGAGAATAAGAGCTTGCTGCCAGAGCTTTGTCCTGTTGCAGTTTCCTCCCTGTATAATAATATAAATATGTATGTATAATATATTTATATATATATTTATACATAAATATATGTATAAATAATCCCCGTAATGATTAATTTTCTATTCTTTTTCATTCTTACTGTTGTATCATTTTACCGCAGTTGTATCATCCATATGTTGACACAAGATAATTTAAACGTTTTTCATTGCAAACTTCTGTTATCCTTCTTACCCTCTTACTTCAGCTTTACTCATTCCTTTACTTCTTTCCACATTCAACTCAGGTTTTTTTTTTCCATTTTCCTCTTTAGTTTTCAACCTTACTTTCCTTTCATCTCTATCTTTATTTCTGAAAAAATTCCTACCTCTTGTATTCTGTATGCATTTTGTGTTTGTTTTTCTACTTCAAAAGCTCTTTTTGTCTTTGTCCCATCTATTAAAAAAAAATGAAAATCCCACACTTCATTCTGCTCAAGAATCTTTTATTTTTTTGCTGGTGATTCGTTCTTGCATTTAAGATTGTGTTCTGTAGTGTGTAGACCTGAAATGTCCAGTCTTGCTTTATTGTATGTGCTCTGATTACCTCTGTGTCTGAAACTTAAGCAAAAATCCTATGCAGCACCACTGATGAATCCAGCTTAATTGTGATTGTCAGGTCTTTGTTTGTTTGCTTATGATTTATCACTGTAAATCAGAGAGATGGTTTTTGGTCCTTTTGAAGTAGTACAAAATATGATGCTGTTGGTGCATTGAGTTCTCTATTAGTAGGTTTTATATAGGTCCTTCCTTACATTTCTGGTAAGTAGCTGTTGTGGACGTAGCTAAATGTACATGCAGTAAATGTTGAGTTTATTTATGGAATAATATTATGTGGTACAAAGAAAAATTAAAGGGAAATTCTGTGTCAGTTTCTGTGGCAGTGGCTGGACGAGCAACTGGGCAGAGCTCTGTCAACCAGTTCCAGGTTTTGCCCAGCCTGGTGGACCTCACCACAGCCAGCATACAGTCACTTTGAATTGAGGGAGCTGGGGCTGGGCTGAGGAGGGTTGCTATACTGGCATATATTGACAGCATATTTTGGAGAAGCTTGCAGAGCATGTGCCTGTAGGATGCCTGGCTCTGGCCAGTGCAGGTAGCGCTTGGAGAAGCATGTTTGAGCACTGGCATGAGCACAAACCTCATCAGTTTAGAGGAAATGGGAGGCCGTAGCTGACCATGACAGAGTGAGCATGTGCTCCTGGGTCTGAGGGATAGCTGCACTGACTCTTCTTGTTGTCTTTAACTAGGTTATGTGGGTATGCAATTTATGTCGAAAGCAACAAGAAATCTTAACAAAATCCGGAGCGTGGTTTTTTGGAAGTGGACCACAGCCATCACCCAGCCAGGATGGAACACTGAGTGATACGGCAACTGGTGCAAGCTCTGATGCACCGAGAGAAAAGAAAGCCAGGCTTCAAGAGAGGTCAAGATCACAGACTCCTTTAAGCACAGCAGCTGCCTCATCACAGGAGATCTCTCCTTCCACTGTTCAATCCGATCAGAGGAAAGGAGCTGAAGTATCGCAGCCAGCTATGGGCCTGGAGCAAAAGCAAGTTTCATCAAGGTCTAGAAGTGAGCCTCCAAGAGAGAGGTAAGGCGTTCTGCATTCGCAGAACCTCGCAGTTATAATACTAGTGCCACAGCGTTACACAGGGCTTTTGGCTGGTCTGTATGTGAGTCTAGAGCCATGCAGGGATGAATTGAATCACTTACCAGGAAAGGATTAAGTGTACATAAGAAAATACATCATCTGAAGTGTGTTGTGGTGTTTTTTTTTTTTTGGGGGGGGGGGGTTTTTTTTTTTTTTTTTGAGCAACAGAAGTGGAGGGGAGGAGAGAAAGTAAATAAGTGGTTTTTTTAAAGCATATTTTGACATACACTTTTAATATTGAATATTGAACATTCATGAAGAACAATGATTGCACCATCTTGAAGTCAAAGTAAATTGTATGAAAAACTGAAGCCAGCAAGAAAAACTATTATATATTTTAAAGGGGGGTATAAGAAAAAGGGACACAGACTCTTCATCAGGGGTCTGTTGTAACAGGACAAGGGGAAATGGTTTCAAACTAAAAGAGAGAAGATTTAGATTGGATATAAGGAAAATGGTTTTTATACAATAAGGGTGGTGAGACATTGGAACAGGTTGTCCAGAGAGGTGGTGGATGCCCCTTCCCTGGAATCAAAGGCCAGGCTGGACAGGGCTCGGGGCTACCTGATGTAGCTGTAGGTGTCCCTGTTCACTGCAGGGGAGTAGGACCAGATGGCCTTTTCAAAGGTCCCTTGCAACCCAAATGATTCTATGATTCTATATTTTAAGTGGCTAAATGAATAAATTCCTGATCTGCACTGGTTATAATGAACTGGGCGAAGAATGTCAAATGAAGGGAGGATAATGTGATGAATCATTTGCTGCTCTTTTGGCTGCTGACTGCCAGATGATGGAGCAAATGAGGAGGGGCCCTGTGGCAACAAAATAAGATTATACTGTGGTAGATTCTCCCTTGAATAAAAAAATTCATCATTCTTTCCATGGCTTTTTGAGCTGAAAAATGAATGAGCAAGGATGGCTAGTAACCTATTGTGTGGTTAAGGTCAGTGCTAATTTAACAGGAGCAAAACTCCAGTTAGGATTATGCATAGGTAATAATAGCAACCAATACCTGATGCCTTCCTCTGATTCTTTTCACTCTTTCTTCCCCAAAGTTGAGAAGGGCCACAGAGTAGTCATCATGCAGTTGAAGGACACTTTTAATGCATCAAAAGGATTTCTGTTTCTGCTTTGCTATCCAAAAATGAGATGTCTGTATCAATAATGCAATAACAGTGTCCTCTACTTTTTACTGAGACTTTCAAAGGAAGTCCAATGCTTTTGAATGGGGAACACTAGTGATGAGCCAGCATATTGCCAACAGCTCATGAAGACAATGGAGGAAAAAAGGGGACAGGGTCTTAACTTGGATCATATGCATCTTTGACTGTCCCATAGAGTACATATGTGGAAAATCTATGATACGTAATCCGAAAATGTATCGATGTGGAAGGAAAGAGGAAAGGAAGGCTCAGTGCCACAAAATCAGTCCTATTGGCTTTGGTTTGGTGCTGTATATTGGAATATCACTGTATGTGTATTGCAGTATTTTATGCAAGTATTCATTTGTGCATTAATTTTTTCAAATTACCGTATTCCTTTTTCATTGTAGGAAGAAGACGTTGGTTTCAGACCAGAATGGCAAAGTTGTAAAGGGTGAGCGTAAGCGTGTGCCAAAAGCCTCACTTCAAAAAGAAGGACCAGCAGGTGATAGGGAACGTAAAGAAAGGCATGAAAATAGAAGACTGGAAAAAGGGAAGTCACAAGACTATCCCGACTTGCCAGAAAAACTTGAGGAAGGCAAAGTGCCTGATGATGAAAAACAAAGGAAGGAAGATGAATATCATACTCGGTACAGGAGTGACCCCAATCTGGCAAGATACCCTGTTAAACCACATCCTGAGGAACAGCAAATGCGCATGCATGCCAAGGTTTCTAAAGCACGGCATGAGAGAAGACACAGTGATGTAGCTTTGCCACACACAGAAATGGAGGAAGCGGAGGTACCTGAGAATAACTTAGGAAAACGCTCACAATTACAGGGAACTCAGGACAGAAAATCTCTTGTGGAAACTCAGAGGTCGTACTCTATAGACAGAACAGGTGATGTAAGAATTTCTGTTTCTAAACAATTAACTAATCATAGTCCACCAACTCCCAGGCATAGTCCAGTTCCCATAGAGCACGTAGAATACAAGAACCACGATACCTTTAAAAAACAGAGCCGCCTTGATCCTAGCTCTGCTATTCTCATGCGAAAAGCAAAGCGGGAGAAAATGGAGACCATGCTAAGGAATGATTCCCTTAGCTCTGACCAGTCGGAATCAGTGCGGCCATCCCCTCCAAAGCCTCATAGAGCAAAAAGAGGCGGAAAGAAAAGGCAGATGTCAGTTAGTAGCTCAGAGGAAGAAGGGGCATCAACACCAGAATATACTAGCTGTGAAGATGTGGAGATAGAAAGTGAAAGTGTCAGTGAAAAAGGTAAGGACCTTTATCTATATTATGCACATGGCCATGGTTTTGGGGAAAAAAAAAAAAAGAACAAACCAAAAACCAACAGCTGTATTTTACTCTCTCTTTTGCCTCATTTTTGAACATACACCTTTGTTTCTCCCCTTCCTGTTTTTGTTTTTTTTTTTCAGCTGAGAAGTTTCTTATACTTGTTTACATTTGGTTTGCAATGTTTCCTTTTGCATTTTTAGATGAGGTTGTTACAAAGTAGTATGAACTGATGACTGCTAATTTTCTTCCCTCTTTGACAAGAACGGTTACAGTTTAACAGTTCTAGTTTATTCTGTTGATGACATTTGTACAGTTGGTCGTTGCTTTGTCCTTTTGCCTCTCTGCAGAATAATTTTCTTTGAATGAATTGAAGTTGAAAATGAGTTCTGTAACAATCTGAGAATGTTGTAAAGTGTCATAACCTTACTTATACCCCTCAGTTTTAACATATGAGACATTTGAAGACTTTTTTAAAATATCAAAGATCTTTTAGTTTACTGTTAACAGTGGTAGACTATACAGCACAGAGAATTTTATACAGGAAAGAGAAGTACCTAACCTATTGTCTAGATGATTTTGATCTGAAGTTTACAAGTTTGCCTATGTTCTGTTACTTCAGTTTGACTTTGTGTTGCTGGTAATCCTTAGCAGTGAGGATTTGGTGTAGTCCACTGCATACTTGTAAGCAAAGCCTTTCTTCTTGCTAAAGAGGTTAATCGAATTTATGAATGGTGAGTAGATAAAATTAGGATCACCAGGAAAGGCTGTGATAGATTACTGTCTGGTTTGTAACAGCAGCTTGTCTTGAAGTGGCATTATATGGAGCTGAATACTTTCTGTATCTCTCTGGAAGCAGTAGCTGGCTCTTTAACTATCTGTGTTTGTAACTTGAAAGGTTTCTGCAGGTGTTCATACTCAAAATGCCAATGGCATATCTGCATTCCCTTTTATATCCTGGCATGTCTTTGATTCAGATATGCTAATCTGTCTGTCTGTCTTTATCTGATGTTGTAGTCTCCTGACATCCCTGTACGCATATTAGAAGACATCTGTTTTCCACCCCATCTGAATAACTGTTTGTTTAACTATAAGTATAAACTTTCCCATTCAAAATAGGGAGGCTTGTTGTTCTGCTCATTTTTAAGGAGAAGAGGCAGTGAACCTGCCCATGAAGTCTTGGTCCACTTACATATTAAAAAAAAAAAACAAAACAGAAAGAAAAAAGAATAAAATCTAAAGAAAGCAAAAGAAAAGAAAAAAAACAACAACTCTTTTTGCATGTGAAGGGTGTTTGGAAATGTTGTGGAGTTTGAATCCTTCAAGTTACTCAAAGCCTAAATGTAGAAGGCCTTGAGCAACCTATTCTAGTTTGCTCTAGTTGACTCCACTTGAAGCAAAGGGATTTGAACTGGGGACCTCAGAGATCCGTTTGTGTGAGTGTATGTCTATGCAATACATTAATACCAGAAGGGTATCTTTACATTTATTAGGCATGATGTAAAGCTCTTATGTTTTTTGTTTGCTTATTTGCTTTTTTGTCCAATTATTTTTAGAATTAATTTTTCATCAGTTCTTGAAATAACCTGCAGTATTTTCTGAGGACAGATGGAAAGGCAGGACATTCTTACTAACTAAGAAAACCTTTTAGAAATCTTTTCATATATTAAAGTGAAAAAAAAATATATTCTTCAGTAGTTATTAAGAGGACTCAAAATGATGAAAAAATACCGCTATTATAACTGTGATCAGAAACCCATCCCCTGTGATTTAACAGCATAATGAAAGCACAATTTCGTCCACCATTCCATTAGTGCTTTGCTGGTAATGTGTGAGAGTTACTACATAGGTCCTTAGTTGTAGCTCTTTAGTTTGTAAGCCCTGAAGGGTCTGGACTTCATCCTCTCCTCTAATTCACCAACTCTGTCAGAAATCTGGTGCCAAAATAATATAATATAAATGGATTTAGAGTGATAGAACTATTCCACATAAATTTTGAACTTTGTTAAACCTTACCAATAAATCCACTACACAAACTGCTTGTAGCCGTCTAGACTCTTAGATACAGCAACTATTAGAGAGCTATTACTTTTTGTTGTTGTTGTTGTTGTTTTTGTTTTTGGCAACAGCCAAATTAGCTAAATCTTACAGGGAACTTGATAAACTTGAAAAGTGGGCCCTTCTGAACCTAATGATGCCTAATGATGTTCAACAAAGTGCAAGTTTTTGCACTTGGGTCAAGGCAATCCCAGATAAGGATACGAACTGGGAGAAGAGCTTCATGAGACTAATCCTGCTGAGAAGGACATGGGGTCCTGGTTAATAAAAAAGTTAGCATGAGCCAGCAGTGTGCACTTGCAGTCTGGAAGGCCAATGGTATCCTGGGCTTCATCAGAAGAGGAGTGGCCAGCAGGGTGAGGGAGGTGATTGTCTGCATCTAGTCTGCCCTTATGAGGCCCCATCTGGAGTACTGCATCCAGGTCTGAGGCCCCCAGCATAGGAAAGATGTGGAGCTGTTCTGGGTCCAGAGGAGGGCCATGAGGATAATCCAAGGGCTGTAGCAGCTCTCCTATGAAGACAGGCTGAAGGAGCTGTCCTTGTTCAGCCTGGATTAGAGAAAGGTGTGGGAAGACCTCATTGCGGTCTTCCAGTATTTAAGAGGAGCTTATAATCAGGAGAGAAATCTTTACTTGAGTATATACTGATAGGACAAGAGGGAATGGTTTTTAAACTGAAGGAGGGCAAGTTTAGATTAGCTGTTTGGGAAGTTTTTAACAGGGAGTGGTGAGGTGCAGGAACAGGTTGCCTGGAGAGATTTGAATGCTCTATCCCTGGAGGTGTTTAAAGCCAGGCTGGATGGGGCCCTGGGCAATGTGATCTAATACCTAATCTAGCAGCTGGCAACCCTGCATGTGGCAGGGGATCGGAACCTGATGATTCTTGAAGTCCCCTCCAACTCAAGCCATTCTGTTATTCTATGATTCCGTGATTCTATGACTTTTTTTTTTCCTTTTTCAGTACGAGCCATTTGGTTCAAATATGTAACACAGTTCATAGTTGTTTTTGTTGAAGCTGAACAGATAACTTACAAACAGTATTAGATGAAATGATTTAGGAACCCAGCTGTGAGATTTATTTCCTGATGCATGTTAACTAGAGGTTTTAATTTTCATTGTCGAGATGAGTTGAATGTGATGTGGGAGACTTCACAGTTTTTATCCAAGTACCTTAATTCTCCATGAAATATCTTTGCATTAGTCTGTCTTCTGAGCATAAAAAAACTTCTGTAAGTGTAATTTAACAAGTTCATCACTCATAATTATTTAATATAGATTACTTCAAAATTACCTTTACTTTCCAGAAAATAAATGCCTTTGAGAATCCAATGCAATTTTATATCTTTGGTGGAGGACTCAAAAAGTTATGTAGCATTTTTCTATTTTTCATTGGCTGATGAAGGCTTCGCTACCATTCAACAAGACCAGGACAGATTGGAGAGTTGTGCAGGGAGGGACCTGATGAGGTTTAACAAGAGCAAGTGTAGAGTGTTGCCCCTGGGGAGGAATAACCACATACATAGGTTATTATATGGGTTAGGGGATGACCTGCTGGAGAGGAACTCTGTGGTAAAAGACTGGGAGTCCTGGTGGAGAACAGGTTGACCGTGAGCCAACAGTGTGTCCCTGTGGCCAAGAAAGTCAATGGTATCCTGGGTGCATTACAAAAAGTTTGTGGCCAGCAGGTGAAGGGAGGTGATGTTCCTCTACTCTGCCCTGGTGAGGTCACATTTGGAGTACTGTGTCTGGATCTGAGCTCCCCGGTTTAAAAAAGACAGGGATCTCCTAGAAGTAGTCCAATGGAGGGCCATCAAGATAATAGAAGGCTGGAGCCTAGGGAAACCAGTGCTGAGAGGGGATCTGATCAATGTTCTTAAATATCTCAAGGGAGGTGGGAGGCAAATGGATGAGGCTTCTTAGTGGTGCACAGCAATAGGAGGAGTAATAGCCTATAACTTGAACACAGGATGTTTCATACAAGCATGAGGAAAAAGTTTATGGGTAAGGATTGCTCAGAGAGGCTGTGCACCTTTCCACCTTCTATGGAAATATTCAAGACCCAACTGGATGCCTATTTATTTGTGTGACCCACTGTAGGGTACCTGCTTTGGCAGGGAGATTGGACACGATATCTCTTGAGATCCCTTCCAACCTGAGATTCTGTGAACTGTTTAGCAGTGTCCAAAACTGTTATCTAAGATTTCCTTTTAAAAAATACTTCACCCTTTAGAAGACATTATTAGTGTTTGCTGTTAATCATTTTTATTTTATTATTAATACAGGCTGTAGGAATTCTTATTCTTAAATCCATAATAGTTGAGCATTATATGTAACACCAACCTAGGAAGGCAAAAGGAGTCCTCTTAGGAAGCATAAACTGCATTTATACTCTCTGTGTAGACTTATTGGGATCGTATAAACCAGGCACTTACAAATGCAATCCAGACCTAATTTTAAAACAGAACATCTTCTGCCTAATGTCATCCGTGCAGAGTTCTAATCAGATTTGGTGCAAATTGAATGAAAACCCTATTCTTCTAAAGTTCTACGTAAGTTCTTATTTCTAAACTAATTGATTTGTGTGCTGACAAGTTTGTGCTTAACTTTTTATCCCACTGTAGTTACAACAGATGTTTTCAACTTCTGAGGAGATGCTGAAAACTGCTCATGTGCTTTAATGTAAATAGGTGTAATGCTTTCACATTTTGCATAGTCATTTTTTCCTGTTTGCTTAAATGTGCATTTTGTTCACATGGTTGAGGCTTGAAAATATGCTTCATAATTAGGTGTTGATGGCAAACTGGAAGGAACCTAAGTAAAGCTCACTTTGTGTTACTCGCAACCTTGTGAAGTCCGCAGTAGGGCTTTGTGCTGGGGGTGCTCCTGGAGGAAGGAGGCAGAAATCCAATCCTTGCCCCACCAGTTTCTTCTTCTATAATGCTGGCATCCAAAGTAGGGCATGCGACAGGGTGTATAAATGGGCTGAAAAAAGCGTCAATCACAGAAAGGCTGCAGAGAAGAGGAGGCTGGTTTTATATGTTCTTAGCTGAGTATTTTCACGTAGGTATTTTAAATCTGTAATGTAGGCAAGTCAAGTCCTACTGTAACATCTGCTGGTGTATTTTTACATCTGTTCACTGGGAGAGTTGGGCATGAAGTTTTAAAATGAGTGGAATTTGTTTAAATCTGTGACTGAGCTTTAACTTCAAGTAAAATACTCTTGCTATGGAGATTACTAGTTCTTAAAAGTTAGTTCCAATTTACGTTCTGCAAATCTGCATCTGATTTGGATTTTAATGAAACTCCAATCTAGCTCTAGTTTCAGAATTTTGATCGGTGTTAAACTATTCAGTACAATTAGTGCTCTGTACTTTTGAGTAGCTGAAATTACGTATAACTCCATAGCCATTATAAGTAAGTGCTTGTTAAATTAGTGTTGCACAGTGAGAAATCTGTTCTGTGTACTTGCAATTAAGTAAAGTGCATGCATGCATATGCAAATGAAACAAGCTGAACATAACTGGAAAAAAAGGTCCCCATGCTTCACTGAGATACATAGCCATGTAACTGGCAGTGTTGCAGCAGATACGTGACTGAATTCTCCTGGTAAAGCATTTTTGCTAGTTTTCTGTAAGAAGGCTGTGAACTGCTATAAGCTTACATCAAAACTCCTGAGATAACAGGCAATTTGATGTTCTCTCCGGGCTCAGGCTGTATGTAAAATACAGGGTGGGAATGACTTGCACTTAGAGAAAAAACAAAGCCAATAAAAATAACTCACAAACTCAAATTCAAGTAGATAAAGATTCTTCTGGGTGTTTACTGTTTCTGACAATTTTTATGAAAACTCAGTGAGCCTTGTCACCATGCCCAGGTAGGTTTAGGTATCTCTCTTGGGGCAGGCACATGGAGTTGCCAGTAGTGCTGAAGCAGAGCTTGTGGAAGGACAGAACTGCCCCCAGGCAACTGGAATGGAAAGGGGCTCTTAGGAGTAGGTTCAGCTGCTATGGGCTCTTTTCCCACTGACAAGATGCTCTCAGATCAGCTGTACACGAAGTTGATTAATCTGTTCCAGTTACCCAGTTTTACGTATCACTGCCAAAGAAGTCTTAGGGAATGGCTGTTCATCCAGGCCACTGAAAGGAGGCACTTCAGAAGACATTAATTTTTGTTAGTGAATTTTTTTTTTTTGAACAAACAAATTCATCATTTGCATTTAGACTTCTCTTCAAGCCTTTCTTTTAAAATTCTTTTCTATAAGCATCTTTGTCTTGTTTTAAAACAGTAACAACAAAAACAAAATAAACCCACAACAAATAACGGTATTAACTTAAGGCTTATTGTCAGAACGTCAGTTGTGTGCACTATGGTGGGCCTAATCTTACTTTGACCTAAAAAGTTGCTATAAGGATTAGGAATGAATTTTCTGGCTTAAACGTTAAGCAAATGCTTAAAAGCAAAAAACATGCTCAGTGTTTAGCCCAGCTTATAGATGTGTTGGATATTTGTTTGTTTGGATGATATATAAAATTTCAAAAGTAACGAAAATGCTGTTTAATAGCTATAGGTCTTTCAGAATGAAATCAGCACATATGGTACTGCTGCTCTAATTTCCATGTTTAAGTCTGAAATTTTTAGAATTACAGGATATGGGAGAAATCTGAAAGAAAAAGAGGGAATGTAAATTAAGTTCAGACTTGTCCCTAACTGGATGAGAGAATGAATTAGTGATCCCTAGATGTCTTTCACCCATGTCTGTACACCCCTTCAACCACAGCCTGTACGTGAATAATTTCAGGAACAGCATTAACTTTTGTTATACTTTGCAATGGGGAAAAGAGTTGAAAAGTGTTGTAAGTTAAATAAGTAAATAAAATAAATGGAATTGTGTTAAAGAATTTTGGTAGGGTGCTGCAGCTGACTCTCATCAGAAGCTATAATGACTTATTGCTATTGGTCAAATCTGTTTTTGCTGGAGCCCAGGTTTGCAGATTATAGTGGCTTTTGCTGTGGTTACTCCTCAGGCAGGCAAATTCAAGTGCAGGTTAGATGCTTGTCTTTTCTGCCTATAGTTTGTAACATTGAATTGGTCTGTGCAGTCCATTTTTGTGAGCTCAGGCCTGTACCTGAGCACAGCTGTCAAAAGTAGGTTTGTCATACCAACACTTCATACCAGCACTTCATCCCTCTTCCCTTCCAGGTAGGGAGGAGACTTTGAATGTGTGTCTTTCACATCCACCATGCTGTAGGGCACGAGAGTTGGGAGAAGTCTGTTTCTATGGAGACTTTAAAAGAACAGCTTAGAAATAATAGTTAAAGTTGGCATCATTATTGCTCAGTAAATTAGGAAGTTGGTATGTACATACCGGTTACCATTTTCCTGAAAGCATCTGTTTTTCATTGACAGTTGAATGGATAAGCAAATAGTTTGAATTAGGGTTAGGTTAAGAAGACCTTTGACTTTAAAAAGACTATCTAGCAGATCCTTTATAGATATTTTAAATTAAGTATTGCTCTTATCACAAAGAAATAATAGATACTTCACAAAATCTCTTTTTATATTGAAGATAAGTCAACATCTTGTGATGTCAGAGGAAATCTAGAAGACAGAAGTCTGTAATTCTGACATTACAGCAGTGATTGTTGTAGATCCTCTTCAGTCAAGGAGGATTATAAAGATGATCAGTCTGAGAAGATGCTGCTGGCTTTTTTTGTGATGATTAGGTAACTGATATTCAATATTGCAATATTATTGGATGATGAAAGTTAGATAGCAAAGATCTAAAGTACTGCATCAGTGAGATTTACATAATATTTCTGAACAGTTGCTAAGTTCCTTTGCTTCCACTTGAATTCGTTCAAATCAAAGTTTGAACTAAAAGCAAGTTTGAACTAAAAGCCATGGAGTAGCGACAGCATGACATTGATGTATCTGAAGCTAAATAAAAAGCCAAACTTAGTAGCTCCATCATGTGCCCTGTTGATGTGTCTGCATTGTTTCTACTTTGGTGCATTTTTTTTGCCAGACAACTAAGTGTATAAACAGAATGCATTCATATCTGAACTGAAAGGAACATTTATGAACTGTAAAAAGCATGGTGAGTGTTTGGGGTGCAGACAATGGCTTAGGAGCTATGTGTCTTTTTCATCACAGTCATCCCTCTTCTCAGGTTTTGGTTTTCTGAGCAGTTATGAGAAATGACATACCAAACAATGTTGAAAAGTAAAATGTAGAAGCAACACAAAAACATTTTTGGATATGTATGTATACATTTGTGTGTGTATATATTTCCTTGTGTATATATATATAGATATATACATGTATATGTATACATATAGGGTATGGTAGGAACCATAGGACAACCAGGTGGTTGCCGAGCCGCTCTCCATCATATTTGAGAAGTCGTGGCTGTTAGGTGAGGTCCCGAACGACTGGAGGAAGGGTCATGTCACTCCCATATACAAGAAGGGGAACAGGGAGGACCCGGGGAACTACAGGCCGGTGAGTCTCACCTCCGTGCCTGGGAAGATCATGGAACAGATCCTCCTGGACAACATGCTTGGTCACATAAAGAATGAGCATGTGATCCGAGACAGCCAGCACGGCTTCACCAAAGGAAGGTCATGCCTAACTAATCTTGTGGCCTTCTATGATGGAGTGACGGCATTGGTGGACGAAGGGAAGGCGACCGATGTCATTTACCTGGACCTGAGCAAGGCCTTTGACATGGTCCCCCACCACATCCTCATCTCCAAATTGGAGGGAAGTGGATTTGATGGGTGGACGACCCGATGGATAAGCAATTGGTTGAAAGGCCGCAGACAGAGGGTGGTGGTCAATGGCTCTATGTCCAGGTGGAGGCCGGTAACAAGTGGTGTCCCCCAAGGGTCTGTCTTGGGACCGGTGCTCTTTAACATCTTTATTAATGACATCGATGAGGGAATTGAGTGCACCCTCAGCAAGTTTGCTGACGACACCAAGCTGAGTGGTGCGGTTGATACGGTGGAAGGAAGGGATGCCATTCAGAGGGACCTCGACAGGCTGGAGGGCTGGGCTCGGGTGAACCTGATGAGGTTCAACACGGCAAAGTGCAAGGTTTTGCATTTGGGCCGGAAGAACCCCAGGCACCTGTACAGGCTGGGAGGAGTGGTCCTTGAGAGCAGCTCGGCAGAGAAGGACCTGGGGGTCCTGATGGGCGAGAGACTGAATATGAGCCAGCAGTGCACTCTGGCAGCTCTAAAGGCAAATGGGATCCTGGGCTCCATCAGGAGAGGGGTGGCCAGCAGGGACAGGGAGGTGATTGTCCCTCTCTACTCGGCTCTTGTGAGGCCCCATCTGGAGTACTGTGTCCAGGTGTGGAGCCCTCAGTACAAGAAAGACATTGAGATTTTGGAAGGGATCCAGAGGAGGGCGACTAAGATGATCAGGGGGCTGGAGCACCTCCCCTATGAGGACAGGCTGAGGGAGTTGGGCTTGTTCAGCCTGGAGAAGAGAAGGCTGCGGGGTGACCTCATTGCAGCCTATCAATACCTGAAGGGAACCTACACCCAGGAGGGGAGTAAACTCTTCAAAAGGGCTGATAACAGCAGGACTAGGGGAAATAGTTTTAAGTTGAAGGAGGGAAGATTTAGGTTGGATGTTAGGGGGAAGTTCTTTACTAGGAGAGTGGTTAGGCCCTGGAACGGGCTGCCCAGGGAGGTTGTGGATGCCCCGTCCTTGGACGTGTTTAAGGCCAGGTTGGATGGGGTCCTGGGCAACCTGATCTGAATGTGTATGTTTGGTGGCCCTGCTAGGCAGGGGGGTTGGAACTACATGATCCTTGGGGTCCCTTCCAACCCGGGTGATTCTGTGATTCTGTGATATACATAGATATATCTATATATATAGATATATATGTATATATCTATATATATATATATAAAAGGAAACACCATTTTAAATGAAAAATGGTGAATGATTGTCTTTGAAAAGTTGTATTTTGCCAAAGAATCTGAAAAAATAAAATCTCTATATTGGGCAATACCTGACTGAAAAGAAGATACACTTCTGCTTGGAAAATACACACAGAGAAAACAAAAATCTTTTAGTTAGTTATATTAATGTCACCCAAACTCTGCATCTAAACCTATCAGATGCAGGTATGTTTTCTCCATCTAGTTTAATTGTGGATGCACAGCCAAAGTCCATCGTAAGTTACACTCAAGTTTTCTGTGATCCCAGAAGTATGTTTTATGGTCTGGAGTACTGCTAGCTGAACAAAGCGCAGGCTTGATTCCTCCCAAGAAATCTTTGTTGTGATACTTTGTATCACTAACTTTTTGCCACTAGTTGAATTTAATACTTTTGCCTGTCATTTATGGAGTCAAATGCTTCAGCTTTCCAACCATCGTGTATTTCCCCTGTCAATCCATCTCTCTCTGATACAGTGACAAGGATATAGCTGGTTGAAAGTCTTGCTACAATTAGCAGACTTAAGCAAGAGTGCTGTTATCCCTTGTCTTCAGGTCCAGTTATCTCACCAAAGAAACAAGTCAGGTTGGTCAGGGGTGAGTGATTTGCCTTTTATAAAGCTGTGCTGGTGGTTTTCAGTCACCTTCTTGTTCTTCATATGCTCACAGCTGCATTCCTGCAAATGCATGCATGATATGGAAATGACAATTAATAAAAAAAGTCAGGAAAGAAATCCCATAGAGTTCAATCTCTCTTAAAAGATTTGAGATTTTAGGACAAAATTAATGGCAAGCTGAATCAAGGTCAGCGCTATGTCCTAGCAGCCAAAAGGGCCAACTGCACCCTGAGATGCATCAGATCTAGAGCTACCGGCTGGTTAAGAGGCGTGATGGCACTGCACTGCACTGTGTGCAGTTTTGGGCACCATAGTATGAGAGAGATATACAAATAGCATCCAAAAGAGAGCTAAGAAGATGAAGTGTCCAGAAAGCAATAAGTATGAGGAGCACCGAGCTCCATTGGTGTGCTGAGCCGAGAGCAGAGGAGCTGAGGCTTCATGGAGGCTGCAGCTCCTCACAGGGAGCAGAAGGGCAGTGCTGAGCTCTGCTCTGTGTGACAGCGACAGGGCCTGAGGGAATGGCATGGAGCAGTGTCAGGGGAGGGGCAGCTGGGGGTCAGGGACAAGGTCTGCACGGCGGGGCTGTGGACATGGAACAGGCTGCCCAGGGCAGTGGGCATGGCACCAAGCTGCCAGAGTTCAATCAGTGTTTGGACAACACTCTCAGACACAGTGTTTGATTCTGGGTGATGCTTTGTGGGATGGAGGTTGGACTCGATGATTGTGGGTCTCTTCCAGTCTGGGATGTTCTGGGATTCTATGAAACATTTTGCATCTGTTTTTTCATCTGTTGTGGTGGATGCATGAGAGAAGAGAGCATTCAGAATCGAGGCATGGCACGTTCTTTGGAAAATGAAGCGCAGCCTCAATTCTGACCCTAGCCAAAGAATAGGAGGTTCTTCAAGGAGAAACATAGGACGGTCAGGAGAGAGTGTGAGGGAGGGTGTGTTGTGGTAGCGCTGGCCACTCAGCATGGTCTGCCTCTTGTTCCTTTTGCAAGAAATGCTCTCCAGCTTCAGGAGGAAGCTGTACATGTGTTCCCTGGCCAGTAGATGTCCAGATAGTCATCTTCGTAATATGTAAAGACTGTCCATTGCCCTCCTTATCACAGAATCACAGAATCACCCGGGTTGGAAGGGACCTCAAGGATCATGTAGTTCCAACCCCCCTGCCTAGCAGGGCCACCAAACATACGCATTTAGATCTCTCCTTAGAAGTGTCATTTCCTAACAATGGCATGGCAGTGAAAAAGCAGTGCAAACAATGTTGTCCTTCTGCTAGTGCTATGCTGGAACACTGAAAGTCAGCAGTCACCTGGAACACCAGCAACATTTCTGTTGCTATTGGACAGTGTGTGAAAGGCAGCATTCAGTAACTTGGTTTTGATCCAGAAAGAATTACAGGGAATCTACTTCACTAGAAACATGTTTTTATTCATACTGGGATGTATATGTATATATATATGTGTGTATATATATGTATAAAGATGAAATAATTGTGAACTCTAGTAAGATTAATTACTCATATTTTTTCCCTTACAAGTTTCTCTTTGCAGAGAGTTTTAAATATGTTAGTTCATCATATTTTGTTTTCTCCACTGTGATTTCTGAACAGTTAGCTTATTGTTTATTTGTTTTTTCTGCTGTACAGTATCTAAATATGCTACTGAGAAACAAATATTTTCACCATGGAAAGCTGTTTCTGCTCAGAAAATAAGTGCATTGCTTTAGGATTTGGATATGATTAAGTTAGATAAAATTCTCTAGAGATCAGATAACTACAGCTAATAAAATTTGCTAATCGTTCCCCTGTATGCTGGGATACATATTGTGATTTTCTCTTTAATTTTGAATATGTAATTTAGAAATCAACATACTATTTGTTTTTAATTTAAAATATATTTTTATTTTTTATTTTTCATGCACACATTATATAAGAGAAATATTAAAATATTCCTTTAATTTCTAAAAGACATAGTAATTTTTTTCATGGACCGTTGCATTTTTGAGAGTAAAGCTACAGCTTGTGAATTTTTATATAACTTAAAGCAGCCATCTGACTGCTTCATTTACGCAGTTCATTAGAACTTGTTCAGCACACCACTGCTGAATATAAATAACTGCAGCAGTGCTATTGATTCCTGAGCCTGTGGGTACCACTGGCTTCCAAAAACACTAAGAAACTTCTCCCCTATTCTACCCAGGGAGGGAGGAACTCTTTTTTTTTTTTTTTTTCCCGCTTTATTTCCTGATGAATTGTTAATTCTGGATTCCTGAAACCATTAGCTGTTTCTGGAGACTGAAACTCCTCGTTGCTGCAGTGAGCATGTATGAACTAATGCAGTAATCGATGCTTGCACTCCACTGCAGAAATCTGTTTGGATGACAAGAGCTCTCATAGCCCTGCTTGGTGTCACCAGTGCTGAATGTTTGACGCTGCAGAAAAATTTGGCTAAGGATCGGGACGCAAGGACCTTAGGGACTTTTTTTTTTTTTTTTACTATCGTCTTCTTCACACTGGAGTGGATTTTTTATATCGTTTTGGCTTTGCTACAGTTGCAGACTGCAATTTGCAAACAACTAGATGCCAGTTGTTCTTTTTTAACCATTCTCTTGCTGATGCTGCTATGTTTGCGGGGTTTCTTCAGTTTCTGCTCCATACATTGCATTCAGGGACAGGTAAACAAGTGGCTATACGGTGCAGAGGTTTTAGATATGTTTTTCTGTTTGTTTATTTAAATATATCTTTCCATAACATATTTTTAACTGTACGGTTTGAGTGGAGATGCATCCTCTGAATCTAAAGTGTTAATCATAGCAAATGTACAGCTTGAGCAGGGAGCAAGGAATCATTTTGCTCATAACTCTGTGTTTCAGTTATGTTTATGCTCAGAAAACTTATGTGCCAGACATAATTTGACATTACCGTTGTTATATGGCCTGAGTTTTTAAACAAAAAATGCTTGTTGTGAAAGCACACATCAAAATGTAGATGTTTTTGAAAAGTAATAATAATCTGATTTCTTACGAATATTTTGTACGTTGGAGAAGTCATTGCTAAAGAATTTAGAAATTTACTTCAGGGAGCAAATATTCAGGTGTCTTATTTGTGTTGGGCAGAAGGCAATTGATATGTCCTCAATCCCCTGCAATGTACCATCAGTAGTTTTAGTAAGATCAGATATGTGTCTGTTACTTATTAATGTATCCTATTTTAGAAAAAATATTAGTGAAAGTGTATACATAGTCTTGTTCTATGTTTTATTGTTCTATATTTGCATTATATCCAGTTATGGTTATAATAATAATATTATATATGTTTTAATAAACACGACGTTACGATTATGTTGTATATTATCTATCTCTGCATCACCATACTGATGCATTGCACTTTCTGAACCAGTGAAGGACATTACGCCTCTTTGTGAAAAAATAGGTATCTGTATTAGGAATGAGATTCTGAGTTAAATCACTAAGGATCACAGGGGAAAGTGAGAGGAAGGATTGATGACTGCAAGTTCCTTGGGGATTATGCAATGTGTTGAAAATAACAAAAGTCTTTGAAATCTTTTATCTGGGTAGTGCCTGCAAAAGTCATTTTTGGAAGGAGAAAAGAAAAAAAATCAGGAGAAGAATGAATCCTAAAGATTGTGCAAAGAATTTTTATCTTCTCAAACATTACAGTTATTCTAACGTATTTTAAGAAATCAGCTTGTGAAAGTAATTTCTTATTGCAGAGTTTAGAGGAGAATAAGAGTATATACAGAGGAGAATCTGAAGAGACGAATTAGAGGAAATGAGGTTGAGGAGCAGTCAAAACAGATGGGTTGAAACAGCAGCAGGAATACCAGGAAAACTAGATGCTGCTGAGCTTGGAAAGAGGCCAAGGTCAGCCCTAGCTGTGAACAGTTTTAAGGAGGAAGCTGGGGAGAATATTTGCACTGATTCTAACACTCAGTTAGTTGCCTTTAGTTACACCAAGAAGGTAAAACCCTGTTTCTTCAGACTACTCACTGTGGTGGGCAGCCACAAATTGCCATGCAAAGAACTTTTGCGCAGCTTGGCACAAGTACATGCAGTAGGTGAACCAGGGCTGGGACTGACCCTGCTTTGGGCAGGTTTGGGGCTGTGCTGTAGGGATGGCACACAGCAGCGTCTCCAGACTTTAGAACAGTGTAGAACTGGAGAGCTGAAGGGTGTTTTATAACCACACCACTGGACTCTGTTCAAGGTATTTGTCTTTTGTTTGTATGCCAGACCACACAATTACAAATGACTGCAAAGCTGATCCTGTCTCACTTGCTATTGAGTTTAACTGATTAATCTCTCAATTGTAGCCACACTTCAGTTGACTTAAGTATTTAGCAGTGAAAATGTAACTGTTTTCTGCAAGGAGAAAATTGTAGAGGCTGAACTGCCCTAAAGGTCATTGTAATGTCAGGATGTTGGTTAGATGCAAGGTATCCAGAAGACAGACTGTGATGGAAAGCAAAGTAAAAATGAAACACAAACAACAGCAGCAAAACCTTAAGGTCTCCATGAGTTTGATCTGCAGATGTACTTAACCTCTCTACTGGTGGAGGCAAAATTCCGAGTTCTTTCCTGGTTAATTTCCTAGTGTCAATGATCTCTGAATTTGCACTTCAGTAATGCTTTCTGCAGTATTCCCATCAGAATGTAAGAAAGAAAAGCCTTTAAAACCTCCCCTTACCCTCTGATGCGGTATAACAGAGGAGTATGATGAATACTCATCAAAAAAGAAGCTCAGCAGACATGTCTTCCTAATTTGGTGATCTAGAGTAGTACCATCACAATACTGCAGAATGATTCTGTCTTTAATCATAATCAGAGAATTTCATCTCCTCTGTTTCCTTTACAGCCCTGAAGCACAGGACAACCAAGAGGGTTTTTTGTTTGTTTGTTTGTTTGTTTGTTTTTAACTCAGAATTTCTTTTTCATCGTAATATTTAGGTAAATTATCTCCTCAGAGTTTCATGATAAATAACTTCTGTTCTGAAATGGAATTTCCTTGTTTATTTCTCCAGTGAATTGTGTGGATCTACCTGGTTGTTCGTGTGTGCATTTATGTTGGATGATCAACACAACTCACTGCCTTCCTGCCTGTCCCATTCCTGTGGATAATGAGAAGTACTGCTCCGTGTTGCAGTTGTTTCTATCAGCATTTTCATGAACACTGTGTATTACCTTCTGTATCTGAGCAAAAATACCTTCTTTTCTTCCCCACAGTAGGAGAAAATGTATGTTCAAATACACCCCCTTATTTGCTGTAGGTGCTACCAGGGCACTGATAAGTCACTTGGCATCATATCCATAGGATTTTAAAGGCATGAGCTGCTGCTTCAGAGCATTGCATTATTTTTCATTTGCTTATCCTTGTTAAAAATTCTATGTAATGACATCTAAAACACCCTAGATTTTACTTGCTGCATGGATTTGAATTTCAGTTTCTTCATGAATCTGGCTTTAATGAATATTAAGATACAAAGTGTTAATTTGAATCTTTTTAGAAATTGCCAGAGGAAAAATACCAAAGGAGATAAAAATGAAAATATTGCCTTCAAAGATTATGCCAAAAGAAAGATAGTGCTAATTATACTAAACAGGAACTCAGATAATACAGTAGAAAGAATTTAATGTCAATATTGAGTTAGAATTAAATGGATATAATAAAATAATTAAAAGAAGCTCTAAATTTCAGAAAAGTCTCCTTACATCCATCCATCTACAGAATTAGCAACCACTCAAGACTCATCAAAGTCAATAAAATCAGGACTCTGAGCTAGACCCAAGGCAACCAATTTTTTCTTGATTTTTTTTTTTTTTCTTTCCTTTTAGATATTGCAGCAGCGTCAGAAAACAAAATACTTGCCTGCTGATTTAAAATTCCTGGTAGAGCTAAACACTTTTTCTACTGTCCTCAATAAAATGTTTTGAATAATGCTTTTAAGGGAACTTTTTGACTTAATGGATATTATGCATTTTCCTCAGTATTTTAAATTTATAAGACTCTCCAGATTCTTTATCACTCAAAACACGTTTTCTGAAGACTTTGTGTTACATGTTTCTGAGATCATCCCTTTGTGGGCTTTGTAAACTGTATCATATACGTTTGCACAAGTGCATGAGTGACCTACGCATCCTCAGAATAAAATTTCAGAATGTCTGTAGGATTAAAACAATCATAGAGCTGGAAGGGATTGATGAATGCTTCACCACTCTCAATGTTTGAGTGAAGGAACTAAAAAAAGGTAAGCTGGTGCTCCTCGCAAGCAAATTCCCCAAAGATTCAGGAAACTAAGGACCTTCTTTGTTATGCTTTGCCCTTCTCTAGCGTGTCCTAATTAAAATTTTTAGAAACATTCATAAATCCTCAATTTGCTATTTGACTGGGCAAGTCATGATTTTTGACTGCAAGGTTCAGTTGGTGAGATCTGTAATCTTTGGGTTTGATACCTTATAATGATGGAGATGATTCAGGTAGGAGGTATACCCATCAAAAGTACAAGTTGGCCCAGTTGTTTTTGTGCTGGATTGTCTTATACCAGTAGAACTTCTGCCAAACCCGTTTCAGCCAACGACAAACACCAGAGCTATACTTACAAAAGATGTGTGTGCAAATCTACTCAAAAGACGATCATAAAACGAGTTTTAAAAAAAGTCTTCGCTAAATAAATATCTGGATAAAAAACCTATGTTATATTTTAACCAGTGTACAGACAGCTCGCCTTACACCTTGATAAAACAAGTGTATTGGAAGAGCTTTCAATAATCAGTCACTGGCAAAGCAGCCTTTTGCAAGATTAAAAATAAATATGGACATGCATAGATCTCATCATTCTTGTAAATAACAACTTGTAAATAAACAACTTTGTAACTATCACGAAAGTAGAAGTCACGTGGATTTTTCCTTCTCACTAGATCCTGTTTAATAGTGGTGGTGTTAACAAACGAAATAGTATTTCATTAGTTTACTGCTCCTTGCTGAACTACCTCTGGTTTGCAAGTATCAGTTAGCATTGCAGTGTGCACTGTGTTTGTAATGTAACTGCTTCTTTAAGAAAAGATTTTTAAACTGTTTGTTTCAAAATAAAATCAAGTGTACTTTTTTGTGTGCAGGAAAAATACAAAATATCCCCATCTTCTAGACATGCATGTATAGAATAAACATTGATGTTCAGTGTATGTAGGTTATTGGTTATCTAGTTCTAAGAGCGTAGTACTCGCTAAAGCTCTGTGGATTCTTTTTCAATCGCTTTTAGTTACTCAAAAATTTAGAGAAGGTAAAGAAAAACTATTTTGTGTTTCACCACTATGCTATAATGCCCAAAGATTGTGTTTGATGGGATAATCTGTGGGGCTGGCTCTAAATTAGGAGCTCTAGGAGTCACAGGCATGTGAGAGCACAGTCCCTATGTGACTATTATATGTCTAAATTCTCACTTGTATGTTCCAGTTTTTACTGGAACTTGAGAGTGTGTCAGCATGCAGTGCTGATTATATGTGACAGAAGGGAGCTTGTATCCAATGCAATTATGTATCTTTAGTACAAAATATAACCTAAACTTTGCAGTCATGTGGTTGAATTCCTCCCACACGTTCTATGAGGCAGTCTGCCATTAAGCTGCATAAATGGTAAAACACAGACCTTCTGCAATGACTTAAGTTCTTAACTGTAGGCATCTGAAGTCAGTTGATTTGAAGAGATAATGAGCATTTTTGTGAGGATTTCTGCATATATAGGCAATGGGTAGCTTCTGAACTGTCTGCTCACCACTTACATGTGAGGACTGAACATCAAGTCAGGGTTGTAGTGTGTTTTCTCTGGAAAGCTGGTCAGCATTTTGACTGTAGTGATTTAAACATGCATTGTTTATTCAACTAATTAGTTTTGCTATTTTTCTTGGAAATAGAAGTGTCCTCTTGATTTAACAATATGATAAATCATGTCTGTGATTGAGACCAGGTGTTCTTTGATGACAGAATCAGTACACTGAAGACATAGAATCATAGAATGGCTTGGGTTGGAAGGAAACTCAAGGATAATCAAGTTCCAACCCCCCTCTTACAGGCTGGGTTGCCAGCTGTCAGATCAAGTAGTAGATCACATTGCCCAGGGCGGCATCCAACCTGGCCTTGAACACCTCCAACGTCAGGGCATCCACAGCCTCTATGGGCAGCCTGTTCCAGCACCTTACCACTCTCTGTAAAGAACTTCCTTTGGACATCCAATCTGAATCTCCCCTCCTTTAGTTTAAAACCATCCCCCCTTGTCCTGTTACTGTGTACCCATGTAAAAAGCTGACATGTACCAGTAATAAGTAAAGCGGTCTTCTAAGTACAGTGATGAGGAAAGAGAACAGTCAATTTGATATCCTGTGTTTCTTTACATTTTTGTGGGTTGATATATGGCTTCTGTTGATTTTACACGAGGAAACATTTGATCGTTTCCATGAAATATTGATCCACTTCCATGGGAGCTGTGATGGATATAAGGTCTTTGATGAGCTTTTTTGTCTCATTAATATGCGTTGTATCTGAGCCTAAAAGTTAACAAAGACAAATACAGAGATGGCTTCTGTGACTGTTAATTAGATAGATCCAATCTGTCTGTATAGGAAGCCAGTTTGTGCTTTAATTATAGATGCATCCCCTCAAAATAATTGTCTGAGTTTCCTAGGTATGTTCTAGAACTGCCTTATTAATTAGCAGCTGAATGTTAGACTCAAGTAAGTGCTTAATGTGGGCTGACTGGATCTTATCAATAGACTGTCTGCTTCTCATCTTAAGTAGCAGCTGCAGACCTGGTGCATCTGGATTTCCACAGTGCACCAGAAGCACATTCTTTGCTGAATACCACCACTCTCCATACACGGTCTGGATTTGGGAAAGCGTCTTGTGGTGTTTTATCTCCACTATTCAGGACTCATTGGAGTAGCATGGCTGGTCGTACAGGATAACAGGCTTTCTTGTATTTTGTGCCTGTTTCAACAAAGCGATGTTTCAGCTTAACAGCAAAGACGAGGCTGTCATTTCTAATGCTTACCAGTTTTGTGGAATTTCACTTCACAGCATTACAACATCAGCTTTTCAGATGAATAGCACTGCTTGTGATGAAGTATTTCATAGAAAATGTGTTTTGGAGCTTGCTTTCCCCCTTATTTGGAAGGCATGCATGTTGCAGACATAAAATCAAAGCAATATATTAGAAATTTGATTTGAAGACTGCAAAAAAACTTCTCAAGAAAAGACTCAGCCCAATTTGTGTCATGTTAAGTAACTTATGTCAGTGGCACATTGAAGTCCAACAATATAGTAATTGAGCACTTAATAGGAAAAGTATTTTATTGCTGACAGAATACAACTTTTTGAATTACTCCCTTAGGTAGAAGGATTTTATAAAGATATACTTCTTTCACTCCATTAGTCTGAATTAAATTATAATTACAAATACATTTTTTTTTTAATTGTAGGCTCGATTTCAAAGTATGTCTGTATGTTTTATAGAAATACATTGGTGATGTTCAGAAGTAATGGTACTACATTTACCATGTCTTTTAGAGGCTTATTATTTTTACATTTTTCATGTTTTTAAATTTAGAACATTGTTTAACAAGCAACTGAAAGCAGTTGAAGCTGAGCTAAATGTGCTAAATTGATTATTTCCTCAGTAGAATTTTATTTTCTTCATAATGTCTTAAATCTGTAAAATACCACTTACTTTTAGTAATTTTTTGCCAGTGTAGAGAGTAATTTGTGTATAGATTCTTTGGGTTTGATTTTTTGGGTTTGAGTTTGTTTGTTTTGTAGTGACAAAATCTCACTACAAAATTGTGAAACTACACTTACAGGTTGTAAAATCTTCCTTGGTATTTACCTGTGCCTGGAACTCTTCAATACTAGCTCGGTGAAGTTATTTTATGTATTTAAAGAAATATGCAGTTCTTGGGTACTGAATATCACTTCTGGGATACTGTAATGCAAGAACTGCGTAAGTAAGCAATAAGAAAAGAAATAATAGGCAGATGAGACAAGAAATATATTTTAAAACTATACTATTCAGCTGCAGATATATTAAAAAAAAAATCTAGTGTTAATGTTGCTGGAATAAAATATTTTTCAAGTCCATTTGGGGATTTTTATTTCCATTACATTTTAATTTGTATGTTTGATTATAATTCTATTTAGTGTAGACAAACTGATACTTTCCATTGTACAAAAAAACAAAAAAAAAACAACTTTTTACTGCTTTAGTTTCAACTAAAAGCTTGCTTGCCAATGAGTTATTTAATGCTGAATTTAAAACTTTAATTTTAAATTCAGGAATTCAGTCTTTTTTTTTTTTTTTAAACAACTTGGACTCCCCCCCCCCCCCTTTTTTTTTTTTTTACTCCCCAATTCATGTTTTTTTTTTGAATATTTAAAATATTGGCCACATTGTAGGCTTTCTGTCAGGAACTTTGATTTATTTACGCACTACATTTATGCATGCCCAGCGCTACTGCTGCGCAGCACAGCTGAGTTTGCAGAGCAATTCCTACTTTCATTTTCCAAGAACAGAGAGAAAAATGAGCAAACCTATGGCTGGACACATGAAAGCAATCAGTTTCTTGGAATTTATGGAAGTTTGTAGCAGGTAGGAGGGATGAAAGGGATAGAAGACCAGGGATTCATGTGTGGGGGGTGGTGAAGATGCAGCTTAGAATAAAGGGGCGTGCTGTGAGGGGCACAGGGATTAAAGTACACAGCTGAAGAGCAGACACCAAAGCCAGTAGCAGAAGGAGAAAGAAGATGGATGATGGCAAAAGAATGGATGGGGAGGAACAGCATGACAGGGTAAGCAGATGGACAAGGGAAGGTGAGCATGAGGAAGCCAAAAGAGAAGTTTGAGAGGATCTTGCTGCAGCAAAAACTTTGTGGAGGATACTAGGTACAGGAAAGAACCGGAGGAAGGGTAGTAGGGAAACTTAAAGGCAGGAAGGAAGAAAGAAAAAGAGAGCAAAAATATCCCTGAGAACTAAGGGATTCATCTCTGCCTGCTGGAGTTGGGTTTATTCCTGACTGAGTATTTCTCTATTGCAGAGAACTGAATCTTGGAGGCAAAGAGTTGGGGCCAGTGTGTGCAAAAGGGAATTGCTTTTTACTGAAAATTGGAGTCCATTACTGAAAATTGGAGAGCTCTGTGCCACAGGTCCCAGCTTGCTGACACAGCTCAGGGGGGCAGTCTGGCTCCATCATTTTGTTGTTCTTGCTGTAGTTCTGAAGTCTTTTTAAAGGTGTGAGAACAGCCCTAAAAATAGAAATGCAAGATCTCAAATGTGAAGTTAAGCCCTCAAAATTCGAGAACTGCAGTAGCTAATGCCTTGTGTGGTTATGCAAATGGTAATAATAAGCTCTTTAAAAGTAGCTTGTGAATATGATCACATAGTTGATATGGTATTAAATTTTTTATGTGTTATAAATGGTTATATAACTTGCATTTCATAATGAGCATCTAAGTATTTGTATAAAGACAGTCAGGAAAGTAGTAAACCCTTTGTGTAAATGCAAAAACCCTTTGTTTTCTTGCTAAAAGCCTGCTTTCTTTGGACATTTGTTGTATGACTGTGTGCTAGTAAAATAACTGGTCTAACAGTAATGTTATGAAGATGTGTTCCATAAAATCAGATAGTGAAGATATCTTGTAAGAAATAAATAAGATTTGTTTTCTGAAGATTAAGAGCATGGCGAAATTACTAAGGGTATCTGAAATAAGTCACTGTCCTTACTGAAATTAGGGTTTTTACCCAGTGGCTATTAAGTGATCAACACAGAGCTTGTGGACATCCTGAGAACTGTTTTGTAATTTTTTTTTTCTGTGATTTTTCGAATGACTGAGGTTCTTTCCCATAATGAAGCTAAAAATGCCTGAAGTGCAGGTATAGATAGAAACCTCAATGAGAAGTAACTGTTTCTTTCAGGCACTGAATTTAGCCTCTAGCTTGAAAGTTTAAATTTTAGGTTATTAGAGCTTTTGTTTCCTTACTTTTTAAAAAGCACTGTATGTTAAATGTCAGAATTGTCTACTTTTCTTTCCTTAGGTAAAAACTTTCAAAAATAGCTCTTTGATTATTTAAGACTGAACTTCTATATAGCACTGTTACTGAAAAAGATATTTGAAAGGAGCTGCAATTTTCAGTCCTAGTGACGCAACTGCATTTTGCTAACATACCGTGGTAATACCCTAAGGGATGAAATAGTGACAAGGTTCAGAACTCACATTTAAAATTAGCACTTGGACAGAAATGCTTTGGAAGAACAAATCCAAAGTCCTGTTCTGTTTGTTCTGTTCTAGCCAGTATCATTCTTCTCGGTACCATTTGCACCCTTTCTTTTTGTAAAGAAAATTCTAATTGCACTGCCTGATGGTCTTCTTACTACAGTTCCTGCTCCTTAATTTTCCATCTTAGGAGTGCAGTTACATCATTGTAGATAACAGCCAGTAGAGTTGGTTATTTTTGCAACCAATTCAACCTTCCACTGCTTTCAGACCAGATTTTATTCTTGAGGTATATAGTATGTAAGTTTGTCCTAAGCAAAATGAAAGATTGCAACCTCATAATTGCTGTTGATACTATTTACTCTTCTTCTGTGGCTGTTTTGCCTGGTAATCTGTGTATTCTCCTCTAGCTCTCATGTCCCTCTGTCTGTACTGGTTGTATTGATTAACTGTTTGCCAGATTCTAAAATGTGGTCTACCGTTCTGTCCTTAACTATAGCTAAATGCCTGTTTTGTGAAGTATTCTCGTTAGCATCATCATTAGTTGTGGTCCTATGTGTATTTTATTGGGATGAGGGAGGAGGAGCGTTGTAAATACTGTGCACTGGGGTCTGTTCTGGGAAGTCTACTGACAAAAAGTGTTTGTCAGTAGTCCTAAAGTGTGATTAATGAAAAAATAGAGGTCCAAATAATTGTGTTATTATACACTTCTGTTGTTTTTTTTTTTTTATAGTTAGTCTATCTTATTTTCAAACTGATATGTTGAATTTAATTCAAACATTGCAGTTTTTGTATTCACTTCATCAAAATATTTCAAACTGTTAAAACCCATGCATGCAGAAGTGATCACACATACATCTTCCTCTGTTTGATAGATTACACATTTCTTTCTATTCATATTCTTCCAGGTGACTTGGATTATTACTGGCTGGATCCTGCCACGTGGCACAGCAGGGAGACATCTCCTATTAGTTCGGTAAGCAATAAGGAAAAAGAACGTTGTAACTGTGAACTAAAATGATTGCTGATAATTTCAGTTTGCTATACATATTTAGATATTTTAAAAAAATTATGTACAGTGAGTGTGAAAATTTGGTTTCATGGATCATGAAAATAAAAATCAGAAGGGATTTTTATCAGAATCTGTACTAATTTTTAATAGATTTCAAATCCAATACTAACCACAGAAGAAGCAGTGAATGTGGTACTGCTCCCGGAGAAATCAGTAATATTTTTTTCTATTAGAATGGGAAAGGATATTATTGTATAATGAACATGTATGCTTTGTGCAACATACATTTTATACTACAGAACAGAACTTACAATTTTCAGGGTCCCGAAATCAATAGCAAATGTCTAATCTTATTAGTAGCATTCTATTTTAAATAATGAATTGTATTAAACATTTAATTGTAATATAAACCTAGCTGTAGACTTACTGCTGAAATTTTTTACATAGTGGTTGCATTTTTATTTTTATTTTTGTTCACTGCTTGTTTTTATCAACAGCATCCAGTAACGTGGCAGCCTTCTAAAGAGGGAGATCGCTTAATTGGGCGTGTTATTCTTAACAAGAGAACAACCATGCCAAAAGAATCAGGTGCATTACTGGGGCTAAAAGTAAGTGTTACATGCTTCATGGGTTAATGAATGACGTTTCTGCTGACCTGACTGTTTGGAACCTTAATGTACCAAGTCAGAGTACTCTTCAATTACTCCAATTCATTTAGTATCCCAAATTACTCATTTTGTACTGGACTTCACAGATTTTTGTCCCTAAGATGCCAGAACACTTAAAAGGAATCCTTCTGGAGACTGCTGGCGAGTGCAGTGTTCAAAAATATGCGTATTTTTATTAATATGGAGCTCCAAAAATGACTGAGAAACTTAATTTAGGTGTCATCCTCTTTCCACTGAAACCAATAGAAACAGAAAATAAGAAACAGAGGAAACATTCCCATTCATTTACAACTAAGTCAGCTTCTACTTGTGTTCAAGCCCTCACATGTGGTCTAGGTTGCTGGTTTATTGTGATGGGAATTAAATCAGGAAAAACCCCTGTGAACTTGGTAATGGTATGTCACTTATTCATCTCAAAGGGAGAGAAGATAAAAACAGCTTTGTTCTACTAAACATTTTGTAGTGTTTTGCACAAGGCTGGTTTTTGCTAGCAGCAAGCATAATTTTCTTAATGTGAGACAAAAGTTTGGCCCCAGTAGGAAACATAGATTGAAAGGCTTCTCTGTTTTTTTGTTGTTTTGTTTTCTTTTTTTTTTGAGTTTTGTATGATGTAAACTAAGCTCCAGGTAATGCATTCTCTGGTAAACTTAGCACATTCCCTTTTCACAACCCTGTTGGCGGGTAAACTTCTGGATCTTTATGGGTATGGATCTATATGAAAACTCTGACTAGTAAACCATGTAGGCAGCATGAAGTAATAATACCTAATGAACTACCATTTTACTGTTTCATTTCATTATGGCACTCATCCTAGAATATTCTTGACAGAAGTACTGACTTCAGAGAATGAGATGGATAGAGAGGATAGCAAGTCAGCAACAATGCTTTTGTTTTATATTTTATCAAAAATTGAATCACTTGAGAGACTTTTTCTTTTTCCCCTTTGTTTACCCATTTGTGTAACAAGCAGACTGCTTCAAAACAAAACACCATTCAGTTCTGTTTAATAGAAGACAGAAGTTGATCTTCTGTCTTCTTATGTGCTTGGATGGGAAGCCAAGTTTTTAACTGTAGCAGTGTTTGTGTGAACTATTTGCATGTGTTCCTTTTTGGTGTATTGGCTGATTTTTTAGTTGTACCACTAATGGTGTTTTGAGGATTTTCATACTTTTGGTTTGATGTTCACTTGCAAATTTCACATATATATGATGTATGTCTGTGGCTTGGAAACTTACCAATTTATGATTTTCCAGGTTGTTGGAGGAAAAATGACAGAATTAGGACGACTCGGTGCCTTCATTACCAAAGTGAAGAAAGGTAGCTTGGCTGATGTGGTGGGGCATCTCAGAGCAGGTAAATCAATCAGTTACATACAAAATATATTGTTCTTGACTTCTTGTAATGCATTTGTTAATTTATATTAACATCACTTCTTTGATATGCTAATATATGGTGAATAGATAAAAAACACTGTAATGTTCTTATGGAATGCTACAATTTCCTACATTTCTAACTTATTAATGACTACATTTGCTTGGATGTATGAAAAAAATACAATACACTTCTGGTCTGTGCTGAAGTGCCATGGTTGAATTTAACTGGTATATTTTTGCTTTCTTATCTCAGGAGGTGTTTTTTATACTCTGTAGAAGCAACATAAAAAATTTATGAAACTTACTCAGTTGTGTCAAAAACCCACTACAGTAATTTTACTGACACTGCAGTGTCACCTGAATGATGGATGCAACAAACATTATTAATCCTTTCAGCGTGAAATGTTACCAAAAAAAAAAAAAAAAGAAGAAGAAAAACAGCTCTATGAAATGATCCTAAAGTATTTAAAGTATTTAATGTACATAATAATTATTTATTGCTCTTGCAAGTGTTTGACTGTACTATTTACACTTTCCAAGCTTTATTTTTAAATGAAATATGAACAATGCTTTTTGAACGGTTTTCTAAACATCTTCTTGGTGGTTTATATTCTTATCATAGCCCTAAACAACTATTTTGGAAGTGTCTTAGGAACAAAAGTTTTAAGCAGTGCCTTCATTGGAATCCAGAAATTCAAATGAGAACTTTTATGAATTTTTGATGATTACATTAACCAAATAATATAATAAAGAAATAGGACACATGATGAGTCTCCAAAAGTATCCTACTTTGTATTGACATTTGTTACTTTTTTTTCAATTTGAAAAACAAGTTGTTATTAGCACCCCTTATTATAGATTTTAAGTGCAGAATGTAGTTACTGAAAATTACAAGAAAGGAAATAAGGATATTTGTGGTATCAGATAATGGATGCACAGTTCTGGCCGATACATAGGATGGGATGTGAGAGTGTAAGATTACCTTATGGTTCCTGCAGTTTAATTGAATACACTGATCTTTATTAAGAAACTATAATTAAATACTTTCATCTTTTCAAAATAGTACTAAAGTGCAATGCAATGTACATATTATTAAAATTCTGGAAGTGACAAGCTGAAAAAAGACACTTATCTAAACATCGTTTACATAGGTTTTGGTTTCTCTTCTCCCCTGGCATCCTTAGAAGTAGTGATTTAATTCTGACTTTTCTTTTTTGCTCATTTGACACAGACAATGAAGACTTTCTGTTGAGAATTCAAACTGCACAGTATATAAAATGTAATGAAAAATCCTGATTAAGGTTAAACATTAGATATTTGTTTCCATTTTTTGAAGATTAATTATTTATTGTCAACATTTATTACTGTGAGCTAAAGTTACTGTTAGTAAAGTTTTTACTGTTAAAGTCTTCTTAAAGAGACTTTTATTGTGTAGCACAGTAATGTTTGCTGTATTACCTCTGAAGTAGTTAATAAATTAGGACAATTTGTTTCATTTATATGTTTTTTTTTGTAGAAGTTGTAGCTACATTCTGTGAAACAAACCTTGGTAGTGTCTCAAAAACCATTTTCTGGATTTCAACATAATTTTTAAATTTATTTTGAGCAATGTAACTTAGTTATGTACGTTTCATAAATGTTTTGTGCTTCTTTGCAAAAGAATATTGAAATGAATTAAAATTCTCTTTAACTTCAAGGAGATGAAGTTCTAGAATGGAATGGTAAACCCTTGCCTGGAGCTACAAATGAAGAAGTTTACAACATTATTTTAGAATCAAAGTCAGAACCTCAAGTTGAAATTATTGTTTCAAGGCCTATTGGGTAAGACTAAATACTAGCTTCTTAAGTACAGTTATTAGTCCTGCTACTAATTGGACTTCTAAAGGGGTTATTTGTGAGTTCTTTGTTTTTTATCTTTGAATAATGGAGTGTGATTGACTTTCCATTGCTGACATTCTGTACATTCCATTTTCGTCATTGCCTGTTGCAGTCTTGGGCCTTTACAGTGATTTATCAGTATAAATGATTTGTTAGGAAGCAAGCATTGAGCATTGCAGGAATTGAATTATGTCAATGCTAGTGGGATTTTAAAGAGGTTTTCTTTAAAGAGAGGAAAAAAGAAATACAGCTGTAACTGAAAAAGCTGTATTTGGCTTTTTTCTTTTTTTTTAGAATTATAATTTTTATTATAAATCCGTGTTTGGCAATAATAATTCTTGCATTCTTGATTTCTGAAGAATCATCTGTTTGAATTGATAAAACGAGGGTTCTACATTTGTCACAATTGCTTTACAGCAATATTTTACACTCCTTCCCTGAAAATGACTCTAATGGGACTGTTTTGAGTGATCTTACAGGGTGGAATTTCAATAATATTGTAAATTGACAATTAGATTGCAGAGATGAGTCACATGGTTTACAATAAAAAGTGACTCTTGACTAGTTTCAGAAAAAATGTGAGAGGTTTAAATCTGTCTGTAGTTTTTAGCCTTCACAGAGATCACATGCTCACTGTATGTCTCTAGTACCAGTAACCTCTAGGTGGATGGTGAGCTGTTTTCTCATTATAAATGCATGATTCTTTCATTTTGAATGTGCTGGATTTCATCCTAATTATAAGTTTTATCTTTCTCAATTATGGCAAGTTTTTATTTTGAGAAACAGAAAGCGCTATTCATTTTCCTTCTGACTAAAACATTCTTCTTGTATTTCATATCAGCTTTTGGTGTTTGGTTTTGTCCACACTGTGCAAATGTAGATATACCTTGCAAGTGAACTCTTCCTTTTTAATGGCAATCACTATTAAAAGTATTTGAAAGTATTTAAATGAAATTAACATTTGTTGGTAATCTTAATGGCAAATTAGAGCTTGATGCAAAAATAGTGGTTGTTTAGGGCCCGAATTAACATCCAGAGTGAAACAATATGGAAGTAGAAAGCTTATTTGACATTCTTAAGTCACAGGTAAATTAAGAGACAGCCCTGATCAAAAATTGACATTCAGTCTTTATGATTTAAAATAAAATGCCATAAGTGGATTTTTGAAAGTTTAATTTTTATGTTTTAAATCAGAAGAAAAGAAGTATTGGACTGGACATAACATCATTTCTCAATTGAAGGAAAATTGATCTGTTCAACTGATACAAAAAAGAAACTACTGTATTAGTTTTTTAAATAGTGAGCTTTAGATATCAATGTATTTGTAAATGTCACATATCCTTAGATTTTTATCTTGATTCTTAAATTGGCTTCTTGTTCATGAATTCTATAAATGTACAGACTTCAAAAAACAAAGTACAATGTGGCCAATTCCACTAATGTGCTCTTAAAAAAAAATCCAGGGAAAATACCACAACTGTTGGACTAAGGTCCAACAGAAAATAAAGGGTATTCAAAAACAAAGACTGCTTCTAAATCTGAACAGCAATTATTGCACTAATGAAGCAGAAATAGGACCAATGAAATGTAATGTTTTGCTTTGTATGACCCACATGTATTTCTTTCCAGACATAAGCGAAAACAGAGCACATCAAATTACTCTTTTATTTTGACATAAATGGAGTCTTAATATGGAGGTGTTTATATGCTATAATAATTCTATCCTTGTAGAACTGTGTTCTGCTTGAATTATTATTTTTTCCTTTTTTTTTTTTTTTCTACAGAGATCAAATAAATAACCCAAAGGGTCTAGAGCATGCAACTGTTCAAATTTAAGGATCTCTTTGTTTTCCCTTAGAAATTAGATTAATACCTGTTGTTTTACATCACATTGGGATTTACCTCTCTCTTATCTAAACCTCACGAAAAAATCTCAGAAAAACCCCACCCAGGCATTATGTGACTAAGAAAATCCTGATGTGAACAACAACAACAAAAAAATGATGAGCACCACATCCTGCACATGATTTTCTTGTTTGTTTGTTTGAATTTGTGGATGTTTTGCTTTGGATTACTTTTTTCTTTTTCCTTCTGGCTTCTCCTTGCCTTGTTATTCCAACTATGTGCTCATTTCACATTCCTGATAGTGAATTTGACTTAATCCAATTGATCTAGTATAGCCAAGATTTGTATCTACTTTAGATTCTGATTCAGCAAACTTCTAGCTGCTTGATAAAGCATTAATTGGTAATCCATTACACCTAAAATTCCTGTGAGGGAATAGGTTCCCGAAAGACCTGAAAAATGATATTTCTTCTGCATAATTTAAGTGTTTTCATCTCTTAGTATTAATAATGCAAGTAATGTAGCAGTACATCTAATGGTCCCTTTTTAAAAAGTCCTAGTATATTAGGTCTAAAAAGCCTAAATTTAATATGGTTTTGCTAAAGTAAATAATAGGAGGACTGGAAGGCCACAAATTAGACGACTGCAGATTACAAAATTGATGTCTATACAGTTTACTTAGTCTTGTAAATTTGGATTTCTGTGTCTATCAGTAAATGTAATTTTGAGTAATGGATAATTGTAGGGTGTTTATGAGAGAAAAATGTGAAGAATTCAATACAATTAGCAAATAAAGGCATAGCAAATGGTATAACCACAGTAGTACCATAAAAACTCCGTAGAAACTAATTGACATTAATACTTGTGATTGCATACACAAGGTAGGTAAGAAACCATTTAAAATTAGATTTAATGGATTGGCATCTAAATATGAAGGGGAGAAAATGAGCTATGAATATGCATGCAGTGGTAGAGGCTGTTAATGTAAGGCAGCATAGGCTTTGGCAGCACACTATTTGAGAAGCACTCTGGCATGGTAACTGTCTCTTGTGTGTTCGGGTGAGCTCATATGGGATAGTGCAGGTAAAACAAATTTTTCTTTATTTGTCTCTTGTTTTCCTTGTCATATACAACTTATATTTGCTTGGATTTCCACAAATCTTATTGCAAAAAATGTTGTCTCTGCAGTGTGATTCAGTTCCTGTGTTACTGTACCCTAGGTCTTTGCAAGGAGACTGAGCCTCCATAACAAACTAAACAGTGATAGATTTCAGAGAGTTACTAGAGTAATACAGTTAATGTAAACTGCAAATGGATCCTTTTTTTCCTTTTTTAAAAACCATTTATTTTAGCTAGTCTGGCTTAGGTTAGTTAAAACCATTTCTTCTGAAGATTTTTCTTCTTCTGAAGAAGATTCTTCTTCTGAAGATTTTTTTTATTGTTGATGTCTTTCTCCATCCATGCAGGTATGTAGGATGAACTTCCCGTGTTGAAATGTTTCTTATACCTATAAGCCCTCTTTAAATATCCTAAATTTTGTATTCTTATGAGCAATGCTATGCTGCAGAAGAGAAAGTACATATTTCTAGCACAAGATGTATCGCAGACTTAATGTCATATTGAGCAGGAAAATCAGTTGGAATAAACAAATATTTCAGACTGATGAAAATTTCCTTAGAAACAGAAGAGAGAACATGCTATGAAGTCCACACAGCAGCCCTGCTGAGCACTAAGTAATGTGTTTAATTGTGAAGGAGTATTATGCCATGTCAAGAGCAAATAATGCAGTTGTATTTCCATGAGTTTGAGGAAATCACAGTATTCCTTACTCACAAAGTCAAGGAAAAGTCAAGAACTTTCTTAGTTAGTGCTGAGATGAAGTCTAATGCAAAATGTTAGTTGGGAGCCAAAGTAGGTTTTGTTAAATCATGTGTACCAGAAAATTTAAAATGCAGAACTTGAAAAATAAATTTAAGACTGGTTGGTTGGGAACTATTACGTTCACTTTCTAAGTTAAGTGTCTGTTTCTTTGTTGAAAGTAGCATTTATATATATATATAGAAGTCTTAGTTTTATTGACTTCTAAATCATTAAGGCAATGTTTCACTGAACAGAAAAATACCTGAGTACCTTTAAAATGCTCACCTTTACACTTAAAATCTTTAAATGTTCTTCAAAAATACTATTTTTGTTTAAATTTTGAATTAGTATTTGCAGAAGAAAATAGTTTCAAGTGAACTGCTGAAGAGCTTTGTTTCCATTTTCTTGCTCTGCTTTTCTAATATTTGCAGAAAAATAGTTATATCTTGCCTTTGCAATGTATTTTCAATGCTTGTTGAGAACAGGACAGAATGAGGAGCTATCATTATCTAGACTGTGGTGGAAAAGTAATTGTGTTGATGACAAAATTTTGACAGACGCGTATGGATGTAACTGGTTTGATTTTGTTTATGTGTATGTGTTGGATGTTTCTATGTTGAAAAAATTCTATACCCAATTGTAACGAGTTGTGATATTTTTTTAGCCTATGAAGAAGTGTATTATTCTTTTGTTGTTTAACATTTCTAATGTTTCTTGGTTTTTCTTTTTTTTTATTGTAAGACATTTTCATCAGTTTCATTCTGTGAACTCCTTGAGACGTTTATATAAAGATTACTAGTGAGTTAATCTCTGTCTTCTGTTTAGTTTGTAAATGTTTCCTCCAAAGAATAGTTGAGTGTCATTAGCTATACTGCCATTTACCCCCTTCTCTTCATAAAACCTCTCAGGCTTTAGATTGTGAAAATAGTAGAATCCATCCATAATATTTACATCATAGCACTCGTTTTGTCTTCTAAGTTTGAAGGAAGTAATAGTTTCTTGTTAAGATTTTCATGAAACCCAGTGAAAATGATGAACTGGGTTCAAATACTTCCCCCTTCTTTCTCCATAATCCATCAGAACAAAAAGAGATACGTTTCTGAAACTGTTTCTCAGAAACATGTTTGTTACAGAAGAAGGTACTCTTCCTCATTCCTAATCATTTTGTGTTTATTTTGTGTTATTTATTCATGTTTTTTAGTGATATTCCTCGGATTCCTGAGAGTTCTCATCCCCCATTAGAATCCAGTGAGTACACTCTCTTTGTTCCTTTGACTGAGCTTGATCTTGTACTAAGTATGAATTTTTGGAATGCCTACCATGCAGTGGGAGACTGCGTTGTCTTGAGATTTTTATGTGAAAAAAAATCGTTGTTATCTGAATCTTGTGTGTTAAATTCTAAACGATATAGATTTGATTAAAAACTATATACATTTCAAATGTTAGCAGGATTTTACTATGCTCTTTTGTTACTTGTACTGTTAATACCATATGGGTGTATAAGACATGCCTGAAGAAGTCATTTACTTTTTCTAGCATAACAGAGGAGATAGGTAGAAGAGGCTGCCAAAAGTACAAACAAATGGCACCAGGATTTCACCTCCTGTACCATCCAGCCTAAGTCCAGAGTTTCTGCTTCTCTTTAACTTATGGAGAATGCAACCCTATGGTGAAATTTTTGTGTATGACACTTGAAAAGAACAGTTTCCTTAGCTGTCATTTGAAGTGTCAGCTGGGTTGCGTGAGAGCCATGGCTTCCAGCCCTTTCTCATCTGAGCCTTGCGTGAGAAGCAATGAGAAACTTCCTTGGGTCCAGCAGGGCCACTGAACTTGCTATGCTGCTCCTTGCCTTTCATGAGCTTGTCCTTGCTCGTGTGAGCTCTGCTTCATTGATAGAGAACTACTGATCTCCTGCATAGACAGGAGTGTCCTCTGTGCCAGATGCCTGTCTTGCATATCTTCCTGCCTCTGAATTCTCAGGAGTTAAAATCACATTTCAGAAGCTACTATTTAAAGAAAAAAAAAAAAAAGAAAGAAAAAAAAAAAGTAAAAAAATCATTTACTCATTAAAGTTTTCAGCTATGCACTCTGTACAATGAGGATATTTTATTCAAGGCATGGTATGTCAATGATAGATAAGGAACACTTTGTAATATGTTATTTAGAGTAAAAGAAAAAATGTCAGGTTTAATCTGGGTTAAAAGTGTCTAGACTATTTTCACCACCTCATTTGCATCAGCTTAAAAAAATTCTGTATACTAAGACATTAATACTATGCATAAAGACAAGCTTTATTATGTTCAAAGAAAAACAATTCATAAATTATCCAAATTTTCTTTATAATTTCAGATGGAGAGTTCATGTGTTTCTTGCATATTTTCAGGTTCAAGTTCTTTTGAATCTCAGAAGATGGAAAGACCTTCTATTTCTGTTATTTCTCCAACCAGCCCTGGAGCCCTACGGGATGCACCACAAGTCCTACCAGGGCAGCTTTCTGTGAGCAGATTTTATTTTTCCTAAGTTAATAATGAATGTTTGTCAGATGTTGGTCCCTCAGCCCTCTGCCTTCCCAAGGTCTGTTGGGAAGTCAAAGGCTGTTGTTCGTGAAGTCTAATATCTTTCAAAGGTGTAAGTATACATTCACTGTAATCACAGCAGAAAAAAAGAGTTGTCTTAATAAATGAGAACATGCAGAAATTTACATTGAGGAGCCCACGAACATGCCTTCTAGTTTTTCATGCTGTACTCTTTTGCACTTGCAAATAACAAGCACCATACCACTCTACCTTCTTTACAGGAGCAAGTAAAGAGCTATGTTAACTTATACTGTAGAAAAATGCAATTGAATTTAGATACACATCACCTCCTGGAATTCTCTGTAATGTTAATTGAAACTGTACTTATTAAATACACAGTGAATTCTTAGACTTTGTTATTATATATTCTTAACTTTTTATATTGATTATATTAATTTCTAAGTACACAGCAGACTGAAAAGTTCTATTTTATGATCCTACGAGGAAAGAATTTAGCTGTATTTAATACTTTCCCTTAGACCTTTATAATGTGACAGATGAGATGAGGTAGATTTTGAACATGCCTGAAGTTCAGCTGCAGTTTAGCTTCCTATTTAAATGTGGATTTGAAAGTGCAAAACTAAGATGATGCTGGCTTGAATGAACTTACAGGTACCAGTGATTGCAGTAAGTCATGTAAGTATAATTGGGTACCACCATTTTATTCAGCTAGGTGAATATGTAAGTCTTTGGTATACACCAACATATTTTATTAATAGATTTGCAATTATATGCGTCTCATTGTCTCTTGGGAAAATAAATGTTACTTCTAAATTGTGATTAATGTGATGCAATATAAAAATTCCTTTTTTTTTTTTTTTTTCTTTTTTTTCATTTTCAATGTTTTTTTTCTGGTGACTTGTTTCATGTAGGTGAAACTGTGGTATGACAAGGTGGGACATCAGTTAATAGTGAATGTTCTACAAGCAACAGATTTGCCTCCAAGAGTAGATGGACGGCCAAGGAATCCCTATGTAAAAATGTATTTTCTTCCAGACAGGAGGTAGTACTTCAGTTGAGAAAATTATTTTGTAATTTATTGAATCAATTTTTAAGTGAATGTTTTTGAATTGCAATATTCTTTTATATGTATTTTTTTCCTATTTAGACTAATTATGAGAAAAAAATTGCAATAGAGGTATTTAATTCAGTATAAAATAAACTCTCCGGACATTTGGATGAATGCAGTCTGTTGTACAGCAAATACTTTTCTCTTTTAAGGCATTATCAGATCAGGAAAAATGAAACCAATAAGTGCTGATGAGTTTATGGCTTTTTGTGATTTACAAACAATTTACAACAAATATTTATGTTACAGTGATAAGAGTAAAAGGAGGACCAAAACAGTAAAGAAAAGTCTAGAGCCAAAATGGAACCAAACTTTTCTCTACTCGCATGTCCATCGTAGAGATTTTAGAGAACGAATGCTTGAAATAACAGTATGGGATCAGCCAAGAGTCCAAGAAGAAGAGAGTGAATTTCTTGGAGAGGTGATGCACACAATCACATTTATCCTGAGTTTGATATTTATTTCTGAATACATGTTAAACTTACATATTAAAATTTAAATTAAAATGTGATAATTTTCCTCCTAGATTCTTATAGAGCTGGAGACAGCGCTTTTAGATGATGAACCACATTGGTATAAGCTACAGACACATGATGAATCTTCACTACCTCTGCCTCAGCCATCACCTTTCATGCCAAGAAGACATGTTCATGGTGGAGAAAGCTCTAGCAAAAAATTACAGAGTAGGTCCAATCCATTCTTTTTTTTTTTTTTTTAATTTTTAAATTTGAAATCCTGGGTATGTTGTAATGATATTTAGTTTTCAATACAAGACAAAAACGCTATTTCATAGTCTGTTAGTGTTATACAAATGAACAGAAAAAAGAGATGCCTTTGCACGTGCCAGCATTTCACCTGTGATGCATAACTTTCAAGTAAATGAAACCTATTTGAATCAATTGATTTTCACTAGCAAAGAAAAATTGATCAAATATTTGTTTTCATAAATCTTTCAAAAGGAAAAAGTCCACGTTTGTTGGATACTTTTGTAATAATTAAAAGCCTTTTATTTAAAAAAGGCTTTGAAGTCTTGTGAGGTGTAAAAACACTTCATTTAAGTTTAGTTTCAGCTTCCAATGTACTTTTATATACCATACCATATAATCAGATGAAAGAAGGAATGTAAGCAGCAAAGAGAAACTGCTTTGGGAGGTACAGTTGTTCTGAAGATTCTGATTCCAGGTTTGTATGATTCACACTAAAAATAATGAATGTATTGAAATATTTGACTGTTGTAGCCTCTCTCTTCATTTAACTTAGTAAAAGATTTATTTTAACATGGGAAGGATGTAGGACGTTATTTTTAATAAGCTTTCAAGCTATTTATTTAATTATTATTATTATTTCTTTTTAACATAAAAGTCATTAATTCCAGCTAACGATTAAGAAATTGGGCATATTCAGGAGTGAATTGTAGAAATGTGATACTACTTTAATTACTGCCTGAGAATATGCATAGAGATAGCAAACTAAAGGTTAGTTTTCAGGAGATATTTGAACTTTTTAAAAGGCTGTCAGTGCTGCTTCCTCTTCTCCTTTCTTACCATATGCTGCCACCTCTGCTTTCCTGTTCAGCTGATTCAGCTTGCTCTACTCACTGAAATAGCACAAAAGTACCTTTTTTTTTTCTTTATTTGAGAAATAAAGAAATCTTTTTCCTTGCTTAGTGAGCTAAACTAACCTCGTAGAAGAGTACTGAGGGAAGAAAGGCAGAGGAGGCTGCAGCATCTGTGAACCTGTTGGATTGACTCAGCTGTTTGATGAGACATCACCAAATCAGTGATGCAGTTTAATTCTCCACTTGTACTGCTTAGACTTAAAATCATCTTTTCAGTTTTAGTACTACAAATGAACCTATTTTTACACTTTATAACATGGCCAGATGTTCAGGTATTTGTTTACCTTACTGTTGTGCAGGATCTCGGCCAATCAGTGATAGTGACATCTCAGATTATGATGTTGATGATGGTATTGGAGTTGTTCCTCCAGGTGCGTGGGTGAACAGCATGGTCCTGCTTTCTTTTTTCTTGCTTGCTTGTTTATTTATTTTCATTATAACATTTCAGAATATTGAAGATACTGGTTTTAGAGAATGCATAGTGGGAAGAACAAGTTTTTCTGATCATTCCATGGTTCTTGTCCTTCTCAAATATGATGGATTAAAAGATTCTATAATTCGTTGATTGGTATTTCTTTTGCATACCATTCTTCACATATGAACCACGTGATGGTTCAAATTGTTTACCACGTAATGTTCCAAGCATTATTAAAAATACTAATTTAATTTTAAAAATTGCTTTACAACAGTAATTAGGGTTTCAGTGTTTATTGCAAGCATGTTTTATTTTGCTTTTTGCTTGATACTTAGATGTAAAAGAGTCTTCCATAGACTTTATTGAGAATGCATGCTGTAGATTATGATGCATGTAGCATGGCTGTACCTTCTATAGTTTCCTTGAGTCTTCATGAACTACCATTACCCTAAATGTTCATAAATTTAGCTTGTACCATGGTTAGACTTCAATTTATCATCCTTTTGTACTTTGGATGCCATATTTTTCTATTTCTATTTGACTGTTGTTATAAGTCAGATGATAGGTTTCAGAATTGTCCCAAGCTATCCTAAGATTCGCCGTTTCATTGGCAGTACTAAATCGTTTTTTCCTTCGATGTCCCTGATGACAATTACTGAATTAAATCATGGCAGGTTTAGAAAGTCCTCTGTCTCCCTGATCAGAGTTTAAAATAATCTGACAGTTTATTCATTATATATTGATTAAAAATACATTGTACATTTTATTACCACATATAGATACAAATTTTGCTTCTTTTTATGTGTTAGGGTACTTCCCTTACTTTCATACAATTGCATATGAGCAACTAAGCAGGAAATTTGTTCCATTATGTCTTATAATTGTATTTGGTTTAATGAAGTGATTAATCTTGTTATTTACAGAAGCTGAGAACCTTTAAGCTAAAAATAAATCATAGGTTTCAAAAATGTGGCATACCTATGTATGCTTTCTTACCTCTCAATATACATACTTAGAGCAGGAATGTTTTTTAAGCTGCCCATTCCTTAGGGCATTCATTTGAAATAAACCGTTTCCATCTAGCCAGAAGCTTTCAAGAACGTATAACTGAGTACATTGGACTCTATTCTCTGGGTCAACCCCCTGAATAACTGCAGTTCTTACAGAAAGTTCTTAGGACAGCGAGTGCTCGAGCGCGGCTTTGAAGCATATATGGGAGCAGACTTCCTCAAGAGATCACTGCAGAAAATTGCAGTATATTGCAATGCCGTATACCACCGGATTTTTTTTAGAATCGGTTCATGGAACTGTTTATAAAAGGTGTTTATACTCACAGCTTTAAAGTAACTTCAGTTGAAGCTCTGCTTAACACAGTTTATTTTTGACAAATTTTTGTGGTATGCCTATGTCTGTTTACATGAATATTATTTTAATGCTCTCAGCCTCTCCTCAGATGTACGATGCTCCAGGCTTTTAATTAGCTTTGTGGTCCTCCTCTGGACTCAGAGTGCTTTAACTCTTTGTCTTTCTTCTGTGATGGAGCTCAATATTCCAAATGTGACCACACCATTACTGAGTATATAAAAAGAGTCAGTAAAGGATTTATAAAAACAAAATAAAATATAATCTGAGGCATTAGTGGCTCATATTGAGTTGGCAGTATACAAGAGCATATTAATGAGCTGTAATGCTTTTGAGTAACACTCCAGAAGAATTTATTCTTCTATCTAAAATTATCTGTATAAATGGTTGTGTTGCACTTAACATTCCTGAAGCAGCAGGGTGACATCAGCATAACACCTTGCATTGCCTGTATTGCCTTTTTCAAAAAAAAAGAAAGTTAGTGCTTTAGAAATCAAAACATTTTCATCATCCATGCAGTTTCCATTTCATGTCACACCTGACAGTTTCCCATGACCACCTGAGAAACTTCTTCTCCATGAACTGCCATAAGCTGTATTGCTGCTCCCATGCAAAAGAAAAAATTCTCTGCTCACTCTGGAGAGCCCAGAACCTTTGTTTTTGAAGATACGAGGAGATGTTACTGTTGCTGTCCCTGTCATGCTCACTGTGGAACTATGGGTACAGTTTAACCAACTGAACAAAAAGTAAAACGTAGGAGAAATATTATTTACTGTTGCTCTGTCTGTGCTATAAGCTTTGTGTTCACCCAATGCACAGGTTTTAAATATTGTCTCCAGGTAGCTCAGCTATGAAGAATATGCAGGGTAATAGCATCTTCATATGCCAGATGTTTAAGTGCACAGGATAATCTTAGGTATTGGTTTCTTAGGTGGACCAGAAATACTCTGGAAGCACATTTTAAATTGAAATTTATTGTTGAAAACTTGAAGCGCATTTCAGAATAGTTAAAAAGGTTAGAAAGCAGACTTGGATTTCTTTGATTTTAATGTTTAATAAATATAACCTAGTTTTTTTGTGTGTTAGAGAGTACATGATTTTACATGAAACATGTTATTTTTCCAGAAAACATATTCTGATGCGTGAAGTTCAAGTTTAATTAGACTGGGAAAGGGAACACATCAGTTTTTGTTGTGTGTAATCATTTGTCTTCCTCTGACAAAAATACTAGACATTTTCTGTGTCAATCTTATTACAGAAAATGAGGGAATCTCCACTGAAATCCTGAGTGAGTCACTGTTTCGCTTTGAAGTTTTCACCCAGTCCTTGTACTTATGTTGAGGGTATCCTGATATTTCTTTCTAGTTTTATTACTTGGCTCTGAAAAACATTTTCAGCAGATAAGATACTCCAGCATCACAGTGCATCAAAACCAATGTGACTTTGGAGTCTTTCTTTGTTAAAAAGTTTATGAACCTTGGAGTAGGTAATTTCCGGGATCAGGCCCCTTTTGTAGTCAGTACTCACTAACCCATTGCAATTAAGTGGCAAGCATTTGATGTGCATGTTGCTACTAATTTGCATTCACTAAGCTTTTGGGGTTTTTTTAATCTTTCTTTGGCTTTCAAAAGATAACAGCCATCCTCCCCTAACTAATATATTATCACATTTAAATTTTGATGCCACGTTCGTTCATTTTATTTCATATGCCTAACTCGGTGCTATCTGAGAACAGTGCAAACATGCAAATGCAACACTAGCATTTGCTTCTGAGCTACTTTGTGTTTTTATTGTGAATCTTTTCCTTTGTCCCTACCCTCTAAGATCTATCAAAAGTCATATTGTTTCCTATTCCCCTAATTGATTGACTTTCCCACATCTCCCTGCTTCAAAAGATGGAAAAAAAGATTATTTCCCATGTTCTTGCACCAACCATGAAGTGTAAGACAATAATTGGAGAAAGTAATAATAGACTTGCAGAGGTTTTTCTGCGTATGTTTTGAGCTGACATTAACAAGAAATTCCATAGTAAAACTGTCTAATCATCTTTTTTGAATCATGTCTCCTTCCCACTCACCTTCTCTGTCTTATATTTGTAGCGCTCAATTGTGTATAACAGATGGACACATTTCTGGGGGTTGTGAAGTTATGAGCTTTATAATCAGAGAAAAGGGCCTTAGAGGTTCTTGGATGACAAAATACACAGTTTAGTGGGCCCCTCTTCTGAATTTTTGAATTTTGTTTATTAAAGTGAATCTGTTTTATGGTAAAAGATTATTATCACTTTTAACAAAATGCTTTGCTTCAGGTCTAATGCTGAGATAATGTATTCAGATGTTAAACGTCCGTTAGAATTACATTGGTAATCTGATGAGTAATTTGAGAGAAATAATGCGAGTCTTACCTTGATTCTTGTAATCAAAGTTCAGAGTTGTAGCTGAGCATGTCGTTAAGTGTCACGTCACCAAGTCTGATACTGACTTCATATACAGGCCATACTTTTAAGAGGCTTGTAACAATCTGGTATAATATTAGAAAAGAACTACATGAATTATTCAAATTATGCAAAATAATAAGAAAAACAACCTAAGCCAAAAACCTTGAAACACTAGAGAAAGAAGCACAAAAAGTGCAAAGCAACCTGTTTCATTTATCCATTTGAAGATGTAGTATTTAGATGATGATCTTTTCCTGTATGGAGAGAAGATTTGTGATACAGGCTGCTTTTTTAGCTAAATGTAAAAAGCACAGTACAGGTATTTGGTGCTAGACAAATGCAATAGAAACAGCAAAGGGATTTTTTGTTGGTTTGTGATGTTCAGTTAGGGATGACTAAAGCGATGACCTTTCCTATAATTCAGGGAGATTTTTTTTTCTCATCTAAATGTCTAGATGAGGGCAACTCTGAACAAATCCATGTAGGATATTCTGGAAAGGTAGCAAGCACCTTTTGGAAGCAGCACATCATGCTGATCTTCATTTGGTACAGGATTTTTAGTGTGAGGTTCAAAATGTGAACGATCAGTATATTATTTAGAAAAAAAGAACAGGAATATCAGCAGTTAAACAAATGGCAGAATGATAGTACATTTTTAAAGTTCTATGCAAGAAGAGATTATGAAAAATATTGCATCTCATTCATAGTATTTGGAAAACGTTGTCTGCAGTGGATATGGTGCTCAAAGTTTTATAGAATATGGTATAAATGCTTGTTATTTTTGAAAGTAGGTAGCTTTGACCAAGTTGAGTGGGAGAGCATTTTTATATTTAACTGAAAAAAGTCAGAAAGAGGCTTTATTTTTGAGCAATCCTGTGTGAATCTGCTGTAATACACAGGCATGGCTTCTCCATTTGTTAGATGAGGTAAACCTACATTACTTAGATTCGTTTCAAATATTTGCTACTGAATGACAATTTTGAAATACAAATTACTATGTGTACTCTTTCCCAAGATAGAAAATGGACTCAATTCTCTTCCCTCACACCTTCCAGTGTATACTGAAAGTAATCTCAGTTTTTCTGTCTCTGCACATATAGAAATTAAAGGGTAGTCCTAGTATTTTGTCCTGGCTGCATGATATGTCAGGATATACGAGAGCTGAATGACCACCTGACAGTTGTGTAAGCATTTAGTTGTGTGTTCCTTAAAGGACTAACCATCTGAATTCATTCAAAATCCACACTGTTATTCTCTAATTTCCTTCTGTTGCCCTCTTACCAGTAGGTTATAGATCTAGCACTAGAGAAAGTAGATCTACAACACTAACTGTGCCAGAACAGCAAAGAACAACACATCATCGTTCACGATCTGTATCTCCTCACCGTGGCGACGATCAGGGCAGGACCCGTTCACGTTTACCAAATGTGCCATCACAGAGGTAGGCATCACAAGTGAGTGAAACTGGTCGGTTTCAAGTTTGTACAATCTCTCACTGGTATCTGTTTACTTTTCTTTTGTTCAGCATTTTGTAGAAACAGAATTGTATTTCAGTTTAATAGTTATTTGGACTTGATGTATTCTTTCAATAATCATTCAAGCGCAGCCACGAGATTAATCATATCTTTCTAAGAGTTACCTCTTACTAATATTTTCCATGTGATTCATCTCAGATTTGGAAATGCTATTCAGGTAGTGACTGAATCTTATATGAAGTCATTTAAGCATTTTTGTACGATAATAAATAGTGCAGTATACAATTTGTATACTCTGAATATAATTTATTTTGAAGTAACAACTAGCTTAAATTACCAGTTGTATTTATCATTTGCTCAATCAACCTGTACCGTTTAATTGTCTATTAAGCTGTATTGTTTATGAGGAAAACAAGATTATCACACGTATGTCTGCCTTTCAGGAATTTTTAATTGTCCACTAAACTATATCATTTGTGAGAAAAACAAGATTATCATACATATATGTGCCTTTCAGGAGTTTAGATGAAATTCATCAAATGAGAAGATCACGTTCTCCAACTAGACACCATGAGGCCTCCAGAAGTCCAGCTGATTACAGATCCAGAGACATGGATAGTCAGTATTTGTCTGATCAAGAAAGGTATACTGTCAGTCTGAACTTGGAAATAAGATTAGAAATGTGTTTGTCGGTTTGCCCACTTTTCAAATGTTTAGCAGAAAACTACAGCCTGTTAGTAATGGGGAAGGGTCAGGTAATCATCCTCACTGCAAAAAGTAGTCACAATTAAATTATCTTTGCCTTTTTTCTGGTGAAAGTCTGCACTGGGTTGACAGTGATAGAAGATGTCTGGACTAATCGTTCTTAGCTGTTTGTCCTAGACTACCGTGCTGTTTGTTTCATGCACACGTGCCCTGAGAATTTGCTTAAAGCCATAAATCTACATATATTTCCTAATAAATCTTGTAGCAGAGACCAGAGAAACATATTTGTCTGTTTTGGTAGTGAGAAAAATACTAGGATGACTTCCTACCATGTGGGAGTTGAATGCTACAGTTTGCTTTCCTATGTGAATATGTTTTGGATTTTTACCTTTTTAGTCTCACAGAATTTTATGTCACATTTTGGTGAACTTGGTACAGTATACAGACATAGGAAGGATAATTACAGTGCTTGAAATTAATAAAAATCTCCAATCATTGATGCTTGACACTCTTTGGAATTTATGAAGATGCTCAGAGAATATGTTCTCTACTAGTAGGCATTGTTTTCAGTTATTTAGGAATATCTTCAAAAAATGGAAGAAAATTAGAATGATCTTGCCTGTTTTTTTTGTTTTGTTTTGTTTTGTCATGACTTATGTATGGGAATTAATCATTTACTTGAAACTGCTTAACATTTCAGTGTCCTACTTTATAGGCAAGAAGTTTATACAGAATTGCCTAAGTTGGATTTTTGTATCAGATTTCCTTTTAGAGATGAGTTGAAATGCTTTTTAACTATAGCAACATTGCACTTACAGTTAAGCTAGTTCAAGAAATTTCCACTTGTTGCAGATGTTTCATGTTATTTATTATAGCTAGGAATATATTCAAAGTATTACTGAAAATATTTATTGGATAGCTTTCTTGTTTGACAGATTTGGAAGAGACATTTAAAAGTAGCTTTAATCATTAGAAAGAAAGAAATAGAGTTGGCTTCATACACATTTATGTTATTGCCTCAAAACATAGTATAAATGACAATACATACATGAACTATGTCTGTGAGATGCACTGGTGCTTTTTCAAAGATGAGCCATCAGAAAGGGCACAGCAACAAAGCACTGCTGGATTTTTTCAGATGAATAGGAAATAGTCTTCAGTTTGCAGAGTTCAGAAGATACTTTTCAGAAATTTAAAAGATCAGACATGAAGGATGTACGTGACTTATAGGATTAGCAGGATTTAATCAAAGGTTCCCTGAACTTACTTTCCTCAAGGAACCATCTCTCTTTTTTTTTTCCATTTGCTTTTCCCCGGATACCTTCAGTTGTTGAAACTTTTTAACTCTTGAAGGCTTCACTGACTTCCCGTGAATAAGAGTAGAATCACAGAGTGGATCAGACTCAACTTGTGATTTTTATGTTGTTGCCAACAGCCTCATTGTTGATAGAATCTTTCACATCTCAGGGTATAAAAAAGTAAATATTCAGTAGTGGTACCAGTACAATGTCTTAGTATTAACATTAGAGCAAGTATTATGTTCTTCATTTACCGAACCCATCATCTAAGTATATTCTTGTAGATACCAAACATAAACTTGATCGGAAAAGTGAGTATTTTTCTGATAATTGCATGGCAGAAATTGCAGTTGCTCATTACTTTTGATCATTTTCTCAGTGATCTTAGTGATCCTAAGTTAATATTGAATATTTCTAAGGAAGCTTTGTAGACATATCTATGATACGCTCTTAGAAAAGTGTTTGCTATGATACACTCCCAGCAGAACTGATCGGTTCACTTTACCTTTTTTTTTTTTAATGTATTCTTTTATATATATATATATATATATATGTATATATATTTATGTACGCACACATATGTGTACATGTGTGTATAAACACATGTATATGTATGTGTGTATATAAAACTGTTTAGGAAAATTTTATATTAGGAAATCCAACAAAGGAATATACTTCCCTCTCAATTTAGCATCATCATCTGATTCTCAAGTACCCTATTTCACTTTTTGTTTTATTCCTAAATAATGTCTGCTAATCTGAGTTCTTAAGTATTCCCATTAGGAAGTTCTTATTCTAAAATAATAATCTTTAATACAAATTTCTCCAAAGCAGCTTTAGTGTAGAACTTCCAATATCATCTTACATTGTAAATAATCTGTTACAGATTTTTTTTGCCTTTTTTTTTGTTTTGTTTTGTTTTAATTTAAGGTTTTCATGGTGGATTTGGTGTTTATATTCCTTTTCTCAGTGAAATATTACGGTTTGCCATGGATGCATTTCAGGAGATATCCTCTGGCTTAGCAAAAGTAGAATAAATATTATCAAATTACCTTTCACAACTACTCTTTTTCAGATTTTATCCTGTTTCTCAGAAGGATTCCTGTCTCTGAAAATTAAGCAGTGCATAGCATTTCATGATTGTAGTGTTTTTATGCTAATTTCCTCATTTCTTGAAAGAAAATCTCAAATATCTTAAGTTACTGCAGAAAATGGTATTCTTTTCCTAATACACATGTATTTGTAATTTGGAAATTTGCATATAAATGCTGTTAGTGCTCTAACACTTGGAATGGAATTTGTTCTTTAAAAGAAAAAACAATTCAGTTTACCTTTAATAGCTTTTGTTGCATCTAATTCAGGCTGGTGATTCCAGATACAAACTTAACTCTCACTTGTTACTCAGAAGCCATTATTTTAGTTTTCTGATTTCAGAACAGTAGAGTAATATTACCTGTGCTGCATCAATTAAATTAATCATTTTATAGTGGTATGAAGCACAAAGCACATTGAACAACTGCTACTTCATTGCTTTTGTAATCTTTTCTCTTTCTGTCACCACAGTACTTCATACGATTCCCTGCTTATTTTAAAATAGCATGTTTCCATGAAGTTTAGGTTTACTTTCATATTTACAATAGTTTGTGGGATGTTGGTACTTCATCTTCTTGATCATATTGAAGTGCATAAAACTACAAGATTAAGTCAAGGGATGTTTCATATCATAATCATACTTACCATAGGCATAAATATGTCTTATTTTTACCATCTTTCTGATGTTAGCACGTGTTCAGTTGCATCAAATGAGAAATAGATTAGTTGGCTGGTTTTCTGAATTGGAAACAATAAGAAACAAAAAATCTGATAACTGATCAGCTATTTTTTTGTTTTGTTAGGATAACATTGAATAATACTGAAAATAGCTATCAGTCAGAACTTCTATTTGAACAAACATATTCCCTGTTAATGCATATTTTTCTTTTTCCCAGAAGGACAAAAAGGATTTACTCTTCCCATAAATTGGATTGCAGTGAAGTAACAAACTCTCCCTCCTTTTTTCTTGTATTTTTTTGTGGCTTAGAGAAAAACAATCACCTGTCTTTTTTCTAAAATATTTCTTTGTAGTTCTTTGATGTATAAGAAAGGAGGTTATTAGAGAAATGTAAATGATTTATGGAGACAGCTTTTGTCATGAGGAGCTCTGAATCAGTACTGAATTTTAGCAGGAGAAACCTCATGAAACTAGGTGAAAGGATTTGGTTGAAAATGTAGTTATTGCAGGCATTTTTTTTTGGCTCACATACTTTGAGAAGTGCAGTCTGGGTTTGAACATTAGCAGTCTATGTATTTTGGTGGAAGTTTCTTTGTTATTTTTTTTTATGTTTTCATTTGCGTTTCATTGGCATACCCCATGTCATCTAATGCTTCATAATTATATCTGTTTCACTCACCACCCATCCTGTCTGTGCAGTGAGCTTCTTATGCTGCCCAGAGCAAAACGAGGAAGAAGTGCAGAGTGCCTACATACCATCAGGTAAATACAGGAATCTGGTACACCTCTGGTTAGTTGTGTGTGCTTTGTGTGCCCGGCATACAGTAAGTACAGACCTTCAAAGTACATTGTGATTCAGGTGTCAGTTTTTCTTTGTTTGTTTTAAATCAGCTGAAGATGCGTATATCTATGTTTGTATATACTGATATATGTGTATCACTAGTAAGGGTTAAAGCAGCTAAAGAATTCCTGATTATGCAGTTGTTTTTTTTTGGGGGGGGGTAGATTGTCTGTCTAGTCACAGTAGTCCGATCACCAATGCATGGCAGTTTTGTTATGGTTTCAGACATTTTTTTTCAGTTGTTTTTATGTTTTTGTTTGTTTCCATTTCTATGTCTGTATTATAGCCAAGCACTGGCCAACAATCTTTACTCCTTGTGACACCTAATCTCATGCTGACTTTGGACATTTGAGGAGAAAGCAGAGGGATGAAGGAGGGCATGATTTAAAGGCATCCTCCTCACAACCCTAGATTTTAGGGAATTAGTAATGCTTCTATATTTTTCCTATTGAATTGTGCTAATAATTTGATCCAGGCTTAAACCTTTCAGTTTATGCTCATTTTCAATCTTAAAAAATGTGTTATCCCATGATTTGAAACTCTCTTTCTCAACTGTTGCCAGAGCTAAATATAACTAACTATCTTACTATCTTAATCAAGCAAATCTACCTTAAAAAAAAAAAAAAAAGAATAATTTCATTGTCATATTTCAGCCAAAAAGCTTCTGACTCAACATTTTAGATTTTACCTTAATCACTTATTGAACTCCCTGTTATTTTGTGTCAGTTTATTGTCACGCAATATCTAGATTTCACTACCTCTTTTCTATGGCATTTTTATTTCTACTATATTCTCCATTGCTTTACCCCTTATATATCCCCAGCTCTGTGCTTTTTTTTTTTTTTTTTTTTTTTTTTTTTTTTAATAATCAGGTAATAAAGATTATAATTTTCATTATAATTTTGCAGTGACAGAATTTAAATTCTCAACGCACAGAGTAATTATTATATGACGAGCTTTTGTCACTCTTTGCCCAGCAGCTGTGGATTTTCAATTGTGTTACAAATCCACTAGGCAGGTGGGTAGCTAACCAGCTAAAAATTGTGCATGGGCATCTACATAGTTAGGTTAGAGGAACACTGAATTCAGAGAGTGCAGCCGTTCCTTGTGTTTTTCCTAGTTATAATTTCCTTGTTATAGAATCGCCCTGGAAGAGACCTACAAGGTCATCCAGTCCAGCTGTCTGCCTATCACCTATAATTCTTGCTAAACCATGTCCCTCAACACAATATCTAACATCCCTTAATTAGGGTATGATTATAAAGAATATTTAATTAGGTTTTGAAGCTGATATACCACTTCCAAAAAACTTCAACATTCAGAGATGCCAGATGCAAGTATGTCTATAACTGTCTTTGTGGTACTACATATCTCTGTTTTAGCAAGCTTTTTATGCTTAGCTTTGGAAGCACGTCTCAGTTAAAGTCTCTGTAGGTCTAAATAAAGCATTACTAAGACAAATAAATAGCAGCCTAATCCTTTACAAGAGCTTGTATATTTTAATTAAAAATCTCAGTAGTAGGAATTTAGATTACTTTCATTACAAGAACAGTGTCTGAGCTATACTAGTATTGTCATGAATTCATGGGCTGTACTAACAAGAGAGTAAATTAAAAAAATTGTCCACCAAGTAGCTATCACAGCAGGTGAATTGACAAGAATATACATTAAGAAATCTCCTCATGCAGATATTACATATAGTAGAATATTATGTGTTTATTTTAAGTTCTGGTCAATTTTGCTTTACTATTACTTGTCTTTTTGTTTCTGGCGTGTTTTTGTTCTGTTCTCTTTTCTTTTTTCACTTTCAAGAAGTTCTGTTAGTCATTATAAAACATTACCACCCAAGATGCCTTTACTAGAAAATGGTATTCATTGGAACCTATACAGGTAAGAAGTATTTAGAGTCCCCTTTAGTAGTAGTTAATGACTTTTTAGAGATGAAATAGTCTTCCCATATATATATGTATTTTTTTTAAAAAAAGAACAACAGCGTTTCATATGCTTTTGATAAACATGAGTTAAGGGACTTCTTAAAATAACTTCATACACTCTAAATTACCCCTACAGATAAAAGACAAGCACTTTATATTATGCACAATTTTCTTCACTGTTAACATTGTATGTTGCACGCTTTGTCTTTGTTGCATTCTTTTGTTTGTGCGTGATTTTGCTTACATGTCAAATTTATTTTTATTTTGTTTAAATAATTTTAATTTACAAAGCTCAACTCTTCCTGCATGTGCTAAGACCAAATCAGTGGTTAGACAGGATATTTCTCTCCTTCGTGATTGCCTTAATTCACGAATTCCGAAATTTGGAGATGATCTACTGGTTAGGTAAGACACTAAGGATTAATACCTTCTCCTTTTGTATCCAAGATGGATTTACGGAATTAATGAGCTTCATTGTAAAGTAATTTCACGTCATATATAGTGTATCACATCCTTTTATGTTGGCTTAAGACTTACTGCTAATAATAAGGATTTAATTTATTGTTTGATATTTCTCATTCCACTCTTTTGCCAGTGGATATTCTGTCTCCCTCCGTTTTAAACATTTCAACAGTCTTAGCAAGAATATTTTAGCAGTCTTTTATTTGATTTTGTTTTCTAAACAAAACTTGGCTCTGTCATCCAGCCAGCTCTTTTATGTTTTCCTTAATTAAATCATTGTGATTTTACATTTTCTGTAAAGAGAGCATTATTTTATGAGTTAATATCTAACATTGTATTCCTTTCTTTGTTTTCTTTTTCTTTCTCTTCTACCATTGGATGCAATGCACTGGCACTAGTGAACTACAGCCCTCCCTTGACAGGGCTAGGAGTGCTAGTACCAACTGCTTGAGACCAGATACTAGTTTGCATTCACCAGAACGAGAAAGGTATAAAATAAAAACTTATAAATTTCTTGTCATCTGTGCTGGTGGTCTTTCCACGTTTCGTTTTTCTTTATATGAGTACTCTACATTCCTGTACATTCATGTCTGTTTTGATATTCGTAGACATTTTTGCTCCTATATTCATGTATGTCATGTAAATTGTGTTTTGGAGTTTATAACTGCTTCTGGCTTCTTTCCTTGTTTCAGTTCAAGCTGATGTCATTGTTTGCAAAAGTCCTCAGTATGCTGATAATAGCATTACAGTGTTGAGCATTTTGACATTACAGTGTTGAGCAAGTATCACTTGATTGTTAATCATCATCATTTGCTAAAAAGTATTACATGTATTTCTTGCCTGCTTTGTGGACCGCTAATGAGACAGTGACATAATTTATAAATTATACAACAAAACTCTCACATTTTAATCCAGAACTGTAGTTTTTGAAGCCACATATTTTCTATAGGACACCCAGCCAAACCTCATTGCTTCTTTAATCTGATCTGTTGCATCTGCTTTTGCAATGACAAGGCAAATCACTGCAGTTTTTGTTTGTTTGTTTGTTTGTTTTTTGCTCTGTGATGATGATTTTTAGGCTCACTGAAGGTTTAAGAAGTCAAGTTTGCAATTTACATGAAAAGACTGTTTTGTCACTTAAATTGTGTAGGTATTTTTTGGATCTTTTCTGAACCTTTAATAATGGAATATCTTGGTTCAGAATCCTAGATGAACTAAATATAAGTGATATGTTTGACAGATGGGATTTTTCCACAATGGAACTTTTGAGCACCTTCTGGTTTTGGTTGATACTCACACCATTTTAGAATGAGGCTTTAGCTTCACTTAAGGCTATAGTAAACTCCCATCTACTATGACATAATTACATCAGTTCAATGCAAACTAATATGGCAGTTAATATCAAGTTGCTTTCTCAGTGAATTGACAATATAGTTAGGAAAACTGTTGTATCAATGTATTATTTTGGGAGAGTAACTGTGAAGAAAGGCAGTAAGATGTTTTTCTTTGAGAAAAGATGTCTCTTGTTTTTTCATGCATGGGGGGAATTTTCCTTTCCCTCCTCCCCAGCCACCTACTGCTCTTTTATTGCAATTTTACTGTTCTCAAGCTGTGCTCTTGTTGCACAGAACTGACTCATGCCCTACTGGAATATTTCAAGTTGATGTACATTAGTTCACTCTTTTTTTAAGATAAAGCACTAAATAGCATAACAATGTATGTCTAGTCATCAAAAAAATAAAATAAAAAGAAATTAGGCCATCCACACTAAAACACAGGATACCACTCTAGACATTTTAGAAAACGTATTGTAGCATTATATTACTATGAGTGTAGTTACATACAGCTTTACTAATGTGCAAGTAGCTATTTAATGCAATAATGTATGGATATAGGTAGTCTACATTTTGTAGTTTTATTTCAGGATGCTAGCCATCAAGCTGGAATTTTTAATGAACAGTAGCTGGCAGTGGTAGAATATCTGGTTAAAATACTGTCCTCAAAACTGTATCTGTTACTGACATTAATTAGATCTGTTGTGTCCTTAGATTCATCTTCAGCAACATCTCTCCATGAGACATTGAGTAGAATCTGCAGCTTTTCACATGTGCTGCTCATAAAGAGAGGAATTTGATTTCTTGTAATGGCCTCTACTGCCAGAAGTTTTTGCCAGTTTGCCTCTGGTTCCAGATCCAAAAAACTGTCAAGAATTTTATGTGTTTGCTTCATAAATCCTGAGGCTGACTAAAAACTTTCTTTTGGCATGGCATTCTTTATGGGGGTGTAGATTTTTCTTTCTTTTTTTTTTTTTTTTTTTAATTAAATGAAATTCAAATTGAATATTTCCATGGTGGTTTTGTTGTGAATAACAAGGTGTGTGGCTTTGTCAGAGTGTTGTCATCAAGAATTTTTTTTTAATTTATATATAGATATACTTATTATTTCCTAATTCAGCCCAATTTTGGCAGGAACATGCTGTATTCAGTATCTAAAAATTTAATCTTACCAATTTAATCTTATAGTTTTGAGTTAAACTGATTTCAGGAAATTTCATACTCCACTGTTGAACATATCCACTTACACTTCAGCATGAGGTTACTCATCAGTTGCATGTAATGATAGGAGAGTCCTTAGTTTGAAGAACAAATAATTAAGTTCAAGGAACATAGAAAACATTTTTGTCTGTGCTGAGCAAGACAAGAGTAAGGCACTAAAATTACAGTATGGTAGGCTTATCTATCTTATAGGTTCACAACACCAGGAAATGTTAGAACAGTTCACAACATTAGGAAAAAATATTTTTGTAAGCAAGTATAATAAAACACTCCAATAGTCAATATGGAAAAGCTTTTATAAGCTTTGTTACTGGATACTTTCTGATAAGAGATGGGACAACTCACTGTCAGGTACAGTTGATTCTGCTTCTAGCAAGGAGAAACACAAGGGTTTTGTGAAATCCAATCTCTAAAGCACAACTTTTTTTTTATATCTTATGTAGGAACTATGTTGAAGGCACTTCTGGTTGTGCTTATGGTACTTTTTTATTGTAATTCACAGTATGGATTTGTAGATTTTAAAATATAGTCTTTCTATCCTCAAAATATAAAAATAAATGTGGCATTATATCTTCTTCAGGAAAAAATAGGTAAAAATTTCTAGGTTTTTGGTCAAAATAATCATCTTGTCAAGGTTTGTAGTTATCAACAAGACATATATTAGTTTTATAATTTAGTAATAATACCTTCCAAACCCATAAAATCAGTTTTTGCTGCTACTGTAAGAGTTTTCATTGTCATCACCATGTCTCAAAATTTCTGCTTCTTTGTATCATGTCCTAAAACAGAGGTATTTGTGTGCTATCACCAGCCTCAAATCATGAAAGCACATAGGCATGGGATTTACATGTCCCGAATCAATTTGCCTGTGGTTTCTCATCATTATAGCCACTTCCCCAGATGATCTGGTGATATTTAAGACTGTAGGCAGTGACAGTTACTTATTAATATCGAGTATGGCTTATTGATTGTGTAAATTTCTCGTGTTGCAAGAAATTACTGTAATACCTGTAACAGCAGGTAGCACAAAATTAGTTGTACAGATTGGTAACACTTGTATGCTTTGCTTCTCAGAGGATTAGGTAGTGGAATTCTGAGCAAGTAAAAGTGAGTAATACAGCAAAGTGAAGAGTTCATGTAGAATAGAGTCTGCCTATCTGTAGCACACAGTGCAGCTCTGCTTGGGCTTGATCTGAGGTGAAGTAGGAATTCAAATGTTTCAAAGATCCCCAGTGTTTTTAATGTCAGCTGGTCACTACCACTCAGACAAGATACAAAGCTAAACTCGTAAGTAGATAACAGAAAAGTTGGAGCATCATTTGATTTGTTTAAGACTTCTGATCTGATTTCATTGTAAATTTTCTACTTTTTATTTTAGTAAATCTGAAGCACTTGGTGTTCATATTGCATGCATGCATTTAACAGCAATGTTGAACATCACTATATTTAAAAATATGTAGAGTAAAATAACTGCTTGCATTAAGTATGTAATGCATTGTGGTTTTGATTATTTTCAAACATGTAAAGGAATAGATTACTGCATGTTTCTCTGCTTTTTACTGTGGCTCATGGTCATTAAAACTCAGAGCATGTTCTCAAAGATCATACTGCATGCCCTACTTAATTCTATCAAACGCTATTTGATACTTAGAGTGGATATCAGCATATTAAGGGCTTTGAGTGCACTGATGCATTAACATTTTCTTTGGCTCCTGCTTTGGAGAGAAAAAGAAAGTAACTGCTAACAACCTGTTTCCTCTTGAGAATTCCAGCAGATGTTCAAGTGATGCTAATCTCCTTGAAACCTTTGTTATTTGCATGTTGCATAAATCAAACCCTTTTCCTTATTACACGGACTGGAAGGATGCCTCAGAAAGTGACTATTACACAACTGTGCAGCATTTAGTTAAACGCTTTGCTGCTTTTGTAAATTAATCAGTCAATTTGGATTTTCTAAATTGTCACATGTACACTCTTAGAACCCCATAACATCACCAAAAACAAAAGCAATGTCAATCTACAGTATACTGTGTGTTATTGTAAACTAAATGAAATTGTTAACAAAAAAGTCACAATAAGACACTAGATTACATAGTACACTATTGTTAGATTTATTAAATTAACTGTAAATTAGTATTTGCTCTGGTACTGAAGTTACTGAATAAGAAATGTACCTGTATAAAGCTGTTATTTTCATCTTTTAACTTTTCTGATTCTGCAACAGAACTTTATTAGGGAGTAAGAAATTCTGCCACACTATCACAGGAACAAGAGCTCTGGTTTATTTATCACTGCTCTGCTGAGAGAGTCCTTGACACATCAAGAGTCTCTGCTGCTGTTACAAAAAAGTTAAACAGAATCTGAAGAAACAAATGCTTGTGACAATCATGGTCATGCCAGTTTTGTGATAGTTTACTCAAAAGCCTAACTCTTAAAATGTACTGAGCTTTTTATTAGTAAGCATGTGTACATCCATTGCAGTTAAAGCAAGAGATCTCTATAGGCAGATGAATGGAGCAGAAGATGACTCTTTCACTGTCTTCCAGAGAAGGGTCACTTTATGTCTTCAGATTTTTCTTATACTTCATGCTTCTATATATTTACCAAGGACGCATTTTTCACTGCAAAGAGTCCTTTGGATTAAAAGGAGGGATTAGTTTAACAATATGGTAGCCAATAGTCAATAGAAAATAATATCATATGCTCTTTTGAAAACTCTTCTGTTTTTGAATTACAACTTTCTGTGGGAAAGGCAGGCTTTTAAATAGTCTAGTTTTGGAGACGAATAATGTATGGTATGCTGTGTGAAAGATTTAAGTTAATATGATGAAGTTCTGATTTTTTGGAAACATATCCTTAGTTTCATCTGAAATAATTCTGCAGTGAGCAGCCATAATAATATACCTGGAAATTAGTAAAAATATTGTGATGCTCGCTTTTCCATTACTTTGTGGGGTATTTTTCCAGTCCCAAGTCCCATATATTTAATTTTATCACAGACTAAATGTCCTGTTTTTTTCCTATTTTGTTGAACGGGCAAACAGGGGTAGATGGTCCCCCTCCCTAGAGAGGAGACGACCTACTAGTCCCAGGATTCATATCCAGCATGCATCTCCGGAGGATGACAGGTACTAGGCAATTCCTCCCAGCTGAAAGGTGGCTTACTGCATCTTGCACTCTTAGAGGAGTATTCTGAAATTTGAAAGTATGCATGTTTGTAGAGACATACCTTTAAACTCCAGAAGCCCAAAATAAAATAGAGCTTTAGATATCATCCCTGCATTTTATCGAACTGTTATAAAGCACCTAGAATTAACGCCTTACAGATTTTCTGTTTGCCTGAACAGTTCCAAGCCATATAATCAGACGTCCATTAAAACAAAACATTGTCTGCCAATGTTCTTCAGTCTGTTTTACCTGCTTCTGTAAATGGCGGCGGTGTTTTGACTATGGTGCTTTATAATATGATAAATACCTGTTGTAGAGCCTGTTTTTGTTTAGGTGTTTAATTTTACTGTCGTTTGTGTTGTTTTTTGTTTTTTTTTTCTATTCAAACAAACTGTTCCTAATTAAAAAAAAAAAAAAAGCCATGATATGTTGGAAATCTTGGTATCTCTTGCTGATTGATGTATGTAGAAATTGGCAGCGCTCTTAAACTCTGTCCTAAATTAGGATGTTCATCATGGAAAAGGTTTTCCTAATAAGGTAGGTTTTGTTAAAGCCACCGGTGCTTTAAATACATTTTTACACAGAATGTGAACTATAGTTAATAGAAGCACTGTATTTTTTTCTGACCATGCACTTTCTGCTCATGTCATTTTGGGTGTTTCATTGCTTTGGCAGTGGGATTTTTGTTTGTTTTTTGTTTTTTTAATTTTTTTTTTCCTGATTAATCTATATCAGAAGCAGACATAATTTCTACTGACATTTAAATTCAAACTTTTTGTGTTACAGTAAATGAGAGAATACACATGTAAATAATCCATACTTGCGTACACTCTTAAAAAATCTGCTCTTAAAACTGTAACTTTTTCAGTTACTTTGAGTGTGGTGGTTGCTTTCTATTCAAGAATGCTTCCATTTGTTACATTTGTACTCTAATTTCTCTTGTTTGCTTGATACTGGGTGTATTCAACTAATGCAAACTGGAAGAGTGTGAGACCTGTAACTGTGTTTGGATAACATTTCTCCTTTAAATAGACTAAGACAGCATTATAAATTATAAAACTTAAGTTGTGAAACATTATTTCAAAATTGGCCATTCAGATACAGCATTTCTCAGTGTTTTAACAACATTGATTCTGAGCCCTTTGGTGGGACAGTTATTAACCCTTTGCAAATGTACTTTGTATATTTTAGACATTTAAAAAGTAAATTTTTCTTCACATTTTTTAAGCTGTGGATCAGAATTGATGTTAAAATCTTGTTGTCATTCTAGTGATTAGAATTAAAATACATTTCAGTGAAAATGGGTTCTCATTTGGATGCCTCCATTCTTAATGCAGAATTAAAGCCTTCTGATCTCAGCCAAATTTTTCTGAATTTATCAAAGATTGAAATTATCTAATACCTTCTAATAAACATCTTGCAATATACAGAGTCTTTGGGGGGCAATATTTTGTATTAGAAAAACTGCAGTCTCATTTCTTAGTGTAGTCAGTGCCCATCCAGTGTGTAGAATATCAGCGTGGAATGCTTTATCTTTGTAGAAATTTTCTGTTCTTTGAATTTACATTCATTTTGATTATTTTCTCACCTTTATTTGTCAGTTGGCCAGGAGTATTCAGTTCTGACTTTTTTATTTTAAGGTGTGTTTTTATTAAATTGACAGTTGATACTATGGGTATTGAGTGTCTGATGGATGAACAGGGATAACTAACAATTACTTATCACCACTTTCAGATCATATTTTCACAGATTAATTGACTTCGACAGATGTCATCTTACACTTCATTTGAGAACATTCCAGAATTCTTATAGATTGCCCAGTTTGCATATAAAATGCAATCAAGATCTATTCCTGAGTATATTTCTTAAACGAAAGACTTACACGTGATTTCCAGTTTTGATCATTCCAATTCAATGTTTGCAGCATAGTATTTATTGATAATTGTTCATAATATGCATTTTGGTAAATATCTTGGCAAGGTTACTGTTATTCTGAAAATCACTTTCCATATTGGAAAAAATGGCTCCTTGGTAAACCTTGAAAAGATGAAGATGTGTTACACTATACTTCAGTGTTAAGAATTAACAAGTGTTTGGATAATTTTGCATTTTTCTTGATTTTTTAAAGAATAACTTTTTGGGTTGAATTTGGCAGCTTTATTTTTGAGAGATTTTTTTTTTTTTTTTTTTTTATACATTAGAAATTAGAATTAGAAATTCTCTCTAAAGTGAAGGACTTTCTGGTAATTGGTGAAATGTGAAAGCATAAGTAGTGCTAGAAACAAGAAGAATGGAAACTGAACACTAGGTGAGCATTTTACTTACACTGTTATTTTTTGGATGTCTTGGTATAAATTAAGCATGTAACCAAGACTCGATAAAATAAACATTTTAAAAATATTTATTGGATGCTTTCAGTTCATGAGAAGTTGCTTTTAGTGGCCATGCATGTGTAAACTTCTTGTCTAAGTGCCATCTTGAAGCACCTGCTGAGCACAGTGGTGCTTCTAGTACAGCCATGGGAACTTGAGGAGTGCTACATACTGCCAATGGCAGGCTAATTTGACTGGAATGATTCTTGCCTGTTCTTTCAGCAATGCTGTGCAACATGAATTGGGGGGGGGCAGTTTAGAAAGACATGAACTGAAGTGCTAGGAATGAGTGAGGAGCTGCCAAGCCTTCAGAGTAGTGACTTCCCTGTTCACATGTGTAGATTCAGCCTTTCAGAAATCTCAGGAAAAATCAGGAAGTATTGAATGTGACATTCTTGATGTCTTAAGGCCTTTTTTAAAAATAGAAATGGTGTTTTTTTTTGCCACTTTGGGAGTACTAGTTTTTAGTTTTGATAGCAATATTCTTTCATTTACTTCTGTGGATTATGTTATGCTTAATAGCAATAAGCAACTTGAAGCACGTGTCTTGTACATGAACTGTGAATAACTTGTCTGTATTTATAATATATATTGTGTTTGTTTGTGTATGTAATGACTTACTGGTTTGGTATGAAATTTGTTGCATTTAGAACCTTAACAGAAATTTTAGCATTTGCTCACTACACTGAAAGTATGGATGCAGATTTAATTTGTATTTAGATTATTAATATACTGCAAATTTTGTTGTTTACTTTCTGAGAGCTAAGACAGATACTTGAAAAAGATCTTATGTTGATATATCTTACTGAGAAAAAGAAATTAGTCTGTGTGATATATTCCATTGCAAGCTAACAATAAACCAAGATGCTAATAATATCTATGCCAAGCTGAAAGCTATAAACAAATTCTGATGTTCTTAAATGACTTCAACAGAAATGAAACTAGTATAGAAATAAAAAAAAGTCCTGTATGTGATTTGAATTTTATTTTAAATTGCTATGTTTTTCTGCCTTTATTATTGAACTGTTATTGTTAATGATTACCATAGCAGAACTGCTGGCAATAAAATATTAAACTGTATGAAATTTGCTTGCATTTTCAGGAAAACTGGAAAATTTCTCAATGTAAGGGAAAGATGTTGTATATAGGTTTACACATTAGTTTAATGAACCATACTGTCATTTTTTTTTTTAGGAAGGATAACAGCAACTGTTAAGCTACAGTGCTGCTGTTTGTTGTGTAGGGCATGAAGACTTTGTTTAAAATTTAAAATTGTGGCTTTCATCCTTTTTGCATCTTAGTTTCTTATATCTCAAAATTTTAACATTCTTTTAAAGTGTATAGACTAAATCAACAGAAGGGGAAGTGAGAAATAAGACTTAGACAGCAGATTGTGCCTTAATGCATCTGGTTTATATGTGCGATTGCATGTCTTCACCTTCACTGCATGTGACCATCTCTCTGTTTTTGCTCATTCTGTCCAAATTTACATCCATGTTTCCAAATTTTGTGAAGAACAAGGACGCTGGAGTCTTGCATTCCAAAACAGGACAGTGTAGACCACCTAAGTGCTAAACCTGGAGCAGCACAGAGGTATCCTTATTTACTCAAATCATAGTTCCAAGTAGATGAGGTATTGGCTATAGTTATACATTATCTTTATATGCCCTGCATAAAACTTTTAAATAGCTAGGGTTGTTTTGTTTTTTTTTTTTCTCTTTTTATGTAGAAGTACATGGTATGCATGTATTGTTCATAGATAGTATTTAATTCCCTATAAAGTACATTATAGAGGTAAATTCAAATATGGCATGAACATCTTCTTTATCCCCTATGCACTCATTGTATATTTGATATGGGCATGAAAGGATGCCTACCTGCAGTGTCCACTTAGGACTGCAAGTGCTGTGGTATGCTGGTGAGCTGTGCAGAATGCACACAGCATCATCTCAGCAAGAGGAAAGAAACAGGGAAAATTGTGATCTTAATCATACTTTTAACACCTGCTGCTCACAGTAACAGAACATAGAGCAGAGAAAAAAGTCTGTTCAGTTCACTGGAACTGTATATTACATTTTCTTCTTTTTCATACTACAATGAGTAGTCACTATATACTCTTTTTCTCCACTGTACTTAATGCCACAGTGTCATTGAGTGACATAAAGGAGTAAGGGAAAAATAAAACCCCTAATAAACCAAACAGAAAGTAAAAAGGGTGCATCATTTGGAAGATCATGCTGCAGTCTGTGGATCTACCAATACATTCAAATACTTTGGTCACTTTAGGTTTTAATTAAAGCTATATGTGTTTCTTATGTTTCCTTGTGTATCTACCTTGTGTTTGACCTGGCAAAAGCATAAATAACAAATGGGAATATATTCCAGAAAATAAATCTGGAAAAGTCAGTTTGGTGATAAAGGATCTTTATTCCAAGAGACTATTTTTTGTAAGAAAATGTTATTTTGAAAACTGGAAGGCGTTGGGTATTCATGCATACCTCTGCTCATTAAAAAAAATAATCACAAACATGTAAGAAAACACACATTATATATTTCTGCATTTTTTCCATTTTCGTGACTCAGACTGTGTCACACTGTAATGCTGATCAAATATTGCAGTGAAAATACACTGTGATTATATTCTTTGAATATAAGCTGATGCTACAGCTGTTTGCGTATCTTCCAGTTCAGTCACTGGGTTACTCTTTGTATAACCACTAAGGTTTAAAACCAAATCTTTCAAATCTTTATTCGTTACTATAATTTATTTATTTATTTATTTTGCCCACAGTAATCCTTTTATACCTTGGTATAGAAGTTGATTATATCACTGCAAGTTTCTTACTTATTTCTTCATTCTCTTTCCTGTGTGGTGTGCAAGTAAGGGTTGGTACTTTCCATGATCTAACAATGAATAATCATCACTGTTGTTCTTTATCCACTCCTGAAATACTGTACACACTTTTTTTCCCCTAAAAACTAAGTGTTTGTGATTATCAGAGGTTTAAAATTTAAATTATAAATCCTAATTTTTAAATTTTGTCATTACTTTGGGTAATAATAGAAATTTGGAAACATGAGACTTGTCACTGTTTTCGTAATCTAATAAATAAATAAGCTTCTAATACATTCCTATTAATCAGAAAAAAAAAGCAGACTTGTTTCAAAGTCTTTCTCGTAATCTTTTAACAATGTTTAATAGAATGAAATTTTTGAAAAGCCAAGTTTTTATCAATACAGTATACGTCAAATAACAGAGTTATTTGAATCTGACATGATGCATTATTACATGATGCATGAATGCATTATAAGTACAGATTTAAAAGCAATTCCTAAAGTTTCTGTTTGAATATTATTGGTCCTTTCTCTAGCATTTTTTCTTCCTACTGTCTACTCTGCTTTTGTTATAGTGCTAGCAAGAGAGCACTAAAAGACCTAGGAGAAGAATTGTATCTAATCAGACATGATTGAAATAGGAGCTAGTGGCATGTCCAGTCAGGATTAATGTCATCTCCCTGTTTTGGTACCTCTTAACCTTCACACCATCAGCCTCAGTCAAAGCTAATCAGGGCCATTTGTTTTAATCCCAAGTTCACGAACCTGTTCATGAAGATAGCTGTCACCTTTTCATCTGTCAGCCATTCCTGTTATTACTTTAACAATGCGTTAATAAATATGAGATCTTCATAGTTTTGTATTTTTTTCTTCTATGTTTATTTCTTTTCTGACTTATCATTCCACAGGCAGTCCAGAAAAGTGGAAAGATACAGCAGCCAAAAACAAGCTAGGAAAGGCTCCGCAGCTGAAACAGAAAGGTAGGATTGATGAGTAAATGTCTCTTATGATCAAACTGATTGCAGTGTTCATGATATACATCTAATACTAAATTTGAAGCAGAATATGCATAACAATGCCATAAGCCATGTTGCCATAATTTACAGCCTTATTTATAGCATCCATTTTATTATCACTGCTTGTAGTGTTGTCAATACCATACAATTTTTCTGGCAGTCTCCATCATTGCAGATTAATTGGGAGGTAAAGACTAGCAATCATACATTTAGTAAGCCAAAGTATGAGACCTGTTGCCACTGTCTTGATCTCTGTAAGATGAAATTTGGAAATGCACAGCATATTTCATTAGTATGATACTCACCCTTTTCTGTGTTTTACCGTACTTGTTTTTCAAAACAATTGTCTGTGTTAAAATAACTTTAATAATGAGAAGAATACATGAGGAGACTAATAATTCAAGAGATATCTGATCAAATGATAAAGAAAGAGCTACACTGAAATCACACTCCTATATTCCAAGCTAGCAATTTCACATTTTAATATAAAAAATGTTAAATTCTATATAAAAAGATGTTGAAAAATTCTGTAAGCTGTCATTACATAAAGTTAATATGGACACCGATACTTTACCTTCTGCTTCCACTGAATTTTCTTGCGCATGCATTATTATTGTAACTTTCAGCTTTTACATTATAGTAGCAAATGCTTATGTACTCAAATTCTTAAGAACAAGTGGAAGAAATAAGGATACATGTTTAATCATGTGTGTGTGTGTCTGGTTAAGCCTGTGTGTTGGCTGAGCTAAGAGCAGTGAGGAGGACTGAGATCCTGCCTCTTCCAGAAGATTGGTGTTTTCTTGATGAACAAAGGGGCTCGTCTGTTTACATTGTGAGGATTGAAAAGCTTCCATGAATAACAAAGACACATTTTATTTTCAAAGCAAATACACATTATCTAGAAAAAAAGTGCAGAGCTTTTATTTTCTTTTACTGCTTCAAGGACCGGATTACTATTATTTTGGTTTTGAGGCTTCTGCTGTCCCAGCAGCAGTTTATTTCAATTTAGACCAGGCATATTGCCAGAGTTAAGGCTGAGGTCTTTGCTATCTTTAAAACAGCAGCAGTTTTGCCTTTCAGTTCATTACATCCATATTTTTCCCTATTTTTAACTTCTGAAAACTAAGGGAGCTCCTGGGACCAAGACTGCAGTGGTCTCAGTTGTTGGTAATCATGCAGGCTGAGTGGTTTTATGAACCTTGGCAAGAGGCTGAGAAAGAAGAAAAGATGAGAGTTGGATATAAAGTGATTGGGGTGGAAAATATGGAAACGTAAGCATTAAATGGACATGGGAACATAAAGGATGGGGAAGGAAAATGAAATGTAAGAGATTCTAAAGAAGGACAGTGTAAACAGAGTGGAAGAAAGTGTCAGATAAAAGGAAATCCCACAACATATGAGATTGGAGGAATTAATGTATCTGTCTGGATGTACATTCACATTTCAAACCTGGTATTTCAGCATCTGAGCTGAGTGCATCTTCCTTCTATGGATGTCAAGATCTAAAATACATACATCACTAAATCCCATGTGTTTTTTTAGTAATCTTATTTTATGGCTGGTGTGGATTATAATCTTGAAACCAAATTTCAGATATTTTTTCTGAAAGGAACTGATTTGAAAGAACTGTTCTTATGAGGGATTAATGCTGAATACATTAACAGCGCATGACTTTACCTCTAAGCGTGTAGTTACATTTGTGAAAATTGTTTTTAGAGGCATGAGCAATGTGTTTTTCTAATTAAGATGACCAGCCTAAGTCTGAAATTTTGAGATTTTTTTTCCTGGATATTTCAAAGCTTCTTACAGTTCTTATGCAAGTTACAACATACATTTGATGATATATTCAGGTATGTGGGAAAGAGTAAGTCTGGAGATAATGGTGAAATGTTGCTACAGTGTCTATATATACAGAATTTATATGGAATTTAATGAATTCATACTTTAATCATTGCTGTGCTGAGATAAATTCTTTTCCCATTTTGCGTTGATTAGTTAAGAGGTAATGCATAATTAACTTAATGTAGTCATTATCAAGAGATAAGTGGTGGTTGGTTTTTTTGTTTGTTTTTAAGACAACTTAAAATAACTATTTCACAGGCGAATAGGGAAACTAAGAAAAAAAAAATCTATTCTTTTTCTCCTTAAGTGAAGCAAGTTTCCAAAAGCGTCAGTCACCATAGCTCCTTTTTTATTTTCCACAATAGAAAAGTAAGCTCTAGCAATTTTAAGAACAGTGAACACAGGGCAACAAAGGAGTGTAGGGAAATGTTGAATTATGTTTTTTCCTTTTAATACTTCACAGCATATGGTGTAGATTTCTGTTTTCCATAAAATGATTAACTACTATTAGAAGTGACATGCAAAGTTCTAAACAAATTGAAGTGATACAGTTTAGAATTACATCATACTGTTAATTCTGCACCAGTGCCAGAAGATTTTGATAACAGGCAAGTAATTTGCTTGTCAAATGGCAAATATGACTCCATAGTAATTCTTCTACTATCCATTTCTATCTTGATCTAGCTTTTATTTTGTAATTTACTGATGTTATCTACAAGTAGCTCAGGTGCTCACAGAGAATAAGATACCAGCATGCTATCAGATTCCCTCTAATACCCCTCAACATGCTCAACTTGTAAGATCACATTCTTAAGTACTGTGATATTTTAGGAAATCAGTGTAAGAGGGGAAAAAAAAAAAAATCCCAAAAATTTACAAGTGTTTTAACAGTGCCCTTAATGGTTCAGTGAGATAAGCCTGAAGATGAGACTCAGTATTTTCTGAAGCAGCTAAACTCCTGTGAAAATAGAAGAAAATTTTATGCTTGTGTGAATGTGACTACAAAATAAAGTGGGTGAAAACAATTCATCAGAGTTCTGAAGTGTATTCATCCATCCCTAATTTCTTACCCTCAAAATACTAAATTTAAGGCTGCATAAACATAATGATACAGTTGTTAACTGTGCTTGCTATGAATTATGTAGGTCCCTGTACCAAAGGTGTGTTGGATTGGTACTGCACTCTTAGTTTTAGTTTTTCATAGTTCCACATGTGCCAGCATGTGGTTTTGTTGTGATTTATTTATCTGTTTATTTTTATTTATGTCACTGAAATATCAGTCTGAAAAGAAGGAAGCTTGATTTTCCTTGTGGGAAGGCAGATGTGGAACCTGTTGAATGCCCCTGTGGTCCATGGCCAGTTGAGTGACAGTTTGTCATGTTACCTTCCTCTGGGAGAAGCAGTGATACCAAGCAACAAGATACCAACATATTTTTGCTGTAATGTCATTTATCATAAGGTGTCATTTCTCTCTCAAATTTTCTCTCCTTAATTCCATCCTCTCTATACTTCTTAACTTCCCTCTCATTTCCTCAGTCACACACCAGCTTTTGTCTCCCATCCTTGTTCCTCTGTCTCATTCTCCAAATCAGATATTGTAGACTTCTTCATTTCTGCAACTGATCTTTCTTCTAGACCAGCATGGATTACATTTATATTTGAGACAGAACAGGCATTTTCAGATCGTAGCTCATCACCATCACCTTGAGCATCTTCTAAAATCAGGGAGTCAGTCCCTGTAAGAATGTTGCTGTTATTGCCAGAACGAATTAGGAGTTTAGAAAGTGTCAGGGTTTAAGAGAAAGATACAGCAAAAGGAACCAAATCCTATTTTTGTATCACCGTGGCAGGACTTCCATGTAGGCTGCCATTGGTAGGTCCTGAAACGAAACCTTTATTCTTGGTAGGCATCTGCGTAAATGTTATTTCAAATGCAATCTTTTTTTATTATTATTTATTTATTGTTATTATTAAGGATAATTTGTAAGCGTGTGATAGCTTTACATTACAAACTAGGCAGTCCCTTGGTTATTTTGATTGTAACTTCGGGGAAAGATGTGCTGTGTGTGTGCAGGGACAGTTCATAAATCTGGAGAAATTAGGAAATAGAAACCCACAATGAAAAGATATCATGAGTGGCTTTATGGACATTTCTGAAATAAAGGATGCAGTATTATCATTTACAGAAAGCTACATTGCCAGAAAACCCAGAACTAGTAAAAAGGCACAGCTGGACATTGACTTAGTCGCTCTCCAAACCTGAGATGTTCTAGGTTGTCTAATACTTGCAAAACACGTAATCAAACTACTAATCATTGTGCTGCTAATTACACTAACACGATTAATCGTTTTGCTGCATATTTTAATGATGTTTTCATCAGAGTTCCTTCAGAACTGTATAAGTGTGTCGGTTTCTGCCGCAGAAAGTTACTTAAATAGATTCTTTGCTTCAGACTCCTAAGGAAATTATGTGTGTGTGCAAATACCAGTTGTCCTTCTTTGGGACATTAATTGGAAGCCAGTTAATATTTTTGATAAAGACAGAAGGTATGTTTTGAAAACAGAAATGCTCTATGTTAAAACTAGGTATTTATAGCCTACTCTGTGCTAGCCCTTTTTATCTCATACATGTTATTAGCTTGTGTTTGCTGTTTGAGATGCAGCTAGGGTTTTGGCCAATGGTCTACCGTATTCAGTGCTCAGCAGTTCCACAAGTAGAGTGATGTGTATCTGCAGCAGTGAGTGTTCTGTAGTTTATTCTTTTGGAAATGGATTTATAATTTGAATTAATAACTTGGGTATGAAATGCCCATCCTGGCCCTGCAGCCAATGTTTGTGACATTCTTTGGTGGAGGGGGGCATGGGAAGGTGTGCCTAGAGCTAACAACTGAATAGTTTCTTTTTGGCCCTGATGTTTTAGGGGTCTGCTACCATGTCTTTCTAGAAGGGGATTTCCAGCCCCACGAACAACTGAACAGCCAGTCATTAGGGGAAAACATCACGCTCGCTCCAGGTCGAGTGAGCACTCTAGTGTCAGAGCCTTATGCTCTGTGCATCACCTTGCGCCTGGAGGTTCGGCTCCACCTTCTCCACTTCTGACAAGGTTGCTATTACATGTCCAGTTCAGCTTTCATGTTCTGCCTCCCAGGTGTCAGTGTGGTATTGTACTTTCCTGAGCATACATGGCGCGTTCACTCATCCTGGCACTGTAGATTATCCTCTCTTCATGGTATTTACACTTCCCCATATCCTTTATGCTGCCTATCTTCACCATCTAGATGGTACTTCTGTTGATCTTAAATAGTTACGCAGTGCAAGAGTAAAAAATCAGCTGTGTTTTGTCCTTCCATTGTTGTGTTTTGTTTTGTATCCATCTGAAAATTACTTAAGTATTTTGCTTCAACACCATGCAGGAAATCACATCCTTTTCTGACTGCTAAATCTCAGTCTTAAAGAAAGTCAGTTGATCTACATAGTATGAAAGCTAAAATTAATTTGAACTTGTACAAGTGCATTACTTAAAACAGCAAGTTATCTACTTGCCCCTTAGCACAGTAGATAAACAGTGCTTTTCTGCAGTAGTTAGTATGGTACTACTGTAGCTGACAAGGATGCTTACTTAACAAACTGTCCCTCTCAGCAATCTCCTTCTTTTCACCTTTGGTTTACTTCCTTGAGCTTTTTCTCTGGTTATTACCAGTGGCCCTACCTATTACTAATGCAAACTTACAAGCATTCTAAAAGTGCCCACTATGTTAAAGGTGCTGTATGTGTGTGTAAGAAGACAAGAAGCCGAAGTGCTCTGAAATAGTGGTAGGTACAATTCAGCCAAAGTCAAGGGGATTACAATATTTGCTTAGGTAAAAATACTGAAAATCTTATACATTGTTCTGTTCACTTTCCAGTTCGTGCACACACAGACACACACACACACATTTAAAGATGTTTTTCCTTGTTTAAGTTCAAGGAAAAATAACCCATTGTGCCGTGGCATTAAAAGCTTGCTGTCTAGTTCTGTGATCTTGTGCAATAGGGCATCATCACGAAGGGAACATGAAAGTCAATGAAATATAAAGGTGACATATTGTGCTGTCTTTGTACCAGTAGAGGAGAACAATAATCATAAATGATTTTTAGAAAATTGCTTTTAGTTGAGTGTTTTTCGACTTGTACTTTCTCAAAACAGAAAAAAACAGAAGGATAGAGAATTTTTCTCATTAGATGGAAGGCAGTTAGAAAAGCTAAACGTGAAGCCATAGAAGTTGATTAGTTGTCCAGTCCTGAATACATGCATAAGGCATACATCAAATGCAAATTTTTCAAACTCATCTTCTCTATTTGCAGTTTAATTTGTGTCTGAAAATAATAATATATAAATTCTCTTCCTTTGGGTTATTTTATTTTATCTTCATTTCATCTGCAGAATACATCAAGGAAGTCCCACCCAGTCTCCTCCTGCAGACACATCCTTCAGCAGTCGCAGGGGAAGACAGCTACCGCAAGTTCCAGTAAGAAGTGGCAGTATAGAGCAAGGTATCAAATAATGAGCTTATGATGGCTCTAACTCTTTGCCTTCTTACTTTTCTTTGCTTTACTTAAATTCTGCTTTCACAGCTACATGTTAAAAGCTATAACTCTGCCAAATAGAAGAGAATGAAAGCATATTTGTAGTCTGGAAAGTCTAGTAGATTTTGAGTGGTGGGTTACTATATGTGGTTTAACTGCCTTAATTTTCTAGTAGCCTTTTATATTTGTCTGCTTTAAAATTCCTGTTAGAGTCATGGTAGTTTCCATGAACACATCTAGTTTGTATTCAGCCGAAGAAATCTGGAGCAAATATTTTGACAGTGTTATTCAGTTCTTATTTTATGGTTTGTATTAATTGCTGTGTATTGTTTACATAGACTAATCATAAACAAAAATCACAATATGAAAAATTCCTTTTGGAGTGGGACAAGTTCAGTGATTAAAGAATTAAAACAATCAGTGCAAGAAATATCAAGGCACGGTTCATCAGCTCTTACATTATTAAGAATAAATTGATTGGGCAAAGAGCGCTGCTCTTTTTTGAAAATGACAATGAAGACTTAGTGGCTGTGGGAGATGGTTTTTACAAGCTAACATCAAATAGGTGTAAATATTGCTGCTGCCTTTTCTAGCAACGTATTACACACACAGCTTGAACTATTATAGAAAAATCAAATGGACATAAAATTAGTTATAATTTCACAGTAGGTAATATGTGTGCATTCAGGTTTTCTTTTGTGTTTAAAAGCCCATTTTTCTCGTTAACAAGCAACAACTAAAGGTTTTCTTCTGTGTGAAAATGAAAGAAATGTTTCAGATGATTATGTGTTGTGCCTCAATGAACCTTATTGTGCCTTACTGAAGATGGCAGATCTTTTTCTTAAATAGGTAATAGTGCTGACTATGACCTTTTAATCATGTTAGATTGCTGTATTTTTTTGTATGATGTACAGTCACTCGCGTTAACATAGATAGTCACTTTGCATTACTTTTATTAGACTGAACTGTGATGGCATAGTACACCTTTAATTAACATACATTAAAATGTGTTCTTGTTTTATACGTGTGTGTATTCTGAATGGTTAAAATACTAATACAATATTTTTTCATTTAAAAGTTTACTTTTGAGACTTTTTATTGTGTTTCGTAGTGAACTAAGGACTGTCTTGATTATAAACAAGTTTGAATATACATATACAATTTCTATTTCTACATACTAGTAAGTGACAGCTTTTTAGGGAAGTGTAATGAAAGGTGCATTTCAAATTTCTTTCATCTGCAATTTCAGAACTTGGTACAATATACAATGACAATTCAGCTTTTAATTTATTTTGGTTTTCCTGTGGGTATTTGTCTGTTATCTTTCAGCTGTTCTTGGTAACTAGTGTGTTGGGAACAAAATGCTAGTTTATGTTTTGTTAAAAACTTTGGAAGTGAATGTAGAACATGTGGAACTAAGTAGAGAAGAGGTTGTATGAGGTATGCAGAAGAGCAAAGAAAAAATGAACTTTAAACAGAAGGCAAAAGCTGCTGTTGGTTTTAAAAGCTGTCAGTGCCATGAATATCTGTAACACAGTGCTGTTTCACTGAACTCCTATTCGTGTTTGTGGTTCATATGCTTGCGCCATATGTAGAAAATAAACAAATAGGTTATTTACTTTGTTATGCATCATATACCGCCGATGTCAATATGGCAGTGGAATTGAAGGCTGGACAGATTTTCTTCTTTACATAGTATTTTGATTTTGTGTGATTAGCTTATCCATTTGAAAGAAAGATTTTCTGATAATGCCCAGGTTTTACACACTGTTCAGACTGAGAGTGTATTTACAGGGAAGTACTAAATTTAATAGATTTTGCAAAATATTTTTAAATGTTTTGACAGTATCATGTGATATAAGCATATTAGTATGTATAAACTTAACCTTCTCTAGGTGAGTAGCTTCAGTGAGGCTATAAGAAATAATATTTGCTCTGATTTTCTGTATCAGATTCTGTTATCAGTTTCACCTCTTTAATTCCTGCCGCGTGAATATCAGAGTTTCATGAGTGATTAGAAGTGCGTTGACTCTAGTTACAATTGAATCTCAATATATTTGTCCATGAAAGATTTTCATTCACTGTACTTTGAACTGAAATGTGACTTAATTTGATTTAAGTTTGCAGTCACCATGGGTACAGAAAATGTCAAAATCCAGTGTGATCTATAAATGTTACAAGAAGTAATGTTTGAAAGTTCTTTGCATTTTCTTCATTTAAAAATGAAGCTCCTTATTGGTGGTCAGTGTTGATATCCTGCATTTCAAGGAAATACAATGTGATGTACTGTAAAGTATCATTTTTGTGGTAAAGCACTTTCTTACACTACACATACACTGTAATTTTGTTATGTCAGAAGGGTTGAATATAGATCATATCAATCTATATCTGTTTTGCAAATCATAGTAATTGTTATAGAAAGATTGAATGACTTTATATCAATACTGTTGTTGTTTTTTGTTGACTGTTTACATATTCAGGAAGTATACAGGAATTGAGTAATTTTTTTACTCTTTGAAATTCTCATTGTGGAAAATATGAGAGTTAACAAAGAAGCAAGAGTGGCTGTGGTTTTCTTGTCAAGAAAGTGTGATATTTTCTCTTTTTTGTCGCAGATGATAACCCACATGCTAATAAGGCTTCTCCTAGGACTAACGGTGAATCTTAGACATTCCATTCTTTCATTATCAAGTTTAGAACTAAAAAACAATGGCTATTTCTTTGCTTCTATCAAGCAATATTGTCTTAGTTACTGCTTTGGTTTTAGAATTATAAACTGTCAACTTGTGACTTAATTGAATAGGTCTACTCACTACTCTACCACCGGTAGATCTACTTCGTAAGAGAACAAAGTCTTGTAGGAAGACTAATCTTCCCCATTCTGTTAAAGATATAAAGGTGCATGTACTACCAATCAGGAACGGGGAGAAAAAGTAGAAGAAAAAGTTCAGTAAAAGGATAATCTAATAACCTCAATATAGCATAATTGCGTGCACACACACACACACACACAAAAGAAAACAATGCAAAAAAAACAATAAAACCAAGCTCTTTGGTGACTGTTCTTAAGGAGATAGCTACTTTGCCTAGTTATGAAAAAACTAAAGTCATGTTGGTTATTTTCTCTTGAAAGTGTTCTGTCTTAAATTTTTAGCCACGCCAGTACATACAGATGTTTTAAAGAAGTTACAGTTAAGATTGTAGGCTCCTGTGTTTGTTAGAGAACATGATTTTTATTTTAATCACTGTGGTATTCAAGGAGGCCATGGCAATATGTTTCTCTTTGCAACTCCATTAAGCAGTAATTTCCACACTGGGTTGTTAGTGCAACTGAAGATCTTGAGATGCTTGAATATGAAAGTTAACTCTGATTTAGGCATGTCTGTTTGTGTTTTCTAAAATTCACAATATAGTAGTATTTACCTTAACTTGTGCTGCAAGTGAAGCGTTAATTGTTCTTTGTTTTAACTGAAAATTCTATATAATGATCTGATAATACAGAGATATTTTGTTACTAAAGCAATAAAATCTAAGCTGTGATATGGACAATTCTGTGCTCTCCATATATTATCTTTTGCCAATTTGCAATAGAGTTGCATCAGAGTTTATTTGCATCATGTTTGATAGAACTGTGCAAATCACTTAAGGAAGCTAAGAGGGGTGGGAATTCTTCACTGACTTTTTTGTCTGTTCGTACAACAGATCTGTTGTATAGTTGCACAGCTTTTAAATGGCACTTTTGTATAAAGTATACTTCTGTGATCTTTACACTACCATTTTATCTCACACCAACTCTCAGATCTCATCAGGATTTTCACTTGAATAGGGTGGGTCTCTGCACTTCTGCATAACAATTAATTACTAATAAAGCCTGAAGCTCTGTGTGACTTGTTTACACTCCTTTTTAGCAATGGTAGATACTGTTAGGAAATGTAACAAATGAAGAAAAAACATGTCGTATACTATTGAAATCTTTGAACCAATAAGATAAATGCGTGATGATGGTTTGTAGTATAAAAATGAGCTAATTCAAGGAGAGCAGGTCTTTCTCCAGGTGTCTGCTTCTGTTTGATGCCTCACAGCTTGGTTTCGCTTTCCCAGCTTCAACAGTTTCATGTTCAAAAATCATGTAATGGGAATAAGAACTGCAATAATCAGCAACCTATTTACATACAAAGAGTACCAATAAACATAACTGAATTAGAATGTTTATATGTTTCCAATGGCAGGTATTTACAGAAGTAAGCCTTATGCAGTGATCATTAGAAAAATGAAACTCTGACCAGCATTAGGTATTACTGTATCTTGGCTTATGTCAGAAAAAGCTGCATAGCTCTTGTATATGCAGGTTGAAGTGCATGTGTGTGTGTGCAGCTGTTTCATGAAGCAAAGTCAGACTGGAATCTCTGTTGGTAATGAATGGGAGATGCTTTTATGAAGTTCATGTCTATAATATATACATAAAGTATGTGTACAAATCTTCAATGGTAGTCACAACATCCACGAATGAAATGTTTCAATATCCTGTGTTCCTTTTAGCAAACAGGAATCATAATTTCATATGGAAAATTAACACATTGAGAAATAAGGGATTAGAGTTGCAAGTATCTTTGTATATTTAATTAAGATCCTTAAAAAAAAAAAGGAAAAAAACAGTTTCATGTGTATGTGAAGTGAAATGTAATTGCAGTGAGAGTCTGGCTTGAGTGACGGTAAAAGATCAAATGCTTGCAGTTAAGACCCTGTCTTAGATCCATCATTGACTGGAAGAAGAAGAAGTGATTTCAATTTTAGATTGTAGTCTTCTAGCACTGTTTGTTTTGTCTTCATATTTCTGGTTTTATTTTGAAATTCTTAGGTGACACTGCATATTTTGAGGCAGCTTGTGGAATCTTTACTCTCAGCATTGCTAACTCTTGCAAATTAATTCAAGGCTCGTAGTCTTTAATGTTTTCCTTAAACACCTTAAAGACCAGTTTTCCATGGTTGAGTGGTTATTGAGTATTACAGATTTCCATTAACAGAAGATAAATTTGCAATACTCAGAATTTCAGGAAAGGCATCAGAAACTAAAACTGGGTGATGTCTTTCAGAAGTCAGAATGATACTTAAAGCAATGTTCATAAATTTCGATGTGAGAATACTGTTTTAGTGGAATATTTAAGGAGTCCACAATCTGGTTCTCAGTAACTTCATTGTTCCTGTTAATTTTGAAGAAAACGTCACAGGCTTTATTATTTGTCATGGTTTGTCATTTTAATTTTCTGCATTACTTCTGCATATGCCAGAGTACTGCTTATTGTACTTGCCATTGTCACACGTAACACATTTCTTTCTCTAACCTTAAATTTGCTGATTTCTTTTTCTGTTTCCATCATTCCGTGCATTTAATTCATTGAAGAACAAGAGAATTATTACTCTTCCACAAAAGGTAAATATGTATTTTTTTTTTTTAAACAAATGTTTGGCAACTGTTAATACTGGCTTTTCTATTAGTATATTCCATGTTAGTTTACAGCATTTACTTAATAGCATTTAACAGGTGAAAATTATGTTTCTCAAATATTTATGTGTTTTTATCCCTCTTTAGAATCTGACAGTGGTTTATTTTGTGATTTCTAGATTTCCTATAAAAATAATAGACTTACAAGGAGCAGTAATGGTATTTTAAATGGTAAAGAAGCTGCTTTTAATGATTTAAAGTTCATCCACAGATGAAGTTTTAGCTACTAACTTCCTGAGCTCTGCACAGCTGCTGGTTCCAATACAATCATAACAATGCAGCTACAGCTCTTGGCATCTATGAAGGATGTTTCCTAGATCTGGGCTTAGGAAGAGCTGAAGTGCTAATGACCAGAAACTACCTTTTTCTCTACTATCTATCTCTACTATCTATCTCTACGTAGGCAGAGATTTTTGAAGAAAAGTTAGTTCAACCTGAGCTGTGTTTTGTTTGCATGGCAAGCCCCTGACACTCAGAAAGCTGAGTGTGTTGTAGGGCAGGTTTCTGCGTGCTGGCAGACAATCCTCACAGGTGCAGTTTTGACCTCCTGTGAATCCCCCCTGGCATGTGCTGATATCAGTGAATTGGTGAGCAGTAACAAAAGTTCTTCAAGGCTTTGCCATGAAGTGACAAGTGCAGCTTGTCACACCCATGCCAAGATGTGTTCCCCAGAAATCCTATTTTTTTCTGAAAGCTGGAGTTATCTTGAAGTCAGAATGAATCTTGGAGAAAAAGAACATTTTAGTCTCTCCAGTGTTAATAACAAAATGCTAACCTGCATGAACACTAATGCAGCAATTTTAACTTTTTCTGAATTTGAGTCCTTCAGCTATCGGGCTGTTCTGGTTTGAATACAGGCTTTGGTGGATTGTGTCTACTACAACTTATTTGCTTTTGAAGGGCTGGATCCCACTGATGTGTTCATACTTGCTGAAGTGAAATACAGCAGCTACTCCACTAGGCATGTACTCTGACATCCATGTCAATACTGAGGAGTATGTTTTCACCATATTTTTTTTTTTTTAATTAGGTATTAGCAATTGGACATTATTTTGCAGTGTTAAGTATGTACTATGAAATGTCTTGAGAAAGTACTAAAAATGGTTGATTTCATAATTGTATCTGTCACTTTTGCTTTCTTCATTATTTATATTTCTCCCAAACAGAACAATACAATTAATTGTGACAGTTTATTGTTTGTGACTCTTCAAGTTCACAAGCCTTGCTCTGATTTGGACTGAGAAACTAGAACATGGCTTAACAGGTTTGTGAAAGAACTTGTTTCCATGAGATTTTGATAGATTTGGCCCAGGTTTTGGGAAGTAGAAGGTCGTGGGGCACTCCAGCCACAGGGATTCCTGTGGCTCATGGGAGTTGAATGCAGATTAGAAAAAATAGGTGGGCAAAAGAGGTGCTGGGCAAGAGGAGTGGCAGCACTTCCGGGGACTGTGCATAACCTGATGTTCAGCTGATTTACTTTAGTAGGCCATTATCACCTCTGACTTCCCCAGTGCATTTAAGAAATAAAAGTAAAGGAGAAGAGATAGATGTGGGATGTGAGTCAAGAGTTAGAGGATGTCATGTAGCAAGGGACACAGCCATGAACCAAATAGTATACTGCAAATGTGAGTCCTTGAACAGAACTTGAGAAAGCCACAGCATCTTCTAGTCAGGTAGAGGGGCAAAATCTGCTCCCTTGCTGTCTACGTGTAGATGATATGTACTTTTAAGAAGCATATATAGAGAGAAGTGATAACAAATTCTGTGTATTCAAAAAATATACAAAAATTGAGTTTTCAGTGTTACTAGCCTTATATTTCAAAACATTCATCTGCTCATGATTTCAAAACTCAGTTTTTTTTTTTTTTTTAAGTTTCCCAATTCAGCTTTTTGTGAATTTTTGAAGTCCTGAAACTTTTCATAGGGATTCTTCATAATATGCAAAATTCAGCCTGAAGGTTGAGGAAAAAATTACTTAGAGAATCTCTATTATTTTTGAAATGTTTCATCCTCATCCACTGCTGGTGTCAGCTCTCTGTTCTGTGCTGCCCAGCCAGCCATGAGTTCTTCCTTCCTTTCTCCCTTTCCTTACCTGCTGCACTAGGGAATTCTTCCATCCAGATCTCACTGCTGCCTTATACTGACTTTATTCTGGATATTGCCTTGCATAGTTTCATCTCCAGCTTCCACCTTTCTCAAATCTGATACCATTTTATTTAGTTTTGTTTTTGTTTCCAGTTCCCATCCATGGAACATCTAAGCAGCACAGAGAGATGAAATTCCTGGCTTTTCAGTGTAGATCAGCATGTATACCTTTATATGAAGACTAACAGTGAGGAATAGGTTGATCTGTGTTGGCTTCTGCAGTAAGCACAGTTCCCCATTCTTCTGCAGGAACATGCGCTGTTTCCTTGACTGGGCACAAATGGGGAGAAATCTGCATGAGAGCAGAGCATTGATTCCTGTTGCTAATTAGCAGTGCACTAACAATCCTGGCAATAGATTCCTCTGGCTTCTGTCAGCAATCCAATATTTGTTATGGTGTCTGGAGATGGCCTGAGCCTCAGTTTCTTGATAGAACAAATTAAATCAATTTCATTTTTAATGCATAGGCATTTAGGGGCATGGTTGGAGTTAAAAGAACTCATAGAAAGCTGCTTCTTATTAGATAAGTTTTCATTTCAACTTACTTTTCAGTAGCTTCCTTTCTGTAAGCAAATCTGTCATTTTAGACTTCCAGATTTTTTCACTTGAAGTTTGTATCATGAAGAAAACGTGATATCTGATGGTAAAGGTTACAGCCTTCTTAACTCCTGGTGCCTTATTATTATTTACCTTACTCCATCAATTAATAGCTCAGGTAAGACTTGGAGGTTGTACTGTGTATATAATTTTCTTTGTGTTTTCACCATCTTGAACAGAGATATGCATAGTGCCTCAAACTAATTCCATGTTTGTTGAGTTTGTCATCTTTACCTGAAATGATATAACCAGTGCGAAAACATCCATAGGTTTTCTATAGCCTTGAAGAGACCAATATGATTATCAGCTTTAATTATAGATGTGGTAATACCACTTGTCATTCTGGCATTAGTTTTCTGGCCCATATTTTAATTTGAGTAGGAATACCCTTTTAGGAAGGAATTTTCACTTAATCACTGTCAGTGTTGGAAATTTGTTTTTGTGCTTAACCACCTGGTTCTTTTAAACATATGCTGTATTACTTATCTGGCCTTACCTATTTTATCCTAGGTACTGGATTTTATTGAATGTGTCCACTCAATCAAAGGGCCTTCTACTCACAGTAGTCTTCTCCTGTGTAAATAATTACAGACCACAGTCAATTAACAAATCTACTTTCTTTTTAGTCATTCCTTAAATCTCTTTCTGCAAAACTGTGTTACGGACTTTGTGGCTTCTCCCTGAATCTTTTCCAAGAAGAGTATGCTTGGATTGACAGTCTGCTGGAATTACAGTCTTCCTAAAATATCTGAATCCACTGACACTAAATTATCTTCCAGTTTCCTTTCTCTCTACTTTTATGTCCTAGAGCTCCTTATCACGTTATGGCTTTTAAGAATTTCTCGGTTTTACATGTACAGAGGCTTATCTTCATATACATTGCCAGTGTTTCCCTTCTCTCTTGCTTTATTACTAGCTAGGTAACAGCAAGTCTCTGTTTCCAAGATAGTGATATTTTGCTGGAGCTGCCTATGTAAACAGTGAGTGTTGGGCAGAAAATAATTTTCCTAGGAATTTGATGATGATCAGAATCTAAGACAGTCACACTGCTGTAAAAGAGATCTTTTCAGTGCTAAAATAATTGTAATCCCTTTTCTCAAGTGTATGAGTGGTTTCTTTTTTAAATGTAATCAATTGTCAAGCTTCAAAGCTTTCCAAAGTCTGCAGAATTGAGGCTGTCTGTGATATTTTTTGTAATGTGGAAGAGATGGATATGTAAATGTACAAGCTTACTGGTTTAAGACCAGAGCTAGTAAGGACTAGCTTCATACAAGTTCAGTATTGCTCCTGTGATACAGTCTATACATACATGAGCCCACACTTCATATACTGAGCTATCAGCTTAGTAGATAGCTGCCATTTAAGAAATCATGCAAATGATATCTACTTTGATACTTCTTTGAAAACTTAAAGAGGAGACTTAAAATCTCAAAATTACTTCAGTTTATTTTGCAGTGTTCACTACTGTTCTTGCAGCTTTTATAGTAGTCACTTTCATTCATAAGACTGGAATGTTTTAGATACCAATGCAGGTTGAATTCATTTTAAAGTCAGATTTTATGCATTATTAGATTCACAGATTTCAGATTGCAGAAGTATGCCATATGCAGCATTATCTACAAATAAAGTTGTGAAGTATTTCTAAAAAAAAAAATACAAAATTCTGCCTTTTCATCTATCTGCCATAATATATGTGATTTGTTAGTACAGTGTATTGCTCATTGTTCTGTTATTCTGTACATAATTGAAAGGATAGGTAGTATTCTAACCAGGCCTAACCTCTGTATTTTTTAATCAGCAGATAGGGGATAAAATATGCCCACAGTTGTCTGAGGATAGAGATAGAGATGTTAGGCTGTTAAACAGTTAATGCTATCAGATGCAATTCTGTAAACCATGCCATAGTGATGACATATTATAAGGAGTATGACTGTATATAAATTCTATAATCTCTTGAAAAAATTAAGAAATGGCTCTTTCTTCTTTCAAAAACAATCAAAATAACAAAAACAACAAAACCACACCTATTGTCCTATCCTAATTTTCCTTCCTGGATAGGTTTCAGGCTGAAAATTAAAGAGCTTCAGCCATTTTCATTAGTTTATTCCCTACCTCCTTTAAGTCACATTTTTTGGATTTGCGTATTTTAGACAATCAAAATAGAGCATGTATTTTAAATGCTTTTAGTCAAAAAAAAAAAAAAAGAAAGAAAATCTCTTTCCCTATGCTGGAAACATATACCAAGAACTGTCTTTAATGTTGTAGAAAACTACTTTTATCAAAAGAAATGCATGCAACTTCTTGAGATTATAGGTAAAAAAAAACCAAACAACTCTTCCATTATGTATTTATGTTAAATTGTTCTTTTTCTCATACCATTATCAACTCTACAAAGATTAGAAATCCAGATGTTTAGTTATATTTCCAACATGTGACTTACTTAGAATCCTGCAAGATATTTCATGAATTACAGTGCAGAGTGCCCGGTGTTCAAAAGGATCTCTTAAATGACATCTGAAGAAAAGACCCAGGAACAGCTGGTACGCTTCTGGGTTAGGAAATAGTCTTAATCTTAGGAGACCGTGTTTTCTGCTTTCAGTCCCATTCACAGTGGAAGGTAGATGGGACTTAGCAGTGAGTTCAATCATAAACCAAATGCTAACTAGAGAACTTCTGCTTATTTGATGGAAAACTATTCAGAATTATGCTAGGCATAGTTGGTTAATTATTGGTAGGTCAGTACAGTGGGTTGACTTCAGCCAGCAATTACGCACCCACAATTTCCTCACTCCCTGTTCCATCCACAGCTAGGTATGTGAGGGAATTGTAAGAGCAGAAGTGTGTAAAAATGTGTGGGCTGTTGTGGGCAGAGTTAAGGACAGTTTAGTAAGTGAAAGGAAAAAAAATTCAAACTACCAAGTGATATAAAAGCAATTACTTACAATCTTCCACCAGTGGACAGATGCCCATATAGTCTCCATGTAGTGGCTACCTTTGAAAGACAGTTTTATCACTGAATGAGAAACAGAAAAGGCCCTAATATTGTCCAAGCACTGCTCAGCAATAGCTAAGACATTTAAGTGCTGCATATCTGAAACAAAGCACTGTATGGGATGCTGTGGAGAAAATTAACTCCATCCCAGACAGACTCAGTACTCTCGAGATTACAGGAGTCAGAATGGTTTCCAAGCAAAGTAAGGGAGTTGAAGAATAATATTTTGATTCCATTTGTATGTCTGTCTTTTTTTCATGGCTTTATTGCTTATATACATTATTATTCTACAATCTCCACATAGTTTACCCAAGAAAACTCCTTACAATGAAAGCTTTTCCTCTACATGTGCACCTCTTATTTAAGCAGTTTACTCCATGAGTTCTCTATTTTCAACACTTCTTATGCTGTTTGATCTCAGATCTGATTGAGCATCTCTGAAAGTGATGAGAGTGATAGCTCTTCAAAGCGTGACTGATGCACAACTGATGTTGGTGGTAGTTGTACCACTAATTTGAGATACTTGTGTTAAATCTTCATATTTTGAATTCTAGGGACACTGTCAAATTCAGAGTTTGGGGATTTCTATGCTTCAATATGTAGATTACTGCATAGTTCTCCTTCTCAAGAGCTCTGGGAAGAGCACTCTGTAAAGAATAAAGTAGATCCATATTTTTTCTCAGAGATAGGTTAAGCTCTTGAATAATTGTTTATGTCAAATTTTCATTACCTGTGATAACCAGCTGTGTTCCAAGAAAGAACTGTGTATGTATGCTGGTGTTTCTTATATTTATAATTAGTTCTTATAATTCTTATTGTACATCTTCTGCTCATGTGCTTTTGCTCCTGTGTTAGTTTTTGGGTTTGTTTTTTTTTTTTTCTTTTTTCTGATAAAAATTTAAAGAGTAGACTGCTCTATTTTTCAGGCAGACAAAACTTTCCATCACAGAATTGAACCAGATATATCGTACACTTAGATGTGCATGGTGAGCAAAGCTGGAAAGAATGCAGTTGTAATTTCTAGATTGCAATGCCTTACTTAGAAGTACATTGATAACCAATTGTTTTTAGCTAATAGCTAATGGCACGTTTTGCTTCTTACACAAAAACAGATTTCTTTCGGAGTCTTTACATCAACTTAACAGTCCTCACTACTTGTTCTCATGCTACTTCGTATAATGGCATCCATTAATGCAAAACATAAGTTTTCGATTAAGATTTAAATACGAGCATAATCCAAAATTACTGAGTTAAGGTTGACTTTTTACTCGATTTTGACTACAGTACTTTTCGTGCATACTTGCTGGAATAGTAGGCATTGCATATTATACTTCCTCAGGTATCATAAGTTAGCAGGGTGAAGCACCTATCAGTCACATGGTGAAACGGTTATTTTTAGAGTAACTGTAACCTGTGCACAGTACACATATAGGGCTAAATTTTTAAAGGGGTCTCGATATTCCCTCTGATTTTTATATCCTCAGTCTATTTCATGAATATATGATAAGATTGAGATATCTGAGTTTTTGACTTCAGTCACTAATTGACATATCTTAATCCTTTCATATATGTCCATAAAATGAGAGGCCGTCTTTAAAAATTTCACCTAAAGTGCTCAATTTTGCCTTCAGATACCTCCATGCAACTTCCATTGAAGTAATTGGAGCTGTGCCTGCATATCTGATGGTGGAACTGGACTCATTGCAATTAAGGTACACGTTAACCAACATAGTCCTTTGGAATACTCACTGGGCCCAGTGTGACATTCTGCATGTGCAGAATTTCCTAGATTGATCCCTCTGAAGTGTGGGAGGTTGAAGATTATGATGGTAGTTTTATCTTTTGCCTTAAACTTGTAGCTGTAGCAGAACTTCACTGTAATTTGCTGTATTTAGTTTCCCTACCTTTAAATAAGAAATGTGAAAGGAGGACATGAAAACATTCTTGACAGTGATGTCTTCGTATTTTTTTCATACCCAACCAGTGCACAGACAATTCATGATTTCCTCAAACTTGTTACGGGTGGTGCATGCAAGCACAGTTGTTGTTTGTACTGTAACACAGCTTAAAATATTCAGCTCTGAGGGTACTACGTACTTTTTTTTTGTGTTCATGCTTGCAAAGCACAAACAAAAAAGTGTGAAGAATCCCATAGTTAAGTAGCAGCATAAAACTCACTTATGGTATCTTTGGTACCTTTAAATTCATAATGTAAATCTGTAAACATCATGATTGTACACCTGTTTTTCCTTAATTTAAAGTTCTCTTTGTTTTGTGATGGAAAAGTGATTCCATGAAGCCTTTAAATTGATGTCTGTCTCCTGTCACTGAACTGGGAGGGACTCTTAAAAACTAATCTTTGGAGAGAATCATACAAGTGGTTGATCCAAAATGGTTGATCCAAAAGCAGAAAAAGATTTTGTAGGGGTTTTCCCAAGTAAAACACAGGTCTTGAACTTATGATTATACAAAAAAATTGCAACTAAAAGAAATAATTCTTCTTGGAAGTTATAACCTGTGAAAAGTGATGAACATAGTGAATGTTACTGTAATTTAGAATAGATACTGATGAATATTTGGGTGTAGTTTGAGAACTGCCAGAGTACAAGTTTTCAAGGTTTTATTGGTATTCCTTTGCATTTGTAGTCCAACCAACTTTAAGAATGTCAGAATACGCAGTTCCCTCTGATAATTACGCACTACCACAAGGTTAACTTTCTTAAGGAAAGTTTCTTCTTAAGGAAGCTTTAGGCCAGGTATTTTCACACCAGTTTTTTCCTTTAGTGCATGGACATCTTTCTGTGGCAAGCACAGCCAATGTTGTCATTACTCGTTCAAATTGAATCAGGTACTCTTTACAGCACCACAATCTCTTGTAGGTTTAATATTAGATTTCCTTTTTTATACATAAATGGTAGGGAAATAAAAAATAGAAGAACATGCAATTTCTTTAAAGTAGAAGTGAGCATTATAAAGTAGAATTTTTAAAGGACTTCTTGTAAATAAAAAAAAAAAAAGAATTTATTGTATCTTTTACTATAACAGGTTGAATAGAAAGATCATTTCCCTTAAAAAAAAATGTTTAGCTATGGTAAGTGTTTAGGTATTAAGATAGTAATAGGATTTAATTGCTTTAAAAGCAAATTTTAATACCTATTTAATGTATTAGTCATTAGAATGCTGCTGTAGTATTTTCTACAGTTAAGCACATATACAGGTAGATGATCATAGGTTTATGTCCTCTCTATTCAGACATTATAATGTTATAATCCAGTCTACCACCTAAATTCTTTCACTCTCTTCGTATCTGTTGCATCAGCTTGATTATATATAAGAAATTGAGATGTCTGCCCATTTTCAGGTAAAGACTTCTGGCGATGGAAGTGGTTGCTTTATTGATGTTAGTGCTCCTTTGTGATGTTTTTACACCCTACTTGTTTTACATGTCTGTACATTTCTTTGTTTCGTTTAGATGGAAATAAGTTAAAATTGTTGCTAAACCGGTTTGTTTGTTTGTGTGTTTTCCAGAAGATCTTTCACTCTTTTTAATTGATTTTCATTATGTGTTTTTGCAGCAAGCTTAGTAGTGGAGGAGCGAACAAGGCAGATGAAAATGAAAGTGCACCGTTATAATCAGACGTCAGGGTCTGGTTCTAGTCAAGAACATGAGCGTGAGCAATATACCAAGGTAAAGTTAGCAGTATTAAAATGATATTTTGGCTTGAAAATTGAAGATATAAAATGTCTATTTAAAATATTATACCACCCTCAAGAACATTGTGTTATAAAGCTTGACAAAGAGTCTTCCTTAAGGGCTATTCAACATTGTTTTTACTCCCCTCATGTACTTTACACTTAGACTTTGATTTTACCTAAAATGCAAAAAGCAGAACGCTTGAAAAAAATTATTCAGGGAAGAAGAATTCTTCAACAACTGTTAAACAGAGCCATGTCACCATGATTTTAAGAAGTCTCAGATCTACAAATTGCTGGGGGTTGAAATAGGAGACAAGAGAAGTATCCTTCTTCCTGATCCTGATCTTTTATTCTTCTCTAGGCTTTTGCTGCTGTGTCATATACAGAGAGCGAGGCATAATTAGATCCAATCTCATGCAGCTGTTTTCATATCTGTGTAATATTTTTGCATCCTAATGATATCACAGATAAAGTATTTTCTTTTGGAAATACATACCTATTACCTTGATCTCCTTTTCCAATAAAAATGTAAAGATTTCCTTTGATTATTGAAGGTATAAAAAATTACATGAATGAAGTTATATAGACAGAACATATATATTTTTGTTGATAATGCTGAAATGCTGTCCCACAGGCATGTAAGTTCAAATCTCTATAGACTTCTAAGCAATCTGCAGAAGATCTCAGAAATCCAGGCTGCCTCTCACAAGCCAAGATGTGAGGGGCTGGAGCTGAGTCATGCTGAAGTCCTGCTGCTTTCAGAAACCTAAGAGAGGGGAAATATCTGCAGAAGTTTCCTGTTTAGAGATGCAGCATACTGTTTCTGTAGTGTAAGTCAAGGGCAAAGACAAAACCAGCTATTCATTAGGGTTCGCAAAGAGCATTCCTGCAGTTCTGTTCTTCCACTGCCACCAAGGCCTGCTCAGTAGTAGTGTGTTGGCAATGAGTAACCACGGGATGGCACTGCAAATGTAGAAGTCCGCTGCAGAAAACTCAAGGACAAATTTAACAGCCAAATATATTAAAGATAAGATCTCAGCAGCAGTTTCAATAAAATTACACCTTCTAATAATTTAGACCCTAAGAGAGATTTTTACAAGAAGTTTTTCATATCAGTAAGATCTAAACACATTTTAAAAGAGACAGTCTTTCAGTGTGTGAAATGGTAATGTACAGAAAACAGCAAACACTGACAGTTTTTCAAGAGCTGAGACGGCAGTATACTCCTGGCATTTGTTATGGTAGTGCAGCACCAGGCTTTTTGTCCCTGCCCCTCCCAAGTGCCCCTTCTTTGTGTTTTACAGACTTGGTGCTCCTGTAGACACAGATTAAAATAATGAATAACAGAAGGTACTCAGCAGTACAAAACATCAGAAATTCACTTCAGAATGGGTAGTAGGCAATTAGGCATCTACTTTGTATCATCATCATTTTACAGTTAAATATGAAGACAACTTTGTAATGAAGATATTTCCCTTTTTTGAGACCACCTCGTTTGAACACTGAATTTAAAACAGGGAAGAAAAATGAGAGAAACAAAGCTTTACATCCTCATTTACCAACTGCCAGCTACAAATGTTACCCCCTCCTGCCCAAAAAAAGAAAAGTATTGGCAGCCTGCCCTAGGTGGCCCTGCTTAAGCAGAAGTTGGACCAAACAGCCTCCAGAGATCCTTTCTAACCTCAGGCATTCTGTGATTCTGATCAGAAGTCAGGATTTGCATAATAATTTTAATAATTCGTTTACTATCATTTAATATCGTGTTGACTGTGTCAACTCAGGACAAGAGAGTGAGATGCAATGTGTCTTTATCAAACTCCCAAAGAGTTCGCATATTTCTAACTTGGCAAAATGATCTTGATAGTGTTTTCAGGAGAGAAAGGGAATGTGTGATGTGAGGACATTGTCAAGGATGACCAAATTTTTACCTTTTTCAGATTTATGATTTGGCCAGATTTATTATTTGGTATACTTTTCTAAGGCTAATGTAGATCTGGTGAATGGTTAAATGATTGGAAAGAAACAAACTGCAGTGTTTCCCTTATCCACTCATGCTTAGCTGTTTCTATTATTATATTTATTTTTTTTTAAACATATGTGGAAATTAAAATTGAAATTTCAGCATTCAGGATACTAGATGGAAAGAACTCTGCTGAAGTATTGTTTGTTCACTATGCCCACAACTCTAGCAAAGCAAATTCCCTGTCCATTTTTATTAAAAAAAAAATATTTTGGAAGTACATCATATTCTGACAGAGATGTCAGAATGCTATAAAAGAGGTAAAGAGAATGAATTACTTAAATCCAAAAAGCTTTAACTTTTCTTGCATTTTCTACGTGATGTGGTATAGTAGGATGATCCAATATGTGATAAATTCTGAAGTGCTGAGAACAAATTATATTAGCACATTTAAATATCTACACTATATTGAGTGATGTAGCTGTCTGCTTCACATCCCTGTGGTGACAGTGGACACTGAATATGTTCTTAAAGGCAAACCTAATGCTGCTGTTTATCCTGTGAAGATGTCATCAAATCAGGAAAAAATAGACCAAACAGATGAAGATGTGACAGTTCTAATGAAGATGTAGTAAGTTGTGGCAAGTAATCCAGTAAAGCTAGTGAATCTGATCTCTAAGGACTTAAGATTATACCTAATTTCTGGTGCCAAAATCTTTGAAAACTGTAGGAATAAAACTTGCTTCAATGGAAGACAAAAAAAAAAAATGTTCAGTGGTCTAATAGTATAGAATAGCGAGAAAGAAATATAAAGTAGCTATAAAAGAAACAAGACTTGCAAGCATAGTTTACTTGCAAGGAACTCTGCTTCCTATTTGAAAATAAGAAAATAAGTATTTATATTTATTAGAGAAACTGTGCTGCTGTACATTCAGAAAAAAACCCTTCAAAACAGCCAGTTCAGAAATACTTGCTTCTTCCTCTATTTTTTTTTTCCCAAATATTCTTGCTTTATTACACATACACTTCCATAAACCTCTTAAGATTTTACTTGTGTATGGACAGAATTAATGTATTAAATTTAAATTTTCTCTTATTATCGACTCAAGTCAATACAATTTCCAATTTCTGTCTGGTGTTTTTCTTCCATTTTTGTAATTTTTCCCATTCAGTTTCTCAATTTCTTCATCTTGGTAGCCAAGAACTAGTTTTTCAAACATACACAGTGCAGTTGGTGTGTAACTATTTTTAAACATCTGTGTTCTAAACAACTAATCAACAAACTAACAAAATTATCAAAATTAACAAATTTTGAATAGGTAATTATCTACATCATTTATGCTGGTCTTGATGGCTCTTGTACACTAACTGTACAAGACTTCTGCTACAGCTGTTCTGGCTTTTCAAAGATTGTGCAACACATTTTTTTAGGTCTGTATTTAAGAGTTACTGATCAGAGCACTGTTGTGCCTACTTAAAAGTACATCACTCTATATTTAGGTGTGCTTCCAACTCAGTTGACACTGTATGTGATTTGAAATCATTTAGCATAAAATGTATAATCATGTCATTAGACTACTGGCAATCTAGATTTAGGTTGATAGTTAAAGCCTACAAGGGTAGAATGGATAGGAGATATGGATAAGAAGCTGACTACCAAAGTTTTATATAATGCTGAGCAGAGCCCCTGTGGCTGCAGGAAGGGATTCTTTTAGAGGCTGATGTCAGCAGTAACTTTTCTTGATTCCCCTTGCGTTGACATTCAAGTAAAAGTTGTACCTATGTATTATTTTGATAGTCACTTCAATACTGGTATGGTTTCAAAACATTCATTAAGATAAATTTGACCCCTGGGCTTTACTGCAACTTTTCCATGGTGTGACTTACTCATTTCTGCTGTTTCTGGTAAGAAAGATAAGTGAGGTTTGCAGTAGGTTGAGTTGGATATAAAGCCACCTGATACGCTGGTATTTACTGGCATCTTGACCATCACGTGGGCTGCTCCTCAGACACAGACCCAGGTCCTGGTAGGTGTCACAGACAGTCTAGGCACACCAAAGTGGTGGCTGCCAGGCCTTGAATCCAGGCAACATTCATAGGAACCCTCTGAAAATAGTCTTAAAACTGGGTGTTTTCTGCCGTGATTCAGCATTTCCTGGCAAAATTCGTCTTTAGAGTGAGGTGCCTCAGGAGGCAGCTATATGCTCAAGACCCTCTATGAACCTAGATTCATTAACCTAAACCCCATTTGATTTTGTTATTTAAAACATATTTGGACATGCATTTTCAGGAGCTAGACACCTGAGGCTTTCTCTGAAGTCAAAGGAAGGAGCACTTGTTCACTTGTCAAAGCTCTTAACTATTCTGTCCTCCAAATGTTGAGGACAAGTCTAGAAATAAAACTTATTAATATGAAAGATAATTTAATTATAATGAATTATTAAATTACTTCTAAACTGTGTTAAAATCAGTAAATTGCTAATACTGCTAGTCATTATGCAACAGTGAAAGTATTTATGAAGTGCACTCATTGTTTTTCTGTGCTCTTTTCACTGGTGTCAACACGTTTGCAGTTCATCATAACCCTTTTGTACTCCTGTTGCTGGCACAGAACTGACTCCATAGGTGGTAAAATGAATGGAGAACTGCATGTTAAGGGTTTATATTTCTGATAGTTATATTGAAAAAACATGTTTGCAATACAAAAGTGAACTAACAGTGCAGACAGTATGGAGATTTGAAGCTAGCTGTAAAATTCAGCAACCTTCCTAATGGGAAAAATAGTGCACTTCAAAATAGAAATGATACTCAGGCTTTAACTGTGTAAGAGATAGAGTTGAAAGGGAAGGAACTGCACTGCAAATTCACTTAGTTTGGAAGCTTCACGTAACATTTAAATGTGACATGATAGGGAAGTGCATTACACACAGTTATGCTGAAGAGGAGTAGGACTCTAGATGAGAGGGACTATATGATTTTACTGTTGGTTCCAACTGGAAAACTTGCAGGCATTACTCTACTGAGAGTATCAAATAAGATTATCTCAGCTTGTGACATTTTTCCTCTGAAAGATTATTTTGTAAGTATTGTAATGGTAAAATAGTCTTCTTTTAATGATCACTAATGTAAGAGCTCTTTACTTCTCTCTGTGTTTGAAAGAAAAAAAAGTTAATTTCAATGTGCTCTCATTTTGTTCATCTGTTTCTTTCCCTTCTCCCTGCCCCTTCACATGATTTGAAATTAAAATATTCTTTCAAAGAAATTAAAAGAAAATTTTGAGTGGCAATAGTGCAAGTTATCTATATAGATTTTCTGCCCAAAGAAGTTCTCTAGAAACAGAACAAATCAAATGGTACAGCTATACTCAAATGCCCTGTGCTCTTACATCGGAGAATCTGCAAGAAAGAAAGGGAGAAAGCTATGTGAGTTCTTGAGTATTTTGTCATCCTCTCAATCCATCATACAGGCTTTTAGGATTAGGGCTTGGGATATTAGTTAAAGTTACTGTTTGATTGCCAAACTGTACTGAAAAGGGTGGGCAGGAAATAAGAAGCTGACAATGTTTTATGCCTCCTTTAGATGACAGGCAGTTCAGCAGAAGGAATGGCTATGGGAAGAAAGAGCTAAATCCCTAAGAAGTAAAATGTAAATGCTGCAACACTCAACATTAGATTGCAGCCTTGCTACTTCTTGTGCTAATCTCTATATCCGCAAAGGGAAGGGTTCTTTCTTCCTTGGGAATCTCTATATATAATGCTGCAGTTTTGATGTTGGAATACCAAAGCAGTAGGAGATGTGGCTTTAGTTCTTTCTTCATCTCCCATCTCACAGTAAAACTACACATGCTTAGATGTTTTTCCTATTTTCAGGTGTGTCATCTTAGGAAAATGTAAAAGATTCCTTTAGGAATTATGTGGGATTTTTGCCTAAAATATCAAGACTGGCTCAGTAATGGTGCTGTTAATCTGGAAAAAGTTAACCTTTTTTTTTTTTTTTTTTTCCAAGCCTCTAAACATTTTTATTTAACCTGACTTAAAAAAATATTTTCATGCTTTATTGCTTTGATTTTTTTGAAGCATAGACTTCAGAAGAAAAATGTTACCCAATGAGTTTTGACGTAGAGAAACTGTGAGTAACCCTAGAACATGTGCTGAGATGCTTAATTTGTGTAGCTCCAGTTTTTCCTACAGACTCCTATACTCACCATTTTTATTCCTTCCCATTCTCTACCTCAGTTAACTTCTTCATTTTACTTGTTTTAACAGGGGGTTCCCAAGTGTGCTATGGAGACCTCTGAGATAGTTGCTAACAGGCAACTACTGGAGTACTAGAAAATAAACATGACTAGAGGATAGGAGGAGATACATTCATTTGTACAAACTTAAGATGATGTTTGCCAGGGTTTTTAAGCTAAGTCATGACATCTGCCAACTGGCTCAGCCTGCAATCTAATGCCTACTTCAGCTGGGGATGCACACAGATGGTTACAACTTTGAGTAAAATTCGTACATAAACTTCAATGACTTGCAGTTTTGTAGAGCATATCCAGAAAGTGAACTCTGTAGAGCATTCTGTCAGAAACTGCCTCATCTTGCCATGTGTTCATAGTTTTCACATAAAATGCCCTAGAAAGTATGCCACTGTTAGAATCCTTTCTCAGCCAACTGCCCCTTTTTCTCTAATGATAGTGAATTTCAATTTTGGAAACCTGGCAATGGTTTGATTCTCATATCTCTGTGACTGAATAGTTACTTTAGTTAATTTAGCTAAGTGTGACATTTCTGGGACTGAATTTTTGCATGTCTTATTGATGATGTGGGTAATACAAGTGTTGCATAAAAGATGGTATGGATTTTCAGTCAGTTAACTAACCAAAGTTTCTGCTTTTGATAAAAGTGTACCAATTTCTACCACTCTCCGCATATTCTTCCTGACAGGTCCTCTGTTAGTTCTTATGCTTGTGCACATGTAGAAGAGCCAGGTTGGGGAACCAATCCCCTTGAGAACAAATATTATTTTTACGGAGTTAGCTTTCTGCTTTACCGTTTCTCAAGTATCACAATACAAAGAAATAACTTAAGAATTGAAATCAACCCCTCAGAGCCACCTTCTTGTAGCATAAGACTATATATCATTCAGATTATATAAAGTTCTACACTCGCAAAAGAACTCTGTGCAAGTATTTCATGGCATATTTTTTAGTATTTGAAAAGTTTAAAAAAATCTACCATCAAATATAGTATATGCATGTGCTTGAGAAGGTGTGCATACAATGCATAAATATTTCCTCATTGTAGTTCAAGAGTACTGAAGATCAGGCAACCTTTTAAAATTCCAGTGTTGTAATGTATTTCAAGTATCTGATCTATTCCATAAATACCACTTTTTAATTCTTCATTAGACATAAAGAGATTATTTAATATGAATGTTTCTCTGAATTCATCAAATATTGTTAAATTGCAAAGCAGCTTGACAGAATTGTCATACTTAGGTCATTTGTTGTCTCAGTATATACATTCTGTTTGGATGAGACTCCTCACCCTTTCTTTTCTTAATCTCTAGTATAACATACAAACAGATCAGTACAGAAGTTGTGATAACGTCTCTGCCAAATCATCAGATAGTGATGTCAGTGACGTATCAGCCATTTCGCGAACCAGCAGTGCCTCACGCCTCAGCAGCACAAGTTTTATGTCAGAGCAATCTGAACGCCCTCGAGGCAGAATCAGGTGAGTTCTCAAATGCAGCTTCAATTTCATCACACCTCCTTTTTGTCTATCTGCCAAAATACAACCAGAAGTTGTACAAATACAACGGAAAAGCCACAGAAGAACTTATGAAATATGCCTGTGTACATATAAACTATCTTCCGTTGCTAGCCTAAGATGACGGTAGTTTTTTGCACTTACACATCTACAACAGAAAGCAAAAGTTCCCATTAAGTTATGTATTTGTGGGAAGGTGGACATAAAGGCATATTATTATCTCATTACGGGTTTTGAATCAGTATAATGTACATGCCAGTAAGGTATTGCAGCAGAAACAATGTAATTTTGTCATCTAAAGAATCTATTTTGTAAAATCTCTCTTTTTCTTCCTTTCTATATGACTATTTCCCTATACGCCTGCTTCTGTTTTGCTGTTTTCATGGATGATGAATTACTGGCTGTGAAACTAGTATTTATATAGTAATTTTAATATATCTACTTTGAAAGCTGTTTAATTCATTTGCATTATCAGTAATCAAATGTCTTTCATCCTTGATATTAATTTACTTTTCAGTTTCATGTTTTTTTAAATATACAGATGGAATCTTGTCTTCATTTAACTTGATGACAAAACTTCCAGCACTTACTGTGTCTGTAGTGTTGGCTTGTTTGTCGGTGTTAACATCTACAAATGTCTGAACTCTCAAAAATATGATTTTAAGTGTTAAAAGTCAGGATATGAATTAGGAACCGTATAAATATATATGTGTATGTACATGCCTATGGAGAAAATCAATCTGATAAAATTCTGGGTGGCATCATATAATACTTCAGAACATTTTTAGACAGACTCGCCGCTCATGACATTTAGCTGAACGCTCTTTAATCTGTTCACGCAGTGGGGAGGAATGTCAGTGAAAATCAGAATGTGGGCTCAGTGTATGAGCTAGCTCTACTTTGATTTATTGTTAAAGAAAGTTCACAAGTCTGTTCCAAGCCATGCTTTTGATGAGTGAACACAACCTGACATCTGCATTAACAATGCAGTCTGTAATCCAGAAGAACACAACAATGCAGCTCTAAATGTGAAAGTTATTCATGTGTTTAAAGTCATTTCAAATTATGTATTTAAATGTTGCATTTTGGTGCAGCCTAACTTTTATTCTATTTGTCTCTTACAAAGAGCTTTAGTCATTCTGAAATACATCTTTTTTCTAAATATTGGATTTCCTCATTTAGGCCTTGTCACAGTATTTGTGGCAGGCTGAATAATAGACAGTTTTTCCTATAACTATCTATTCATTGAGAAAATTTTATCAGGGATATTCCTTGATTGCAGAATGTCTGATCACAAATATCGGAGGAGAATCAACCCAAGAGAACCAGTAACATTATGCTATGGGAGAAAGGAGAAAACCTGAGGTTAGAGCCTTGTCCTCATTCTACTTCTTCCATTCTGATGAGTAGCAGTGCATCCTGTCTTATAGAGTACGCCGACACTGTGTACAAAACCAATAGCCTGCCAGGGGAGCCTTGGCAGTCAGAATTCAGATAGAGCATCTGAATTCTATCTGATACTGTCCACAACATTATGTCTAAGACGAGGTACTCTATACTTGCTTGCTTTTTTTTTTTTTCTCTTTAAGCTTGGATAGTACTTACATGGTGAACTAAATATATAGTAATAATATGCATATCTTTCATAGAAATACGAGGAAGAAATTAACATTCATATGTTACTCATAATTTTTTTTTAATTTTTAACCCTAACGTGGTTTTGTTCCCCTAAAATACCCAGTAAGGTGAAAGATACCTAATGCAATTTACCCGTGGAAACCCAAGGGGCCAACTGTCCTCTGGTATGCGGCAAGCTCAACGCTGCCAGCTGGATGATGGGAGAGATTGTCCTTTCTCTGCTCTGCTCTATGTGAGCAGAGACCTCAAGTGCTGTGTGCAAGTTTCAGTGCCACAATGTCAGAAGGACATAAGACTATTAGAGAGTGTCCAGATGAATGCTCCAAGGATGGTGAAGGGTCTGGAAAGCAAGACATATGAGAAGCAGCAAAGGTCCCTGGGTGTGCTCAGCCCAGAGCAAAGAGCTGAGAGGAGGCCTGATGGTGGCTGCAGCTCTTCACAGGAAGCAGAAGGGCAGGCTGAGCTCTGTTCTCTGACAGCGACAGGGCCTGAGGGAATGGCATGGAGCTGTCAGGAGAGGGACAGCTGGAGGTTAGGAATACATTCATCTGCATACCGCAGGCTCCCCAGTGGGCACAGTCCCAAGCTGCCAGAGCTCAAGGAGCATTTGGACAACACTCTCCAAATGAGATCATTTCAACTATTAAATGCAATTAGTGAATTTTAAAATCTTTTTGATGCTATGTTGAGAAGCCTTTTATCCAATAGGTTAGCATCCGCTCTTCAGATTTTTGATATGCGTTGCCGACACTTTTTAGTGATTGGATATTGTAGCTATGAAAGATCACATTCCTTAGAGATGTGGAAAAATAGATATCATTGTGATTTTATATCAAGCAAGGTTGGAATGAAAGGAAATGGGATGTTTGAGAGAAGAGAAGGCCTTTTTCTTACAATCCGAGGAAAAGTTAGCTTCTTTGTCATCTGTGACAAGCAGCAGCTTCTGTAGCACAGTCTTTAATCTCTTCTTAGCACAGTTTCTAATTACATAGGAGTAGAACGTTGATTTGGGAAAGGTTTGATTGTATTGTGAACAGTTTTCCAGAGTGAGATTCAGCCTTAAAAGCTGTATGTCTACAGTATAATTTATATAAAATGTTTATTAAGTAGTTTATGAAACTTGTTGAAAGTATCATTAAAAAGAAGAAAACTCCTTTTATCTTAGATGATTTTCTTCTTAAGAGAGGTCAAAAATGAGGCAAATATTTTTTTCTAGCATTAATTGTTAAGGGAACCTTAGATAACTGGTTAGTATTGGTTCTTTTAATTCTGACATCTAACATTAAGTTAAATTGATTCTTGTTCTTAATGTTTCCTTAAATTCTATGAACTAGAAATTTGAAGTTTAAGTTTTGTTACTGTATTGAAGTTCTGATGTTTTTTTTCCTCTGCTGAACCTGATGAACTATGATGAACCTGATAGCATATATCAAGTATGAGGAGAGGCGATAACTGATCAGGAGGTGCAAGGAAAAGAGCATTTTTGATCTGCTTGTATTCTATCTCACTGAAATCACATTTCCATCATCATCTTCACTTGGAAGTGTGTCAGCCAAGTGACCGTGGCAAGTGTATGCGTGTAATGTTACATTTAAGGCCCAGAAGTTCTTTGAACTGCCAATTTTACGTACTAAGTTCTTTTCTTTGGATATCTTCTGAAAAATGAGAGCTGTAAAGAACTTAGTAAGCATATAGAAGCTCAAGTTGGCTTAGTTTTACACATCTCACTAAATTAAGCTTATCAAAGTAATATGCTTTAGTACCTTTTGTGTTCAAGAGAAAAATACCAGCCTTCAGAATACACCAGCGAGATTCCTGCTCTGAATCACCTTTGGAAAGGTTATCTCCATCTCTCTCTCCATTGAGTTTGAGGAGACTGAATCCTACAGCTGTTCACCAGCAAGCAAACTATCCTAAATAGCAAAATTTAGCTGGAGAGTACTGCAGCCTTCAAATGAGTAACCTGTTAAACTGTCCTCTTCTAGCATCCCTACACAAGCCTAAAAGTGCTGATTAGTTTTCATATTTAGAGTTCTGGTGTCAAATTTCTGAATGTGAAATAAGCCAGCTCATTTTAAGTCAACAGTAGTTCTAGCTAATGTTGTTAGTCAACATAACCCTATCATGCTTCATTTTATTGCATTTCTGGAAAGAGATATAAATTAAGCTGTTAGGCAAGTGAAAATACAGTACTGTCTTAGGGCTCTCAGTAAGAAAGCAACAACTTTGCTTTTTTGTGCAAAATATGGTACTCTTAAAGGTTAGAAGGACTGCAGTTTCAGGCCATAGTGACTGTGGTTTCTATCCAATAACTTTACCACCAGTTCCATCAGTGTTAACAGTTGCCTGACTTTGCCTTCCAAGTCCTCAGGAAGGAGAAGATCCTCAAAAAAAAAGCTAGATAAAGCTAGAAGAACTGATCAGATTTTGATGATTTGAGATTCTATCATTTTGAATAATATGTGTTACCTTATATTTAGAAATATTTCTCTATTTGAGCAATTAAGACTTTTAAAACATGGCAGCGCACCTTGTGGCTTAAAAATGTATGCAGGTTAGCTATAAATATGTAACTGTTCAAGTTCATACGGCAGTTTTAATTGTGATGAGTTGCTCCTTCCACTACATTACATTCAAATTGCATTGATCGTTATGCATTTGTAGAACAAAATGCTGTTTATAGTAAAGAGGAAATAAATTGATGCAGAACAACAGAGAAATACAGCTTATCTTATCTGAATAGCTAGATAACACTACAAATGTTCCTTGAGTCAAAACTTGAAAATATGAACGTTTCTAGTATTTGAAAACTTGAGCATATTGAAGAAGCTAAGTAACTCAGAAAATAAAAAGCAAATCTTTCTGGTCTGTTAATCAATGACAAGTTTGTGTCTGAACCCTTTAAGGCAGAGGACTAATTTCATTCCCACAGTATAATTGTAATTGAATTACCTGTCAGAGTGTTGTGACATAGCATGCATCCTAATCTTCACTTTGGATATTCTGTTGATTAACAGCACTTCTAATGGAGATGTAATTATGACTGATGCCAGTTCTAAATATGAGTATATAAACCAGCGTGAATAAACTGTGTAGGTCGCTCTAAAAGTAATGCCTCCTATTTATTTCCATGGAAACTACAACAGATACAAAGAGCCCAATAACACTATTTGATAGAGCAAATTCTCAGCTACAAAACATTGTTTTTCAGCGTAGCACCACCATTGCCTATGCATTTTCACCAGTGATGACCAAGAACCTACATGCAGCGCTTGTAAAAATGTACACCAGAAATGAGACCCGCTGTTTCACAGCTGCTATGATGGCATAGTTACTTGGAAAATGTTTCTCACACAGTCCACTTTTCATTGGCACAAACAGATGGAAGTCAGAAGGCACCAAATCTGGAATATACAATTGAGTGTTGTAGAACAGTCCATTCAAGATTGGCTATGTGTTCCATGGTCTTCAAACTGGTATGGAGCCTGGTGTTATCATGTTGCAAGCAAGATTGTCTTATCTGGCCTGAGTCTGGAAGTTTGAGCACTCAGTTTGGTCAGCATTGTGACGTAGCACTCAGAGTTGATAGTTCATTCAGTTTCCAGGAAGTCCAGAATGATCACCCCTTTGCTATACCAAAAGACAGTGTACATTACGTTACCCTTTGAGGGCTGCACCTTGAATTTTTTCTTCAGCAGGGAATTCACGTCAGCACTCCACGGACTGCCATTTTGACTCTGGCTTTGTAATGATGATACCACATTTCATCACTGGTAAAGATGTAGTCCAGGAAACTATCACTTTCAGTCTCATGTTGGTTCAGTAGGTCCTGATAAACTTGCATATGATATTCTGTTTGTGTGTGAGCACAGGAACTCAGCTGAAGCAAACTTTGCATTATTCCAGTGTTGCCACCATTGTTCCCAGTGCACTGAAGCTAACAGTAGTATGGAGCTCAAACACAGTTTTCTGGTCATAATCTACCAATTTGCATGGATGAGCTGATCAGAATGTACTTCATTTTGTGGTATGAGAGCTGTGCATCTGGAATGTGGCTTGTCTTGGGGGTTGGAACTATATGATCCTTGAGGTCCCTTCCAACCCGGGTGATTCTGTGTGATTCTGTGATTGTCGAAAGTGTACACTGCTGAAAACACCATCGACTGCCTCACTGTGCTCACATACACCCTTTGGTCTCCATAAATCAATGAATGTCAATGGGTGCCAATTTTTCTGCATGGAGGAATTCAATAACTCACCTTAACTTCATATGCACTTCCATGTCAGACACCACTTTGTTGGATTGCCACTCTGCTGCCATCTGTCACACAGCAACAGAGTGTAACTGAATATTGGTGGAAGGTTCAACCTCTATTGCCATGCCACCAACACCCATCTCTGGTTTTGTGGGGTAACAAAATAAGAGGCATTACTTTCAGAGCAGCCATCATAACTTGGATATAACATTATTTCAAATATCTTTCTTGTTAGTAGGAAGTGTTGACTGTCATGGTCTCTAGTGGAATTCCAGGCCAGTATCAGTTGTGTCAATTTTGACTTGAATGAGATCGGTGAATCTGCCTTGTCATAACATGTAGGTTTTGTGTTTTTTTTTCATAACTGAAGTCAGATTACTAGTCCTTCTTTATGCAGTTTAGCTTTTATTAGTCATTGACTCCATGTCACTATGAATTTGTAATACAGTCAAACAATCCTTTGTCCATGTGTTTCCTACAGATTATTTTTTGTGATTCAGGAACATTTCCCAGTGCAGTGCTAATTGCTGCAGAAAGGAATTCTCAGGATTTAATGCAAATGGTTGAAAATTAAGTATCAGTGTTAAATATGTGATCATGAATTAGCACCTTGTAGACCTTATCAGATAAAAAAGGATATTTGCTCTCTTGATTTAAAATTATTCCCAACGATACAGTGGCATTATTATTCATTAGAAGCCTATTTAATCAAACATACCTTTGAAGATGGACTTCTCAGTAACATCAGGTAGGGAACTGTCATGCATTTTGGGGGTAAACAACAGGTCTTTGTTCTGGGGTACTTAGCAAACTGTCTGCCATGTAAGATGTTTACATTTTATCTGTCAATTATATGGGAAACTAGATAACTCTTTTTAAGGTGAATTTCTCTTACTGTGAAACAAAAGAGAATCTCTTAATCTGAAACAAAATATCCCTCTATAAGAAATACTGTAGTTGTTTCTCATTTAAAATTTGATAAACACATATTTTGTAGGAGTTTTATTATTGTATTTTATTTTTATTATTGTATATCAAACATTCATTAAGGCACTAAATATAATTATGTTTGTGCCATATTTTCAACTATTTTTTACACGTGTTGTTTAATTAAAAGCTTATGCTTAATTAAAATACTTTAAATTGATTTATTAAAGAAACAGGTTAAATATAATCATCTGGAACAGTGGACTTAAACCAGTCCTGATTTCAGACCTTATGCTATGCTACTCACTTATTTGTGAAACACACTCATACATTTCTTGTGACTGGCAGAAGCCAGAGAGGCAAGGATGGGGAATTACTTTTATGTGTGACAGCAGAGAGGATGCAGGGAACTGGATGAAATGGATGGCCAACTGAAATCATGAGTTAAGATTAGAGGGATGACCAAAGTGATAATGTTGTGGGTGTCAGCTATCAGACTTCTTGACCAAGAAATAGTAGATGAAAATGGGCTTCGATCAACTGGAAGAAGATTGAGATTCATGGGCCCTGGTCCTTGTGGGAAGCTCAAACCATCCTGAGATCTTCTGGATGAACAATGTAGTAGGGCACAAACAATCCAGGAGTTCTGTTGTTTGTTTTTTTTTTCATGACAATGTATTGACACAGGTGATCAAGAAGCCGACAAGGGAAGATGCTCTTCTGGACTCAATAACTGCAAACAAGGAAGAAACAGTTGGGAGTGTGAATGCTGGGAGCAGCTTTGGCTGCAGTGACCATGATAACTTGAAATTCACAATCCTAAGAGAATGGAAGAAGTGAAAGCAGCATCCCAACCCGTCTTTGGCCTTGTCCTATTCAGGGCTCTGCTTGGCAAAATTCCATGTAATACACTGTAAGAGGGATCTGGAAAGGCAGCCTGATTTTCAGTGATTACCTCCTTCAAGCTAAAGAATGTTTCATCCCTATATACGGGAATTCAAAGTAAGCTGTTAGAAAGTGGAAACAGAAAGAATACAGAGGCACTATATATGCATACAGAAACAAGATCAAAGAAGCTGAAGTCCCTCTGGAGTTGAAGCTAAAAGGGGTTAAGGATACACAGCAAGAAGTGCATTGGAAGTCAAAGGAATGACAGAAAATGTGGACCAGCTACGGAATGACGGAAGCTGGCTGATAATAAATGACAGAGAAAGACCCAAGTACATTTCCTTGGCCTCAGTCTCTGTGATTTGTAAGATTTGCTTGAGGATTTCAAGGCCCTTAGAGCAGAAGGAAAGTTTGGATCCATTACTCAGGAGAGGATGATTGAGTCAGGGAACATATAAACAAACAGTCTTATGCAAATCTTTCAGACATGACAGAATGTACCTATGACTAATAAATGATCTGTTGCTGACCAGCATCATTGCGCAGCTCTGGAAAGGCACAGCAACCAGGGAGTTTTCTTGAAGACTGGAAGAAAGAAATTCTCATTCCCATGTACAAATCTGGGATCTGGGAAATTACAGCCTGTCAGTCTCATCTCAGCTCCTGGGAGAGTGATGGAGCAAATAATCCTGGAAACAATTTCTAGATGTACAAACCAAGAGGGTGATGGTGAATAGTCAGCGTGAATTTATGAAGGAAATAGTGTGCCTGACCAATCTGACTGTCTTCATTCACTAATTAACTTGCTTGGTGAATGAGAGAGAATTAGTTATTCTTGGGCTTATCTTTATTATTTTCTTAGACAGAAGTGCAGCCTGGGCAAATGGACAGGGAAGCATATTGAAACTTGGCGGAATGCTAGATTCAGAGAGTTGTGCTATGTTACGCAAAGTCCAGCTGGAGGCAAGTCATTGATGGCGTACTTTTGGGGTCAGGACTGCAGTAATACTGTTTAACATCTTTATTAATGACTTGGATGATTGGGAAAAGTGCACACTCAGCAGCAGTTTTGCAAACTGTTGAAAACTGACAAGTTTAGTTGAAAGACTAGATGAATATGCCACTATTCAGAGAAACATTCACATAATGGAGGAATTGGTCAATAGGAATCCCATAAAGTTCAACAAGGGCAATGCAGAATCCTGCATTTAGAGAGGAATAATCCCACGTAGCAGTGCACACTGAGAGCTGATGGCTAGTTTTGCAGGAAAGGCCTTGTCTTGTTGACCCTTAAATTGGACCTGAACTCACTTCCAACAACTTCTTCCTATGTTATATCATTGTTTTTATATCAAGTTCTAAGACTGACCACAGTACTTTGTGTCACATGAGTACACTGAAAACACACAAATTCTGGCTCATTGTGACTACCTGATAAAAAAAGTTATCAACCACTCTGAGCTGATATATGTACTGCTGAGCAATCCTGAGGCTTATCTTTAATGAATACCTGAACAGATTGGACATAAATAGATCTGCAGAAATGATGTATCATTAAGCCTTAGCTTTATTAGGTGACGCATCTGGAAGTTTTTGGTTGTAATTCAGTCCTACTTTGTTATATGTACTATCTGTAAGCCAGTTCTTCCTACATCTGTTCTGTTTCACATGTAAAAATATAGGACTGCATAGTTACCCTCTAGTGTCCCTTAATGTGGCCTGTGCCATCACGAAGACTCGTATGAGCTTAATACATTATCAGGGTCCATCTTTAACTTTACTGATTGCTTTTGCTCTCACCCACATCTTTTACAAGGTTTTCTGGGTCTTATTTCTTTGATGACCTCAAAATTTATTTTAATGACAGAGTAATTAACTTAAAGAATATTTAAACACATCTGTACTGGCATCTTCAAGCTTGTAGGTGTTTTTTATTTAGTAATATTTGCACATGTAGATGACTCTTTTTGTTCAGAATTTCACTACACACTGCTTATTCTGCTGTTCTCTTGCAAAAAATGCTCGAAGTCTTTAGTGTAGAGCTAGATAAAATAACTGGGCGTTTACTGTCTCACTGAGGACAGCCAGCAGTGAAATATAGCCATGGTGCACTTTCTAGATTGGAAACAGATTTTCTCCCATTGGATTTCCACCCACCTATATAGTAAATTGGAACTAGTTTAGCCATTTAGGGTGATGATTGAGAACAGAGTAGAGAAAGTATGAAGTTTCTTCTGATCTCCTCTCAGCTTTCTTCTGATCTCCTCTCAGCTTTCACATTAGTGCTGTCTGTTGCTGTCATAAACATATGTGATGTGATCTGTGCAACAAGTTTAGTTCTTCCCCCATCCTCTGTTTAGACTGTATCCATCCTTCTTGTCAGCTCAGTAATTCACTTGATATGTAGCAGTACAGCACCACATAGTCAGCTAAGTTTAACTTCATGTCATGACAGTCAAGGAAAACATGCTGACCAAAAGCTTTTAATGCATTTCAGCTAATGAGAATATGTTCTGTATTGAAATAGATTGATTCATTTGATGTTAATTACAAAAGTAATTAAAATCCATATATTGAATTTCTGCTACAGTGTACAGGATGTAGTTAAGATTCTTCACTCATAAATTAAAAACTGAAATGTAAAATCTTTTATTATTATAGATTTTACAGAAAGAACTAGCAGAAGCAAGAGCAGAAAACTGCTGTACATTCATTAATAAAAGCTAATCTAGAGGCTATTCCAAACTGTCTTTGGACGGACTATTCATTTTGCTCCATTTATGATCTGAACTTTCACTATCCTCAGATGCTGATAATGTGCTGAGTGTTACAGATTTCTTTTGTACCTTGCTTATTTTTGGTTCCATGCTCCTTGTACAAACCTGTACCAGGGCAAGTTCATGTTATATTAATTAAAAAGAATTTAGCTGGATCAATTTTTCAGTGAAATACTAGATGTAGTTTAGCACTGAAAGGGATCAGAGTTTGGGTTTTCCCAGATAAGATGTTCCTGATTTTTCTACCTCTTGGTATCAGTATTTTGTATAAAATCGTTGTACAGTATGCTACCCCTCCTTTGTAGAAGAGAAATACAAGATATTGGAACTGTGCTGCATTCTCTACGGTAACTTGTATATTTATAATGAAGGAATACATTTATTTTGTGCTTTATTGTACAAGTAACAGAACAATGATAAAAAATAAGTGACTCTTCTAATTTGAATAAAGAAATCATACTAGTAGTTATTAAAGTGCAGAATCAACTTCAAAGTGTTATGCTACTAGATTAACTTCTAGGTTTTGAGTTCAGTTCAGTAAGTTGTAACTGAAGCCATGACAAATTTATAAGCGTGTAGAGTATCTTTAGTTTCATAAGAACTAATTATCTATTTTCTGACTTCAACGTTTAGCAACTATTTTTAATTATACTACTGTCTGTTATGTTATTGTACTCGTGTTAGATAGAAGGCTTCCAGAGATCAATTTATTTTTACTTCTCTAATAGTATACTGGAACTGAATACTCTGGAGCAGGAAAAATTGTTACTTGTTTCTTTTGCTGACCTCTCTTCAAATCTGTCTTTTGCTAGTAAGGACAAAGTATAGAATTCCTCATTGCCTATTGAAAAAAAATTACTGAATTACTTTCTCTTTATAGGAACTTATACGGCCCATTATTTCAGGTTAGTCTGGGCGGGGGGAAGAGGGGCAGTGGTTTTTCTAAATGGAAGAGAAAATTATCTTAAAGTGCTTCACCTTTGAGAAGAGTCTATTGCTAATCTTCGTTCTCCTCTGGAAGCTTTAAGTGTGTCTTTCCATCATTTTTTGCCATGGCCTCAAAATAAGATAATGCATATAGTATGTAATTTGATTCATCTGTACTACTCAAGCAACTTTCATAGAAATCCAGGAATGCGTTCTGTGGGTGACCCAGAGATGTCAGGTTGATGTTTGAACTAAGACGTGTATTTTGAGGGTTGGAATTTTTAGAGAATTGACACTTCGAAAAGTGTCATATTATCAGCAAGATTAGCTGTTTGGTGGGAGATAAGGAAATAAATGAGGAGAACTGAATAGCCTGTACTGTGACAAATGAGTTGCTGGAAGGAGGGCAGTTGAAGTACATGGCAGGTGTTTTACTGAGTCATGATATTAAACCCTTCTTTATATGTTTTATTCTGACTTGCAGGAGTTTTGTGTAGTGTTGAGCACTTGCATCGAGTTATCAAGCATTTTCATTTGCATTAGCTTTAAGGATTAGATTGTTTTATCACTCATATTAGAATTTATTTGGCTATTTTAGCTTTTCTAAAGCATGACTAAAACAATAATGGAATTCCAGTCTGGTATAAAAAAGACTGTTATAAATATCTTAAGACAACTGCTATATTTATGACTCCAGTTATATTCCCAATAATTTGCCTGTGTATGACTGTTTCTCTGTAGTCAAGGTTTCTACCATAAACAAGACATTTAGGGTCACCAAGTAGAGGCTCACTTTTTAAATAATTCAATAAGCAACATTTATTGTGCAGTTACTTCAGTGGTTTCTAGTTTTGTATTTAAATACTGAGTGAGATTAATTAGTTGATATTACTACGGAAAACTTCCTCCCTCCCACAGATGTTGTGGGTTCCCAAAGCATCTGTAATGTAGCCAGTGCTGCTGGCAGACTGAAGACTTTCCAAGGGTCTTACTGTTAAAAATAAACAATAGAAGCCTGTATTAGATTCATAGCCTGCTCTGTTTCCAGGAGATTCCTTTCATCTTGGAATTTTCCATTACAAAGTCTTTATTTAAAAATAAGTTGTTTAAATTAACATTTCACTATGTGACTGGTGTTAGCATTTGTTCAATCCAAAGATCCTCTTAATACTAGTGATGCAGAGGATGTCGTATAGGACAGAATCATAAGACTCAGTATGTTTCAAAGCACAGGATGCTTTAAAATCAGCAACAAAACATATTCACTTCATAGTGGCTATTGAAAATTCTATTGCAAGAAAAAAAAATGCAGGAAAATGAATGCCATAAACTGGGTGCTAGATTCAGTAAATTTTTTGATTCAGGCTTTCCACGTTTAGTGTGCTCGTTTTTACTGTATGTTACACACTGTCATGCACATATGTATCCCTGGTAAATGTCTGTGTTAGTGCTGTGCTCATGAAAGACATGTAAGTGTTAACATGGAGAGCTGATAAAAAAATAAATTAACTTAATTTCACTTTAATATTCATCGTAGTGAAAAGATTGCATGCAAGAAGTTCTGAAACTACTCTGTTAATGGAGTGTCACATCCTAACCCACACTGTAGCCATCTGCCTCATCCACTGTGCCTCCATGATTTTCCCTTACCCAGGGCATACAGCTGGCAGACCAAGAGAATAATAAGTACTGAGATCATAAAGCAGGTTTCTTCAGCGGGGACCCTATATAAGGCATCTCTTTTCTTTCTATCAGACCTCAGAAAACTTGTAAAACCTTGGTGTACAATTCATGTTGTATCAATTCTGGTTAAAATTCACCACCTTGAGTTAGTGGATAGACTAACAGAGGCTGTAAAAATTGCAAAATGAACACAGGAAACAAAGGTAGAAGCTCAGAAAGTTCACATGTGAATTCATGATGTTCACATTTTTGTTGTTGTGGTTGTCTTCCTGAATTGGAAGTTTGTATGTCAAAACAATAATATAATTTTCAGAGAAGTTTTTGATAAACAGCACTAGAAACTCCTGTACTCAAGATAGTGATGCATTTTACAAGCATTAATACATTTTTTACAATTTTTTAGAACATTTTGCTCTGGAAAATATTAGCATGAGGGCGCGAGGGTAATCCTGTAACTGTGTTTAAAAGGTATATCAGTTATGTTTTTATTTAAAAGCTAGGAGTCTGACTGTTTTCTGTGCCTAGAAAACAATTATTTGAGTATTTTTATTCAGCTTCCCCTGGGGGGTGGGGGGTGACTGATACTTGTCAATATAAGTAGACCCTTTAAACAACTGATCTACTCTAAGTTTTTACACAGAATGAAACTTCAAGCTAATGGAAAATTTGGCAGTCTTCAACATAACTGCGTTGAGTAGCAGTGATATAACTGGTACTTTGTTAAAGTGCAACTATTTAAAATTGAAAAATACAGTTATAAGATGGAAGAATTCAAGCCAAGTTTTGTTGAAAGATAAACACAATTTCAATAAAGTGCAAAATGAAAATTTGGAATTAAAAATTCCTCATGTCAAAAGTCAAAAAAACCCTGCATTTTTAACAAAGTTTCCCTGGCTAAGCTGTACATTTGAACAAATGCTAACACCAGTCACATAGTAAAATGTGACAGTAATCAGTAAAATCAAATTTGTGTAATATAAAGTATGATTACCAAAGAAAACATTCACGCAGCATACAAAACAGATATGAGTAATGCAAAGCTAAATGCTGAAAGATAGGAAATGCTGTGACTGAGCCTGGCTGTGTATATCTGTTGTTGGGTTTTGATTTGTTTGTGGTTTTTTTTTTTTCATTGAATTACACTCACGTCTCTCTGAATTGAATTGTTTATGTGCTTGCTAAGTTACAGTTGCAGAACTTGCTGGCGTATGAAAAAGCAATACACTTTCTCTGAAGAATGAGGGAATAGTGTTTTGTGGATGCAAAAGAGAAATTGACCATCTTATGAGATAAGGTAATAAATATTTGTGAAGATATGTTGGAAAGGCTTACATTCAGCCTTGGGGATTTTAGGAGCCTTTTTGCCTTCAGAAAAGAGCCTCGAGAAAAATATATTCCCAAACTTTTCTTATGCTCCTTCTTCAGAGAACCAGTCTTTTTCCTTCCAATGATTACTGTCCATCTCACTCCAGTCAGATGACCTTGCCTTACATCTTGCCTGGTTGCCAACACAGAAGGTGCAACCTTCCTGCGTCATGGACAGTTGATCTAACTTTCCCAGTTCCAGAGTAGTCAATAGAAGGAAATTTCCTGGAAAATACTGACTTTCTGCCTCTAGCCAGGAAATGAAATAATTTCAGACAATCTAATTGGCAGTGGGAATTACAAGTGATCAGAATCAACAGAATGTGATAAAACATCTTTTGATATTTTTGTTGTTGATGTCTTCCAAGTCATTACAGTTAGGACATGAAGATGCTGTTTTCTGAAATGTACACAGGTATTCAAAGATAGAAAGCAATTTATCAAGCAGAAAAGGATTACCTCATTGACATCTTTCAGTCAGACATAAGCAATTTTCAAAGTGAGGAAAATCTGTTTGTTATGTTACAGTGTCAAATTAGTGTGTTTTCCTTATCTCCTTTAAGAGGACTAGACCTGGTATTTCTGCTGGAACTTAGAAAAGAAGAAAAATCAACCTTGTGCAGAGACCAGGCATGAAAAATTCTAGCCAAATTATTATTTTGCGAACTTGAATTATAGATGTTACCAACATCCAAACCAGCAAAAGTATAAGTGGCCAGCATTTTGCATCTAAAATTTCTACAGACCTACCAAAATATCTGACATAAATGAGCAAATCTTATTTTGTTTCCATATATAATAGTAGCTCAAAAACTATCACTGCACTGAAACTGCTGTATTAATTATTGTACTTCTCAGTGTCATTAAAGAGGAACAAAAATTTCAATTTTATTGTAGTTAATTGATTTTGATCCTTAGATGATCCCTTCTGGGGCAGACATACTGGTTTAACTCGTGTCTCAACTCTTGCTTTTATTGGGAAGATAGAGGACAGTGTCCTCCAAATGGTTAATGTGGAGGCATGACAAATTAAAACAGTTAAGCTAAGCTGCTTAACAATATTATTATGCATCCTTTTTACCCCAAAACAGCATATTGCAGATGGAAATGTCTGGTTGAGGACATTTCTGTATAAGACCAAGGTGAAGCCAGAGTAATTAATGTTCTGTGTATGTGTTATCTAAATACTTTTTTTTTTTTTTTTAATCTGTTATTATAAACTGCTTTATGCCTCTGTCGGAGAGGGAGGGAAATGGAGTCTTCAATCCCTTCAGAACATCTGTACAAGAAATATCTAATAGGAAGCATTGCTTGTGCATTTTTATTGTCTGATTGTACTTTACCTTTCAAAGAAACTGTCATCTTACCAGAAGTTTAATGATTTGAAAAAAGTGTAAAAAATAGTTTTAATTAGTTTTTCATTTCATTACTGCAGTTGATTAAGATAAAATATAAGCTGGTATTGTAGGAAAATTGTCCTGAAACATTTTTAACAGAGCGTACATGTCACTTTTAGAATGAAGAAATCTGGAAAAATAGTTTTTGCTAGGGTTCAGACTTCAAAGTAGCTCTCCTGCTTTATTTTCTTTTATACAGCTTTACTGTATTTTGTTATTCTTGTAATTCTACTGCTGCATTTTTAGATTTTCCCCCTCCATTCTAGGTTCAAGGATTCTATGATACTATGATTCTCTATTTTGTGTCTATTCCCTGTTGCTATCTACTTTGCTAAAGGACTAGTAAGTGATTTGTATCTGGGATTTAGCCTTTTTACTCAGAAAGGTCACAGGTACTTCAGGACTTTCAGTAGGAGTTACAAAGCACAGCGTGTTGTAACAGGGAGAATAACATGCTGACTGTCATACAAAGAAAGAAAAACTGATGAATTCAGCCTTCTTGCCACTGAAGGAAGTTTTTGAGTGGTGAGCATAAAAAAAACTCAACCTTTTTTATAATCACACTACCTAATTTCTTGATCCAGATTTAACATTGATGTACTTTCTGTATTTGGTACCCTTGAATTTAGTATATACATCTCTGTTAGCAGTCAAGTTTGAGTCAGCTGAGCTGTTTGCCCTTTGATTCCATTAGCCTGTCCGCAACAGCAGTAATAGCCATCCTTAACCCTGAGCAAATGCTGACTTCTTTTGTATTGGTTTCATTTTATAATTTGTAGTATTTGCTGGCTTCAAGCTGATAATGCCATGGCTCTTTGCACAGACAGACACACAGATTTCTGCATGCAGAGACAAATTCTGTGCTAGTTTCAGAACATACAATTTACTTGCGGAAATGTTCTTGGAAAACCCATTCAGATCCTCTGGTGTTCAGAATTACTTTTGGAACTATTATTCTTTCATTCCATGGAGGAATGCTGGTATTACAAGTTTAAAAAATACAAATCCTTCAGAGCTGTGAAACTTGCAGTTCACTGGTCAGTGTATTACTTGAGCATTTCCAGAATGCAGATTCAGGTATTATATTCCAACATAGAAATTTCCTGACATTCCAAAGTAGGATGTGAATCTGTTAAGCTCCCAGAGACTTCTGTAATGAAGTTTTCCCCACCCGTACCACAGTGTGAGTTACAGATTGAGCACAAAGGAGCTGAGACTTTGTAATTTCAGAGGAAATATTTATGTTGCTGAGAAGCGGGAATATTGTCAAGAACAGATATAATTTAGGTGACAATTTCAGCTATTGTTAATACACCATTAGGACCCTAATATAGAGATTTTACAGCAGAACAAAATTATTCGTGACTCTAATATTTATTTTATGGATATAATATGTGATCAATGTGTGAGTTAGATTAATATGTAGTTGCAGTTGGTACAAGACTGTAGAAAATGATTATTTCATTGAATCAAAACTAACTTTGTACTCTAAAAATGTCTCTCTTGTCCCTTGGTTTGTAAAGCACCACATATGATTTATGGAATACATAAATTGCATAGTAATTAATCTTACATCATTTATCATAGGTAAATATGACTGTATTCCAAGGCTGACAGAGCAATTTGTGGATAGGTAAATTTGAGTTTGGATTTATTAATTATATATCATGTAATACTAATAACAAGATGTAGATTATTTTTAGAAATGTAATGTTCCTCATTATTAAAGGATTGCTCATCTTCCGTTTGGTCCAAAACTATTATATGTTTAGGAGGTTATTAGAATTCATGAGTTACCTCATTGCAGAAGGATGCCACAGGGACTATGAATTCGTACGTGATTCTGCATTCAGTAGAATAGAAAGGAAATTCACTAGCTTGTGGTTGTGAAGGCCAGGGATATAGTCTAAAGATTCAAGTTACTGCAATTTTGTGGGAGACACGTTACAATGTCATCAGTGCTGCATGAAATACAGAGGATTATTTATTTATTCATGTTTTGCGTTATTGGGAAAATGAATGAGATAAAAAAATGAGTGCTCAAGAAAATAAACACCTAAAAAGTATTTTTATTTTCTAAGCCATCAATGAGCCTAAAATAATGAAGAAAATACTGTAATTTTAGCAATGGCTAATCATTTAAGTTTTTTTTTTTTTTTTTTTTTCCCTGGAAGGATGCACTTCAGCATTTTATGTAGGTGAGTTTACGGGCGAAGCTTGCTCTCACTTCCTATTACTTAATATCTTTTTCAGGTGATATGTACCATTGGCAGATACTTTACATATTTGCTGGGTAATACTGAGTGTGTCTCTGTAACAATTTTCTCAATCCAAATAATTTTTGCTGTCTATTTTTCTGCATTAGATATCTGTATGTAGAAAGATACGTAGTGGTATATACATGCAACTGGCTTTAAGTTTCATATGTGCTGTAGCTTAATATAAGCAAATGTCCTTGCACTTTTTCATCTTATAGAACTTACTTCACAGTTAAATTTTCTGTCAGCTTGTAATTCAAGCTACTTTTTGAATCAGTTATTTATCTTAGAGATTCTTTCTTCACGCTTACAGACATGAGTGAAGTACAACTTTCAGATATTGGCAGCAAGCAAAGCTGAAAATACTGCTGCTTTTAACAGCTGTGATCGCTGACGTATAAGTACAGTCTTTCAACCTGTGTAGGACAGATAGCATTTGAGAGGCGATCTGTCTCAACTGAAAGTGTTCCGGCAGAAAAACATGAGCTTCGTAGAGGGAACAGTGGCCGCCCAGCCTGCGCGGGCGACCCGGCGGATCCCGCGCGTGGTGCTGAAGGACAGCTCCGGGCACCCGGGGTACGGCCGGCTCCTCCACTGGGGTCGGAGCGAGGGGCGAGGGTCAGTGCGATACTTCAGTTAGAAAATAGTAGTAATGCGACTCTTTCTTTTTCATCTTCAATATCCGTGTTTGTTTGCAAATTAAACCATATTTTACTGATTTTGTTAAAATTGCCTATTATGGTAGGAAAGAAATATAATCCTCCTATCGTGTCCCCTGTATAGAAACAATTTTCGTATCTGTAGAGCTGAACATAAGCAAAGAACTTGTAAGGAATACCAATAAGAACTTTGGAACAAACTTAAAATACTTACGTTGAAATACAGCTACTATTCAGTTGTTTCATTCATCTTAATGTATTGTGTATGGCACTGAAGTAATAACCAACAGCAAGAGAGAGAAAATTGATTTTTACACTACATAAAAAAAAAAAAAAAGAGAGAGAGAGCTGTAGGAGAACAAAATATATTTGGACTATCCTGAAGTTAAATTATGAATGCATGTTATTCTAGTACTTTTTGAAAGAGTTCCAAATGAAAATAGATGCACAGACTATAGCTAGTGTAACATAAATGATGTTACCATGCCAGTGATTAGAAATAGGATAATTTTTTTGCTTACTTTATTTAAATAATTGCTAGAACTGGTAAAATAAATAGAAATGTGGGTGAAAGATTAATATCATACTCTTAGTTACCCTCCTATAGAGATTTATTACTCATCTGTTATGTTATAACTAGATTTAAATTGACAATATAACTTAATAATTTATCAATTTTAGCCTGCACAAGACATATCTGTATTTAAATGAATGTGTCAATATTCCCAGAAAGACAAGTAAAGAAAAAGAAAAAAATAGGTATTTTATTGGAAGGGTTAAGTGCAAAAGAGTATCTGTAAATTCTTGCAGGTCTTCTGCTTCTCTGTGCTTTATAAATTAGACCCTGAGCATAGTGATTAAAGTAACAAATGTTGTTAAAGATGAGCTAGGAGCTATGCCTCCTAGTGATAGCCAGTAATGGAATGGAAAAATATTGTTTTCTAAAGGTATTCAATTAAACAGTATAAGAAGGCTGAATATTAAATGTCTGATATTTTTATAGCGTTTCAATTAATGTCAAGTAATAAACTAGACCAGGGATTAGGTGAACGAGAAGGAAGGTTAATCATTTTCCCTGTTTGCTCAGTTACAACGGCTTAGAATACTGAGCAACTTGGGATTCTGGTCCTATCCAGTTAAGTTTGTTTTTAGTAAACCAGAGACTTTTATTTTTTTCCTAGAAGTACACCAGCAAATAATTCTTAGGAAAGTGAAATTGGTATTTTATGGTAAAAACAAACACAAATATCTGAATTCCAAACACTTCACCTTCTTCTTAAGGTGAATCTTTTAGTTCCTCTATCTGTCCCAAACAATGAAAATTGAAATGTATATACATCTCTGAAAAAGTGATTTATCTGTTAGTCAGAAAGTATTCTTGAATTAGAAAACTATTAGATCAAAAATTGGATTTTTTAAAAATTATACTATCAACTTCTATTTCTCAGTTGATGGACATCACAGTCCCTAAACTATTATCAATAACTAATGTGAAATTAGAGCATTGCAGTTTGATTATTAAGTATTTTTGAAATGTACAGATGGCATGATAATATGATAGTATTAGTGTTTACTATATCCATAAATACTTGAAATTAGCACAACAAAGTCAATAGTATGATAAGCAGTTATTTCTTTAATTGCAGAGGAGGTTCTGTAATTCATTCATTTTTATTGTAAATTATACATTCTATAAAGCAGTATTTCGATATACTGTGTGTCAGTATGGATAGTGTTAAGTGTCAACAGATGCTCTCAACAGAAATATTTTCAATTTCTTCCCTCTCTTCTAGTGAAATATTGTCAAGTTAAATAAGTGACAAAAGACGGGGAAAAAATGCTATATTCAGCTTTAAATAGAAGATACCATAGGCATCACAGAAGTGGTCATTAAAATCCGGTGTGGAAAGGAATTACCCATGCCTAGTCAACGTATGGTCTAATCTGCTAGCTTAGATAATGTGTAAATATGAATTTATTGCATTCTATGAACAACAACAAAAACATCACAATTTAGTGTCCTTTACAACTTCAAGAGACAGCAGTGTATTCAGCAACCATCTGTACTGTTTTAGGGGCATCATTTATTTAATATAAATTCAAGAAAAGGATATTTATGTTCCTCAAGAAAATTAGACTCTAATAGCTTGATTTCATGACAGAAAAAGTTTTATGTTGTCATGGTATCTGTATGAGACTTTGTTTCTTTTTGTAATAATCCCATCTTGCTTGATAACTTTCCACTTGCTGTCCAGTTTGAGGAGAGCTAGACATCACCAGGATCTCAAGTTTCTAAGATTTTTTCAAAAAGCAACTTGAGAGGGAAAAGAAACACAGCACTCAGTGAATGAAAGACCAAGACAGGAACTCTACAGTTATCTACTGATTAGCCATGCATCCTTCACATAATTCAGTGCCTGTTGCTAGTCTCCCTAGACAGTGTTAAAAAAAAATGAAGGAAAGAATGGCATGGCTGGGTAGGGACCTGGAAAATATTTTGTGGGAAAAAGGCTCACAGGAAGTTTTGAAGAAAAAGGGATTACTGTGCTATTATGGTAAGAAAACTAACAAAACAACAACAAAAAGTCTAAGCCTGATTACTATTATTGCTGACTCTGAAGAAACAAACTGTTAATTACTTACTATCTTGACTGATAGGATGTGTACTGTGGAATATGTGCTTCTATGGAAACAAATTGGATTGGCAGATATTCATTGCTTATGAATTTACACTGCTTGAGATGAAAGATACTCTATAGCTTTGGAACTGTAGAACAGTTCTTCTTGTGGTGGCTCCAGAAAGGTCATTTAATTCATGTTTCATGAGCATGCATTTGATAGAGTGTTATTTTAGTGAAGTGTAACCACCTTGCTTGAAAGCTATCTGTTTTAGAGCTGAGAAAACAAACCACAGTGTTAGTATTTTTCAGATATGTGATGTAGAACATATATGTCTAACCAGAAACTTTAATGTTTTTGTTGCCCTCTTTTCTTTGCTTTAATGAAAAATATTTTTTTAAAATGTTTTGTTACTTACATATATTAACTATATATTTTATATTTGGCCCAAGACAATTCCTTTTCACTCAACATGGCCTGGCAAGCCAAAAGGCTGTAGACTCTTTTATTTATACTGTAAATTTCACTAATGTTTGATGATAATAAATAGTTTTATATTCAAATGAAGTAGACAAGAGATTCATGAGAGATGTGCCTCTTCAGGAAAGTAGGTTACACCATCAGGAGCTTGTAGGGCAGTAAAGTGTTTGGTTCGTGTCTCACCAATTCTTATATTTTTTTGTACCATCTAATAATGGAAGATAGCAGTATTTAAGTCTCCAGATTTTACAGTGTACTGTGCCCCTGGAATGCTGTTTTCAAACAGTATCAGAAATGCTTCTGATTGAAGCACTTCTAAGAACTCCTATTGGTCCAAATCTAGTGTATTTGCAGTGTGCTTGTTTTCAAGCTGTTAGTCTGGCCAGTAGGATTTAAGTCTAATACATTTAATTCTACTATTTGGACTATATTGAAAATTGTGGGTACAGATTCTAAAGTATTTTAGAAAATCTCTCTTTAAAGCAAGTTTAGTACTTTGCAAAAGAATTGTGTGAATGGGTTGAACTACTGATTAAGCAAGACTCGTGAGAAAATTTTGCAGTCAAGATTAAAGACCTTGATGATGTTACTGTTATTTGTGTATCACCATGTGAGTCCTATAACTCCTTACCAGCTTTCAGGAATAAATCTATTTTTTATTTTGAAAAATTAAAATATTTTAATGTGCTTTTTACTTGATTTTACATTAAAGTGAAAAGAAGTAGTTTGCTTATAGATCTTTTTCCTTAATACTTACATATTTGTGGAAGGTAGTCTTTTTGTGAATCTTTTCTTTCTGAAAGACTGAACAGCACAGTTAAAATTCCTTCCTAAGGAGACCAGATATGTGTATGGGGAGGAGGAGCATGTATCAATTTCTAAATACATATTCTTCCATTTTTGCTATGCAAAACTACAAGCCATTCACTAACGGTGCAATAGAATGGGAGAGAAGAAGAGATAATGTATTCTAAGCTCTGTGTGCCTCATGTGGTCCACTAAAATGTGTTGTGTACTGCAGAGCAACAAAGCACATTGTTCAATGCAAAGGCTCTGGTTGTTTTTCTAAATCAGAAATTAACAAGGGCAGATCTCAAGTCTTTAGAAAGGACTGATTGATGCTTTAGCAGGGTTCAGATCTACCACATCACAGGATGTCAGCTTCTTTCATGCAGAAGCCTTCATTTCTCCCTGGCAAGACTTTCTGTCTTTCTGGAACATGTTCTGGGATAATGAACCCTTCTATTTCTTTGTTTTTTAAGGTGATGGGGGGTCAGGGCCATTACTTTTACTGGAAAGATAACCCGCTGGGCGGGACAGCAAAACAGAACAAGGAAATTCAACATTTGAATCCAAAATGCAGAATTACTGAAGAAGCAGACCCTACAGCCAGTATGTTGCCAGTAGGTCTACTATTCAGCAATACAAGTTCAAGGAATATTCCACATACTGGACTGATTTAACAACTACGACTAAACTGAGTCAGGCTGCAGCTTCCACTTCTGTGTCTCTGCAGAGTGATAGCTAATGTAGTACTGTCATGAGAGCTAGGGCATCACCTGGCCATAGCATAGTGTTAGAACTGTGCATTAGTATGTCCTGTGCATGTTTTAGACTGTTCACATGAGTATGTTTCAAAATACTTTATCCAGCTTCTGTGTGCAGGACCAGGAAAAAAAATAATCATAGAAACACTCAAATGTAATATGATACCTAAAGAAAAATAAACAAAATTGAATCAGGAATTCTTCTGTCAGTCAATAGAAGTTCTGTTGGGTTATTAGTTCTTTAGCTCACCTTTACTTTGCCTTCGTGCTGCAATTTTCATGCTTACTGTTAAAAAGTGAGAGAGTGTAAACATACAAAATCCTGCATGTTGTGTTATCTCTTCTTTCCTTGAAGTATGAAATTACATGAGATTTTATCTTCACATCTAGAAATTCTTAAGCCTTTTGTGCCTATAAGATACACGTATTAACCAACATATATACTCTTGTCCCATTCATTCTCTTTGGCACTAAAATTGTTGCTTTCTGTATTCTGGGGATGTAAACAGGAAGGTTACACATGACTTTTCAGTGTTTCCTGTGTCGCTCTGATAAGCTATTGGGAAAGCATTCGTTTCCTTTTTTTTTTTTTTTTTTTTTCTTGAAGCTCAAATTACAATACTGGAAACATATATCCTGAGGAGTACCCAAATTAACCTTATATTTGTGAATCAAAAAAAAAGAAATTACCTAAACTTACAATTACTTTTTTAATTAAAAAAAAAGACTTCTGAAAGCACTGCTGCACAAACAAATTAACATGTTTGTTTTTACTTTGTAAATGTAGTACATTTACTCCTAAAATGCAAGGCAGACGGATGGGGACTTCAGGGAGAATCACTAAGAGCACAAGTGTGAGCGGAGAGATGTATAAGCTGGAGCACAATGATGGGAGTCAGTCGGACACGGCTGTCGGCATGGTTGGAACAGGTGGGAAGAAAAGGCGTTCCAGTCTTAGTGCCAAAGTGGTTGCCATAGTGTCTCGAAGGAGCAGAAGCACATCTCAACTTAGCCAAACAGGTGAGTAAGACGCATGCTATTTGGAAGCAGGACTCTCACCAGATGTGGTTTACCGTTCTTTCATCTGTGGCATTCATGTTCCATGTATTTGGGTATAGTCTACTTAGGAGAAAGGATTTTCCGACTGTGAAAAAATTTCTGATATGTTAATGTTCTTTGATCATTAGGCAACTACAAGAAACCAAATACAAATGCCTTTTAGCTATGCACTGTAACAACTTTCTGTCCTGATCAACAAAAAGTGTTTTCATCTCTTAGAAGCCTTGTTTACAGGTAGGCAAATAAATGCAAAGAGTTATCTGTAAGTAAGTAGTGTAAGTAGTGCATAATCATTTGCCAAGGGGCAACCTTTTATGTATAGAATTTTTTTCATAGTGGAAGCTCTGTTTGCAAATGAGGGAATTGAAATCTAAGCAAATGAATATCAATGATGTGAGTTGTGTAGCAGTTTTGTACCTTTGGTGCCAAAAAATGTGATTTTAAAAGCTATCTTTGATTTGTTAGTCAGGAGTAAATCCAGTAATTTCTCTTTAAAAACAACACTGGCAAAATAGGGTCAGTGAATTAAGCTAAATTAGGCTAGAGAATGATGCTTCCTTAGGAACATAAGACTTCCAACTCTTCAGTGCTACTTCAGAGATCTTAAAAGCATAATATCTGCATTGCCTGAAGGAAAAAATAGTTCATTCAGAAAGATAAAAAATGGAGAAAAACAAGCAAACAAACATGTTTTAAAGTCCCTTTCCTTCTCCTATTGAATTCTGATGAAGACTTTTGCTCTTGTCTTCAGTGTGAGCAGGAGCTGACCCTAAGGGTTCTTTCTTACTGAAAGAAAGTGAAGGGAGAAAAGGAAAGAAAGAAAAAAAAATCTTCAGCCTAGCATTGAATTTAGAATTTAAATATGCAGCATCTCACCTCTTCTCTTACATAGTCAGGATAATCTAGACTAAGGTAAGTAGTATCTCCGTTTTTCCTTTTTTTTTTTTCTTTTATGGACAGATGAGCAGTATAAGTGTTACAAAATGTAAAGCTTAGTCAGCTTCAATGAAAAGATTTCAATATTTTTCTGCAGTACTCATTTAGGAGTTGTAAGCCATAAAGCATATAATCATGCTGTTGAACTAAATAATAGCTCTAGCAGGCATATTTGAAGCCCAGAATGTTAATGCTGTGTTGCTCAAAAGTGCTGTAAAATTATTAGCACTTGAATCTGAGCCTTGAATGCAGATATCTGTATAAGGTAAGCTGTTATTTTAGATGTATTAGAAAAAATTGCATCCAGTTAGATTATAAAAGGTGATAAGGTGTTAAGAAAGGATTCAGATTGTCATTTCGCTCCCTTATTAAAGAACAAAATATTTTAACTATTTTACAGGGTATTTCTGTAATTTGATCTGGCATTCCTCTCTAACTCCTAAATGTCTTTGAAACAGGAATTGCTGTACTAGAGCATATCTTTGCAGCATCTTATCCAGAAGTCCAGCAGCACTCAGGAACGAGGTTGTATGATTAAGAGGAAGGCACAGGGAGCTGCTAAATTAGGGATGATTTGCCTTGCTTGAACTTCTTAATGGGGTTAACTATTAACTTAAAAACTAAAAAATGACTTTTGAACACTTTTTAACATCATTTAGTTAAAGCTCAGATGTTCCCATTCTCCCCATGTAGTTGCAATAGCTCTTCAAATGTTGGTTGATGTAAATAGAAAGTTTGTAAGGAGTGGGGCACCTGACGTCATGAAATGCGAACACCAAACTGTGAACCCCAACTATGTGTTATTCTGGATGGTAAAATTGAGTTGAGAATGAAATTTACTATTCCCTTACAGTGGCTTAGATAAACAATATTATCTCTGGTATAACATGAGCAAATAAAATGTGGTGTGTTTTATTAATCAGAATTTTTTTTTTTAATTTTAATTATGTCAGAAATCAGTGAGATTAATCAGTACGTATTTTTGTAAGAATATACGCAGGAAACTTAATAGGTTTTCCAAAGAAAATCCATTATTGGAGACTAAATATTTATGCATAAATCTGGGGCACACTTCCTTCTTTTTGTGTACAAGAGTAGAGGAGGAATCTAAAAATGAGTAATTAATTTAAATATATTGCACCTAACTAAATCTATGTTTCTGCCACTCTCAGTAAAACAAACAAACAAACAAACAAACAAACAAAAACTGTTTTGGTGATGCAGCATAAACTAGATCTTTAAAAATGGTTGTGTGATAACTCAAACTAACTGATTAGAAAAAAAATAACAAAAGATTGGGTATTTATTGAAAATCTGAGTTTCCAAGTTTCCAAATTTCTGGGGAACAAGTATATCAAAACTTCCCTTTTAATACTGTCACCAAAGCTAGTAAAATCAACTTCCATCTTGATTTTTCATTTGAAGAAATGGTCAGTAAGGGCTGAAATCCATTTTATTTTATTTTTGTACGTAATTCTTGTTTTTAGCATACTGTGTGGGTTTAATCCTTTACTAATGTAGAGGTGTATGTGAAACTGCTACTAGGTAGCATTTATTTCTAAGAGTTAATTTTCTTTTCAAAGAAAAAGGAGGAGTGCTGGTTTGTGTGTGTGAGCCTGTGCATGCATGCGTGAACCTTTTTGCATTTATGGGGCAGATTTACTTGCATTTTAGATTCAGGACCAATAGCAAAATTTTTTGTACACCCTTATTGGCCACTGCTGTTGGAAAATATTTTTTTCTGAATTTGAGCCTTACTCAAGATTGTCGGTGATAGGATTACATTTCATTCTTAAGTAACTCTGCAAAGAAAAGTACCTTTCAGTTATGTACCTACCTTTCCAGTTATGTTTCAGATTTTGTAATACTCTTTGTTCATTGAAATAAGGAAATCCTTACTTAGTATGGTTTGTTTGTTGTGTCTACAAACTGGGTAGATTTTACAATTTAGAGAAGAATGCTTGTAATCTGCAGGCAGTATTTCTGATGACAAACCAGTTTTTCTTATAAATGAAGAAAAAAGAAGGAACCCACACTGAAGACCTGTAAGCATAAAAACAACTCCAGATATGTTTTGTGCAATTTTATTTTAATTCAACTTGCATAATTTTCTCATACTTTCCTGGCCAATGAGTAACTTAGGTTGATGTTGTTAATACAGCATTTTGATTTGCTGTTCTTCATTTGTTTTGAAATAGAAACTGCAACCTAATGAAGTAGAAGTTTTACTGCAAAATTTATACCACAAATAGAGACTTAATAATGCACTTCTGGGTGGGTAGAAGCAATGGTAGAGGCATCACCTGTGAAGAAAAAGAAAAGATCAATTGCTTGTAAACAGAAATATTCCCATCTGTGCCAAATCTCCTAGTATGTGCAGAGGAATACCTTAGAAAAAGTAAAAAGATCCCTCCCTCCCTTTTGCTTTCTAACCTTGTTAACAGTGTGCTGTCAGAAGCACACTTTTTCTTGTTCTTCTGAAGTCCATAAAGTGTTTTGCAAATGTTCTGCCACCGTACCTTCACCATCTTGCTACCAGTGATTGGGTAGTATCGCATCTCTGTGATGTGTTCACTCTGATACAATTGCCTGCTGGGCTCGCAAATTTCTAAGGCAAATGGACAGGTGAGCTGTCTGTGTTTTCATTTTTTTTAATTATGGACTTGACTTAACAACACTGGGCTGCCATTAGCACCTGGACTGCTAGGAAGCACCACTACACTGTGATAAAAATAAGACTGCCTGGATAGCATGAAAATTAATTAAAAAAAAAATCTTCCAAGTTCCGAGCTACATAATTTCAGAGTAGATACTGCTAGAAAAAAAATCTGGTTTTAATTTGATAATGCGAGCAGAGATAATAATTTGTTGTAGCTTTATGACACAAAAGGGGATTTCATACATGTCAGTGTAGTAGTTAGTACAGATAAAGCAGATAAAAAATCGAGAATAAAATGTACTGAATGGTGGAGACTTTTAAGAGAAGGGAGGTTGGTTTTTTTCTATCTCAGAAAAGCCTTTCCTTCCTTTCATAAAGAAGGGAGCTCAGGAAAATAATATTGATATTTTTTACAAGGTCTTAACAAACTTTACTTCTAGTGGTGTGTGGGTTTTTTTTTTCAAATTATTTTAATATATTGATTGCCATTAAAAGAAATGATAATGCATTTCTGAGCATGTTTCTTTAACTTTCAGCCTCTGAGTTTATTTTAATATTAGTCATTAAATAAATGTACTTAGAAAATTATATTTGATGAGAAAGCCAATTTTTGGACAAGTTTGGACTAATTTTATCTAGACTGCAATAAATCATTCTTTTTATAAGAGTGGACGTAGAACTTGGAGATTAGTAAGGAGTACTGGACATCAGGGAAGATGCTGGTTAAGAGGAAGGCATGAGCTAGTTTTCTTAAAATGCCAGTCAAAGAATACTGCCTGGTTGAGTTTCTGAGACAAAAAAACACTGTCAGATTTTGTTAATATTTTAAAGAGAGATGATGCGTGCGCTGCTAGAATATGCTGATGATACTGATTTGGAAAGCATGTCACTTCCAGGTGATATAGGGGAAGGATTGATGGACTCAAGGACCAGAGTAATAGAACTTGGATAAAATGTGGTAATGCAGATTGCAAGATCATTCCTTTCAGAATGACTAATGAAGATTTCCAGATCCAGTCTGGGAGGTGTGTCATCTAGGAGGAATGTAGGTGGAAGAGATGGGTATAATAAAAATCACAGAATGAATATACAGTTTATAAAGTCTGGCCAAGTAAAAGGAAAATGCTTTCCTCGATGTATCAGGGAAGGTTTTTCCTTGGGCAGCTAAGAAAATGCGAAGATAATTGAAAGGGGCACAACTGACAGCTCATCTGGAATACTGGTGACTCAACCTTCAGGAAAATGAATGCTGGATGTTTATGGGAATAGAAACCCTGAAGAATGATTTATTTCCTGATTTGATCAGCCTATAAATATGAAGGTTGAACAGAGATATCATTGTTGTGTAAAAATGCAATGGGAGTAGACATCAAAAAAGCAAAAATGTTTTTGAAGCTAAAGGACAATGCTGTCAGAAACTGTGGCATAAGAACAATTGGGTATAAATTAGTAATTAGTAAAGTTTGTCTAGAAATCATAATGAAATTTTTAAGTGTCAAAACAGGAGAAAGTTATCTTAAACCTCTCAAGGAATATAACATACTAGAGATCAAACAGCCTGTTTCTGTTGTCTAACATAATCTTGTCACCATTTTCATAGGATTTCCTTTCTGATGCTCTTTTTTTGTTGTTGTTGTTGCTGGTTTGTAGTTTGTTTATTTTGTTTATTTGTTTCCCATTTCCTGTTCAGTCAAACGAAATGCTACAAGATCTTAAATTTTCTAACTGTAGATTCAAAAATTATCTTAGGTATTAGAATTAACAAAAGTCTTACAGTTGTGCAGTTGCCCTACAGGCTTAGTTTATCCTTCTGTAATTCACTTGTTTCTTTACAGTGTAGCAGAACATTTCCAAAGTATTTGTTTCCACTGGGTGTTCAACTCTGCAAAAATATGTGGCATTTATGTAGCTTCTTTTCCTACAGATACCTGCATTTTGTTATCATGTCTGCACACTTTGCAGATCTTAAACATTAGACTGCATACCCTTGAGAAACAACCTTCTGCAACTCAGTGGAACTGTTGTGGTCCTTTCTGTACCTCACTCATTAGCCTCATCTTGCTGCTCAGCAAGAGTCTACAAGAGTCTTCCCTGTCTGGTTTGTTATTTTGCACAATGCAGTAAATTAGAGTTTGTGTAATCCGTGTTCCATGAGAACTACAACTCAGTTACACAAAAAGAAGAATGAAGAGAAATTGACATGAAGAAAGATTTTTTTTTTCAAGCAATCTAAAAAAAAATGTTTGTAGTGGAGCAGCCAGGACAGTAATAGTACCCTACAGACAGTGACAGGATCAGAGCTCTAAACCTTGCAACCAAAGCAAAGAACGCCCCATTGAAAGCAGCAAGAGCTCTTAATGCACCCACCTGTTGCTGCAGGAGGAGGAAAACAAAAAGATGAAAAATAATATTGAAAACAAAGGAAAAGGCCTGATTATTTTTGTAAGAGGAACTCTTTGTTCTGGTAATGATACTTAATTCTTTGAAACTATTGAGTGAATGTAAGCGTGCTCTCTTTTATTTACTGTTGCCGTCTAGCTGAGGAATCCAGTACCGTTAATAGAAACATAATTCAGTTCCAGTAACTCATCTTCCAGGAGATTTCCTAATAAGGGCTAGTACTTTCAAACAAAGTCCAACCGCTCTCTGTGTTGGTGTTACATGTAGTTCATGTAGTTCTTTTCCTTTTTCCTGAAATATAAATTTTGACTTGGATTCCTATTAGGTCATTGGTTGACTCAGGATCAAAAGTATTCTTTTGATTTTCTGTTTATTTGCACTTTGTCTCTACATTTTTAACAGAGATTTACTGCAGTAATTTATCTCCATTAACTGTACTTTTGACCATTTTCAGTATATAGGTAGCATGGGATTTAGAAGTATTTATTCCTTTCCAAAAGTATAGTATTAAAAATACAATAGCAATGCCAAAGTACTATCAGTAGAAATTTTGAAATCTAGTCAGTGTATTACAGTATTTCTTACAAAACCATTCATGGTTTTATTTTTCTCATGTAACTGAAAAATGTTTAATTTGCAAAAACTCTTTAAAAATATTTTAAAGCTACTCTTTATTCTTCCCTGCAAACACACAACTGGAATTTTCTCTGCAATCTTCTTTTACAATCATCTCTAGTGTTTTTCTTGTGGCTTGTAGCTTCAGTGCAGCTTCAGTCAAGGACAGAATAGGGCTTTGCATCTAAATATTGGCAGAACATCTTTCTTTGATTCCAGCACCAGATTTACAATATCAGCATCATATCTGTCAAGCTGCTAGGGGCAAGAAATTAGTTAATTCAGGATGTCTTAGAAAATATATATTTTTTTATTCTTAACCATTGATTTTGTTTGATGAAAAAATATTAGTGAGTTGAGTTTTTTAATAAAGTGCATTTAGCTGAATGCAAAGTATCATTGGATTCACAGACTTTGTTTTAATCTTTCTAGCACTTTTACAGGAATGTGAATGCGAGCTTTGAGGGATTTTTAGGGGTTTTTTTGGCTGCTAATAGAAATGTAAAGCAGTAAACACTAACAAAAAACAAAGCAGCAAAAGACGTTTGAAGGGATTTTCAAGGATAATATCACTTGCTGCTTTTACTTCAAAATCTGTGTAGGTATCTGTAAGTTCTGCAGTACAGAGGAATCACAGATAATAACCTTAGATACACTGAATTTCAAATCACAAGGAATGAAATATGAACACATAAAGGATTTTTTGGCAGTATTTTTCAATTTTTTTATCAAGTTATTGTATTAGATGAAAAATGACTTTTGGTATTAGAACTTATGTCCAGTTTGAAAGGGTACAATATAGTCTGTATATTTCCTTAACTAAGAATTCAGATGAATTAAGTTTTACAAGACATTGCCAACATCACATAGAGCAGGTATTGATCCACAAACCATTTTAGTGTTTCTGTATCTCCCTTTTTTTTTTTTTTCCTGCTGAAACAAAAATTAGCTGAAAAATTTCAGCTAGAGAACTGTGCAGAGCACACTTGAGGTGCAGTGTTAAAAAGCAACTCCCTCCATTACTATTTGCAGACCATGAAGGAGTTCAAGTGGCTCAGACCCAGGTGACAGCAGCATTGCATGACAGGAAGGGACAGATGATGAACAAAGACAATTTCTGGCCTTGTTCCCACATGTGCATCAGTTGGTGGTAGTGTGTTAGCCAGGGTTATTGGCCAGTCCATTGTTGACTCAGTTTCCAAGAAGAGAAGGAGCAGCAGTGTAGTATAAACAGTGTGACAAAGGAATTTGATCTCTCTATAATATTTATTGCTACAATCCTCTGCATACTTTAGATGGCATATAAATTAATGTAAGTAATGACCACTTTGGCAAATCTTTAAATAGAACAAAGAGGAGGAGAAAATGAGCAAATCATACTACTTGCTAGTCCAGAGCTCATTTATGTGCACGTTGCTTTTTGCCAACCTATCTGGTACACACAGAGAAGAGGAAGAAAAAAAAAAGATAGAGGCATCCAATGAAACTGTGATTCTTCAGGAGGAAGCTTGGCTCTTCAGTAGTGTTGGCTGCCCTGCTTGCTGGAGAAAACTTGGTCATCATAGAATTGCTCAGGTTGGAAAAAGTCATCGAGTCCAACCACGACCTAACCATACTGCCCTAACTAACAGCTAAATCTTGTCCCTGAATACCACATCTAAACAGTTTTTAAACACATCCAGGGATGGTGACTCAACCACCTCCTTGGGGAGCCTATTCCAGTGTTTAACAACCCTTTCTGTAAAAAAGTTTTTCCTGATATCCAACCTAAACTTACCCTGGTGCAATTTAAAACTATTTCCCTTTGTCCTGTCACTGGTGAGAAGAGACCAACCCCGCTCTCACTGTAAGCACCTTTCAGATATTGGAAGAAAGCAATAAGGTCTCTCCTCAGCCTCCTTTTCCTCAGACTAAACAGCCCCAGTTCCTTCAGTCTCTCCTCAATAGGCCGTATTCTCCAAGCCCTTCACAAGCCTTGTTGCCCTTCTTTGGACCTGCTCCAACACCTCAATGTCCTTTCTGTACTGTGGTGCCCAAAACTGAACACAGTATTTGAGGTGAGGCCTCACCGGTGCTGAGTACAGGGGCAGGATGACTATCCTAGTCCTGCTCACCACACCATTCCTGATACAAGCCAGGATGCCATTGGCCTTTTTGGCCACTTGGATGCACTGCTGGCTCATATTCAGCTGACCGTCCATCAGTACACCAAGATCTCTTTCCATCAGGCAGCTTTCAATCCACTAGTCCTGAAGTCTGAGGGTTGCCTGTGGTTGTTGTGACCAAAATGCATGACCCGACACTTGGCCTTATTGAAAATCATACAGTTAACTTTAGCCCATCAATCCAGTCTATTCAGGTCCCCTCAGACAGATCAACACTCCCTCCCAAGTTGGTGTCATCTGCAAAACTTACTGAGGGTACACTCAATTCCCTCATCAAGAGTGTTAATAAAGATGTTAAATAGAAGAGGCCCCAGTACCAAGCCCCAGAGGACACCACTCGTGTCCGACCACCAACTGGCTTTAACTCCATTGACCACAACTCTTTGGCCTGACCATCCAGCCAGTGTTTCACCCAGCAGAACGTACGCCCATCCAAACCATGGGCAACCAGCTTCTCCACAAATGTTGTGGGGGACAGTGTCAAAGGCTTTACTGAATTCCAAGTAGATCACATAGACTCATCCACTAAGCAGGTTACCTTGTCAAAGAATGAAATCAGGTTTGTCAGACAGGATCTACCATTTGTAAACCCATGCTGACTGGGCCTGATCCCTTGGTTGACCTTTAACTGGTCTATGATGGCTCCCAAGATAATCCGTTCCATTATCTTCCCCAGCACCACAGTGAGACTGATAGGTCTGTAGCTACCAGGATCATCTTTCCAGCCGTTTTTGAAGATGGGCGTCACATTTAACCAATCTCCAGTCCACTCGGACATCCCCAGTTAGCCAAGACTGACAAAGAATGATGGAGAGTGGCTTGGCAACCACATCTGCCAACTCCCTCCACACTCTAGCGTGCAATCCATCTGACCCCATGGAATTGTGAGCATTCAGCTTTCGGAGCAGGTCCAAGACCATCTCATTATGCAGGGCCCATTCTGTTCCCCATCACTATCTACTAGCGCAGGGGGCTGTGTTCCCAGTGTTGTAACCCAGGGAGTAACAAGTCTTACTATTAAAGACTGAGGCAAAGAAGGCATTAAGTACCTCAGCCTTATCCTGATCCTTGGTCACCAAGTTGCCCTCGGCATCCAACTAGGGATGGAGACTCTCTTTAGCCCTCTTCTTGCTGTTGATGCATTTATAGAAATATTTATTGTTGTCCTTTACATTAGTGGCCAAGTTCAGTTCTAGCTGGGATTTGGCTTTTCTGATTTTCTCCCTGCACAACTTCACTGCGTACCTGTAGTCATCATAAGTAGCTCACCCACTCTTCCAGAGACCATAAACTTTCCTTTTGCTCTTGAGTTCCAGCCAAAGGTCTCTGTTCAGCCAGTCTGGCCTCCTTGCCCGCCAGCTTGTCTCCTGTGACTTGGGGATAGTCAGCTCCTGCACCTTTAAAATTACTTTCTTAAAGTATTCCCACCTTTCCTGGGCTCCCACGCTCTCCAAAGCTACCTCCCAAGTAACCCTCTTACCCATGGTCCTAAAGAGGTTAAAGTGTGCCCTCCAGAAGTCCAAGGTGGCAGTTCTGCTGACTCCCCTCCGTGATTCAACATGGATCGAGAAATCTGGCATCTCATGATCACTTTGCCCCAGACGGCCTCCGACCTTTACATTCTCTGCTGAAAACAGCAGGTCCAGGATTTTGCTCCCCCTTGTTGGCTCCTTCACCAGCTGTGTCAGGAAGTTATCTCTGGTACACTCTAGAAACCTCAGGGACTGTTCCCTATCTGCTGTATTATAAATCCATCTAAAGACACTGATCATGAGTAGCAGTATTTATGCTGGGAAATGACCAATCTCTGTGCAAACGGATGACTTCTATTATAATGTAACACATGATTTCTTTTTAAGGAAAATGACTGAGAATTCAACAGAGGATTATGTTTAAATATGCATTGTAACTTTTACACTGACAGTTTATTATTTTCCTTTGAACACGTACTGGTATTTCAAGTGCTTAAACTAAACTTGCAGTAATTTTTAGGCAATCTTTTTTACTTACCTGCTAAATTTTCTTGGAATTGCTAAGGGGAGACAAATTATGCATACAAAGAAAGACTAGGGAGCTAATTATCTCTCAATCATTGATATGTTGTCGAAGTGCAAATATTTTTAGCAACTGTGGCTTATGTTGACAGTTTCAGCATTTTGAATGTTGTGCTATCTTTTCTTTGATTTGATGCATGCAATTTTAAGTAAATGGTGGTCGTATAACTTCATAAGGGGACGAGCACTGTAAGATATTGATGTTTACATCTGTGTTGATTGCTATTACAAGCTTATATGCTTCATATATGAGTTATTTGGTATAAGATACTCTTAATAAGACATGAAATATGCAACAGGGATCTAAATTACTATTTCCCATTTTACAGACCAGGGTATAGTCATTTGCTTAGACTTTGGTGAATAGTGTATGTTGCCTCTCTCTGTACCTTCAGGTTTCTGTTGAAAGATTCATTCTTGAGCATGCAGTTCAGTTTAGTAAGATTTGACAACCTGTTGAGATTTTCAGACCAAATTCTACAAATATTTAACTGCAGTGTCATAAACTTAAGACATTCAAATAACTGAAAGAATAAAATGTTTTTGGTTTTTTTCAGTGATCTGTTATATGTTTACCCTCATAAGTTAACTGAGAATTGCTTTGAAACTATTCACTGTTTACAAAAGTCCTTGATGCTCCCACACAAGTACTCCTATGTAGTTTATTTTATTCACCCATACTGACTTTTTCATATGGGAGGAAAAAAAGAAGAAAAAAAGCTGTTTCTGGTGTGATGCTTTGAAAGAAATCTTGAAATGAAATATCTTTTTATTTTGAAGAAATCTACATGTCTGGCAACCCCAGTAGAAATTCTGTTAGAAAGTTGGACAACTCAGAGTTGCTCATTCATTTCTTTTGGTTTATAATTTAAGAAAAATACAGGATATTGTATTACTGACAAAGAAAACCAAGACAGAAGTGTCTATATGAGAAAGTGATGTGCCTCTTCACACTGTTGGTGCAAAGAATAAATCTGCCTTGCTTTCCTTTGAGCTGCGTCTTCTCCAGTTACCCCACGGTTTACAGCTCCTGAGCACATTCAGACCATAAACATAATGGGGAGACTACTACTAAGCCTAGAAGAAGCAGTTGTCTTTATGCTCTTACTTTCATGATTTGTGAAGCACAGAAGTTTTGTGGTTAGATAACACAGGGTGAATGCCCAAAATGGCTCCCCAGCTTTTTTTTTTTTTTTTTTTTTAATTAGTACTATCAGTGTGAAACAGTATTGAAATGTTATTATGCATAGGCTTTTATGATTTTGGGGGTAAAAAAAAAAAATGATTATTATTTGTAGAGTTTTCTCTGATCTCAGGACGGAACTTCTCAGACTTGAATGTTATCTTAAAATGCAAATAGATTCTCTGTTTACAGAGCAGGTTAAAATACCTGCACATCTCTCCCAGGGAGAAATCTCAGGGCTGCTGTTTTGATTAGTTTTGCTTTCAGATGGTTTTTGATAGCTTTATTTATAGCTCTGCCATTTGATTAGATTTGACGGTGCAAAGTGTTCTCTCTCAGAGCATGGCCAAACTGAAACACTGAATTAAGTATAGATGTGACCTAGAATTTATAGATAACAGTAAATCAGTTTTGCCCATCACTCTCCCTTTGAAAATTATCCCACTGTGTTTTTTTTCCTCCTGCCCAAGCGGCTCTTCTGCAGTTCATAGTCAGGACAGGGTAGGAGGATTTCTTTGACTGGATCCATCTGCTTGATACAATAAGGACTGTAAAGTGACTAAAACGTTAATACAGTAAATGTTCGAGGGACATTAAAAAACAAACTCATCAGTAGACACACAGTATGGTTCACTCCCTTATTGAAATGTAGTATTTGTTGATAGGAAATGAATGATTAAGCAGTAAAGATTTTGAAAGATTCAGTTGTCTTTAGTTTAGAGGCATTGTCTCTTAAGAACCAAGTTCTACATGCATAAAGGAGCTCAACAGTGCTTCGAGGTGGTTGCTTAAGACAGGTGACATGCAAGACTCAGCTGGTCTGCAAACAGAACTCTTTCCCTCTTCTCAGTAATGGCCTTTCTGAGCCACAACCATATCCACAGTTGGTGCAGCAGAATTGAGTTGCAATTATATTGCATGTATTTCTCCTTCAATGTGAAAAAATTTATAGCTTTGGCAATAGCCTTATATCACAGCTAGAGGAGAGCTTATTGTGTTTATGTTGGAACAGTCAACCTTGACATATTTGTGCCGTTAGAACTAGATCTATACTTGGCTCTTAACAGATAAACCATTGTCATTGACTAGGGAATTCAGGAAAACAGCATGTTGGAAAAAGTGACATGGAAGTTTGAGTGGCAAACTACAGTTTTGGTTTAACTGTACTACAGAATTGTAAACAGTTTTGGTTTTTTTTTTCATGTGGTGTTCGTGTGCTCCATATCTGAGTACAGACCTGTACTTTACAGGAGTTTGTTGAACTCCCTAAATTCCTCTTTTAGCCAAGGTTCAGGTTCTCCCAGTCTGTCACACAGTTGTTTCTTTTCCAAAGTTGGAAAAGAAACATGACTAAAATGCTAGATCTAATAAATTGCCTTACATTTATTTCGGAGCATGTGTTTTTAGACATCTGATCACTTTCCCCAGATAATCAGAAGAGGGACTTTTTCTAATACCCACCTTCAGATTGTAACAGCGTACTGCAGTACCACTTTGGGCAGGAGATGGTGAAGGGGTAGAGGGGGTACTCTGAAGAAGGCTAGAAGTACTTAGGCAGTCCTTGTCATTATGACCCAGAAACAAACTTCTGCAAATGCTGGTGACTGAATATTTGATGTCAAACATTGTTTCACAGACCTAGTATGTGTTGTGGGTGGCAGCTACTTTATATGCTTTCCTTGCCGCACTTTAAATCAAACTAAACAAACAAGCAAAATCAGAACAAGTGCATGTTAATTAGCATGTATCAAATATGCCTTCAGTAGTACTGTCAAGCCATTCACACTGATCTAAGATGGCTTTATCTCTTCCTTTTCTTTGTCCCAACAAGCTTAGTGCTGGCTAGCAGTGCTTTTACAAGGGTATGATGCTGAAGACATTAAATAATGCATAGGGTAGAGTTGCTAATTATTTTGTTTATTTTCTCTGCTGTTTATTTTCTCTACTTCGCATTATGAAAGGTCATGTAGGAAATTTTACCAAATACAGATGACCTGCTGAAGGCTCAATGATGCCTCTGCACTCTGATCTAATTATTTTAAGTACAAAATCCCAGTGTTGCTCATCTTTGTTAAGCTACTTTATCAATGACACTGAAAATTATCAGGACTTTATTCAGCAGGATTGAAACCATTTTCCAAAGTTCTTTCATTTATCAAGTTTCATAAGATAGTAAACCTTCTTTCTAAAACTGTGTGTTTTATCTTTGTACTAGATTTCAGAACAATTATTCAACCTATGTGACCAAGATAGGGATTGTGTTTTTATGTGTTTTATTGTCTCTGGGGGTAAAATCTGAGGCTGTATCTAGAAAAGCTTGAGCACAGATCTTCCAGACAAATCTAATTTCATCTGCCATTTATCTCATCAAGGAATCCCATGTGTTCATGTCTCCCTGGTCATGCTTTTTCAGTACACCTGTGTACTGTGCAGTATAACCTGTACTTCAGGAGCTGGAGCTCCTGAAGCTCTAGGAGTTGTGTCCTAGAGAGCAGGAACCCTGTTAATGACGAGAAGTCAGGCACCATCCTTTGAGGAAGCAAACCAAGATCTGTAAGCACAGAGTGGGATTAATTTGGACAAGCTTAGTTGTCTGCAAAGTAGCTGCTACTTCACTTCAGGCTTTATTTCCAGACAGTGGAGAAAAATGTGCACTTCTGTACATTCTGTGCAATAGCCTAACATGACTCTTTTTCTCTACAGGCTCTCAGGGAGTCTGGAATGGTCTATAAACACATAAAGTTCAGCAAGATGAGTCCTACTTATCTTGATTGCATCCCCCTTTCTTTCTGCTCCTTCCTTCCTTTCATTCAGAGACCTTAACAGCAATGTCATCTGCTGCCACTGGCTTTGACTCTCCTGTAGCTGAGTCTTCTTAAGGTTTCTTCTTGCCCTGCTTGCACAGAGCAGAGTTGCCTAGATAGAAGAGTTCTTAAGCAATGATCTAGATGCTGAGCTCTGTAATATGAGATACTTCTGTCTTCTTGAGGCTTGGCCTGCAACAAGCAAACAATGCAGCAGTGTCAGACTCAAACTTCATCTTCCTGCATGACAGCGGAGTTCAAATTACACATTGAAGAGTCTGGCACTCTGCTAATGAAATGACCACTTCTTAAAATAGAGTGAGTTTTTTCATTGGTACGAGTGTCTTTTCTCACTAATTTTGTGAGAGATGGAACAATGGTCTTACTAAGATGGAGTAAATTCTTTGCCTTGAAAGAGGCTTCCTTCATCTGCTCTGCTGGTGGCTCACAGTCTGTAAGAAGGGCAGGATTTGATGAGAGATGTAACACCAGAGTTTTCTAAGTCTCTGTGTGTCCATTATATATCTTTTCATCTACTGTTTGCATGATATATTTATAGAAAGGATAGTTTCAGCCTCAGAAGAAAAGTAATACCATTAGAAACCCATAGGAAGGCTTTAAGAAGTTAGAGGAGGCAGATTTTTATCTGATGCGCCTCTTAAATGTCTTTTCTCGTAAGCAAATGTAATCATGAAAACCAGTGCTATGTAATTAATATGAATAATTCCAATCAAACTGAAGATTGAATAGCTCTGTAGATGGAAGCAATATAGTGAATTGTAAATTTATTGTAACTCTTATTAAGAATTAGTGTCAGTATCACTGTCATGATTCAAGCCTTTCCATGTATTGTTTATCAGGCAAGCAGAATATGCAGTAGCACTGTCCTTTGGTGCCTTGGTTATGATGAAAAAGTAAATATGTTCACTACTCTTAAAGGCTGGGTAATACTTTTCTGTTTAGTCTTTGAATGCAACAGGAGAGCATTGCAAACTGCACTGTATTATTCATCTAGTTCTGCTATGTGTATGGTGCAGGGTTAAAGAAGCTATCAGCTTTGCTGGAGGAAGAAGCTTTCCACATGTTATTGCTTTTATTTATACCATACTTCTTTACTATCATTTTAATATTATGTTTTACATATCATTTCAAATAATCTGTTGCTGAAAGAACACAAATATTTTGGTGACTTAGATTTTAGTTGAAATTGAAGAAGAGAAACAATGAAGCAAATCAAACATCCAGTTGGATCAACGGTTGAACCCAAAAGGAAGGCTGGTGAGGTTATGGTGGCATATAAGATATAGGCTATCTTCTACCCCATCACTACAACGTTGGCAGTATTTATCACAGAAGCAGTGCAGAGTGATAAGCAGGATCATTAGTGTTTTTTAGAACACTGGGCATGAAATGAAGGAGCGAAACTGAGAAATGAACTTTTATGCTCTGCATCAGAGCATATCTTTTTCACTCAGACTGTTCTTCCAATAGGCATCAGTGTGTTACATGTGCAGGTGGCTGCTTTTTATGTATCAGAAGTTATCTTGGATGGTGATATATGCTAATTTTTAAGAAATCAATTGCTCTTGTGAGCTTGATTCTGAAAAACGCTATTGATTTCGGGGCTTAAACATTTGGGAATTTGATAAGACTGTTTTGTAGAATAAATGGGTGGCCCTTTCAGTTTGTTTTTTTCTGATTGATGTCCAAAATTTTCTATCCTGTTCAGACATGCATTAGCAAGCAGTACACCAACCATTTTGCAATCTGAACTGGAGCAAGAACTGCCATGGATACTCTGTAAACATGTACTGTTGAATTTAGTTTTGTAGTGCGATTTATTTTATGTGCTCTTCATTTATATTCTGAGTTTTATAGTTTCTCAGACCTCTTAATATCTGTGATGGTTCTTCGCTCTTTGTGGTCTTGGCAGCCATAGACCTCGAAGGATTTTATGAAGGAATGGTAACTGCCATTGTGCCATTTTACTGATGAGCAAACTCCAGGGCTGGAAGTGACCCTCTGGAGGTCTGCGGGGGAATTGAGCCTTCCTCAAAACTTCTGGCTGTAATTACTGAATGAAAAATATTTGTAACTGTTTAAAGTACACACACGTACATTGTAGGAGATGTAGTAATCTCACTGGAATTATTCTGCATGCCTGGAAGTCAAAGAAGCCAGAGTGCCTGCAGATTGTTCACATTTGTGTGTGACTAGGTGTGCATGCACTTAATCAGTAGAAATGGGGTGTTGGTCTAAGGAAAGTTGCCATGGGACCCTGACTATCCATACATTAGAGCTTATCTATATACTACATATATATTAAATATGCTTAGTAATGTTTACAATTTGAACTGGAACAGTATTAGCCTTCGTGAAATGGGAATCCATGGCTGAAAGCAATGTGATGTATATGATGTTTAGCCCCTTCAATGTGTTACAGTAGGACTCACCTCTGTGCTGCTGGGATATAACGTGGGTTGTGCGTACACCCATCTTTGGCCTCATTTAGCATTTTCATTTCTTGTGCCTTCACGGTGAAAATGTTTCTATTTCAAATTTTTAATGAAATACTCTGCTAGGAAATACCTGTTTTAAGGGTTAATAGTATGGATCATTCTGCAGTGCAGAAATAGTTAAATCAGCAATTAGTGCTACCCGATTACTTGACATATTTTAGTGATATTACTATACAAGTATATGTTGGCTACAGTCAGAGTCAGGACATCTCTTTAGTGTTATCCATAAAATATTTTGATATGATAAAGCTGGTTGAACTACAAAGAAAAGTGTAAGCCATGTGAACAGCTCATTAATTAAATTAACATAATTACTAACAGATTCATCAATATCTGCGAAGCCTTGAAAATTTATATATCTTGTTTCTTTCAGCTCGTGCTTTTACTTCCAAAAACATACTTCCAAACATAGCATGATGTCACTTGCTGTCTTATTTGATGATACGGTGCCAAACTCTTTTTTTTTTCTTTTTCTTTTTTTTTAATATACAGATCAGCAGTATTTCTAGCAACACAATGCTTATCACAGTCTTAAGTTATTTTTACAAAATGTGCTTTGGTTACTTGCCTTCCTGAAGAAGAGGATGGCTTGTGGGTTTATGTTATATTTATTATTCTGCTGTTGGGATGAATAGAAGAGAGCATAGTATAAACTCACTGATTCATATTAGTGGAAGAACTGATTACGGATTGTATTTAAAACATAATATTATTTTATATAAATTATAGTAAATGTAATTATTTTCAAGTTACAGGCATATTATACTGGAAGGGAATTTTATGGGAAGGTTGACTTTGGTCTCTAAATGCATTGCCTTCATCACTGTTGAAGTGGTCACATTACAAACATGTTTTATTTAAATATGATTCATTAAGTGTCCAAATGAGGGCGAGGTCCGGTCCTATGCATTTCACAAGGAATAGTCCCATAGAGATCTACACAAGATTAACCTTGGTGAGAGTTGCTTTTGTGAGCAAAGACATAACAAAAATCTTTCTTCCAGATGTAGAAGAAAAGAATCAATAGGAACATGGACTTTGGATTTTTTTTTTCATTTCTCATGCTTTCATGTTTATGTTGATATAGTCAATGAACCTATGTAGACCAAAGTTCTGAAAATGGCAGAAATATTTCTGGAAAAGTTAAAGCCCTTGGAACACTTTTGTTCTTCATTGTACATCTTTGTTTTCCCAACTTCACATTCTCTCATGAGATACAAAGAAGATCACTGGATAACGGTGTCTCATCTAGGGTTAGAAAAACTTATTTTGCTTAAAAATTTATGTGGAAGAAAAGAGGAATAATTTTGAGAATTTTTCTGCCCATACATTGGAAGTTCTTGACTTGAGAAGAATAGATGCCTCTAGAGTGTATTCTTTTTGTGAAAATATTAAATACATATTTTTAAAACTGGAGGAAAAAAAAGCATCTATATGTATTCTGCTGAAAACTTATGCAATCAGACACAATGTATGAAAGAATAATAAATTCAAATAATTTTTAGCAGCTGTAGTATCAAAATTGGATGTTTCCTTCAGGTTATATCATAATCATAGAGACAGGTTGTATTTTGATCTTATGTTTTGCCCAATGTGATTTTTGTTCATATTATATACAGCAGTCTTTTTTGTCTATGCACTTACTGTGTTTAAACCTTATTTCGCTGATGTGTTACCTGCACAGAATTTACCTATCCTATTTTTGCGTACAGTTTGACTGGCCATTGCTGTTTATGTAACAATTTTATATAGCCTTATATGCAATAACAACTAACCTCTCACAGTGTGAACACACTCAAAAAGAAGCACTCTCATTAATGATGAGATTAATCCTGAGCAGCAAATAGAGCTTTATGTGTCAGTCCCAAGAAAAAATACTATCTGAATTCATTTGTATAATATACAGATAATAAGAGATTAGTGCATCTGTTCCAAAGAGCCTGACCTTCAAACCATTAGCTCTGCAAGATTCAAGCACTATGGTGTAATCCTGGTATAAAAGGCAAGTTTGTTTTACTTTTTTTATTTTATGATCTTCATCCTTGAGCTAATATATATATTGAAATCTATGGAAGGATGTGGTACGACTTGGCTTGATTTATTCTGTGCTAAGACACAGACAGAATTTACTCTAAAAGGCAAGTTTCTGTTTAACCAATACTAAACCTCTGTTTAACCAGTGGTAAGCCTACGACCATGAAAATAAAGTTTGTTTATTTTATTTTCACTTTGTGGCATGTACTCTGGTGATCATCTTTTTATATGCTATCTGCAAGTAAATTCAGTCTTGAAATCTGGGGTTCAAACTGACTATTTTAGACTTTTTTATTTGCTTTTATGATGTGGATTTTGATGTTTCCCTTCATACAGAGTTGTTTAAGTTTCTGCTATCATTTTTCCTTTTATATGGTGCTGATACTCATATGCAGTTTTTGTTTTTCCACTTTATAATTTTAAGATGGTTTTCGTTGCTGCATTTGGAATAAGCTTGTCAGTGCTCTTTATATCAGAACAGTAAGAAAATTGAAATCTTAGTCTCTGCTTTTGCATAATATAGAGAGATACAAATTGCTGTTAAATAATTTGAAGGTATTTACTTCATACTGTACTTTAATGCCAGTTCTTAATAGCATATGTGAAACAATATTTTCAGGTATGGTGTTATTTCAGGAAATGTGTATTTGATCATTGAACTTCCTAAAATGCCTTCACAATTGCATTTAAAAAAAAAATCTAGTGCAAGTAGTTCTGTGGTTTAGTTGGTGTAAAGGTTTGGAAGAGTTTTCATTTCAGAAATCACTAGAGGTCTTGGGAGATTGTTCCCTGTTTTTCTATAAAAGCATGCAGTATTAGCACTATTTCATTTACTTTTTCCTGCTCACCCCGCCTTGTGTTCGCAAGAGCTTTAAAATGCAGTAAATACTTGCAGTCTGCTTGCATTAATTGACTTTAACTCAAATAGTCACGGATGTTCATTTATAATATCTAACTAATTCTCTTTTATGATTATATTTTTCTTAGCTTTGTAACATGTTTGTAACAGATGAATTACACAAGTCAACTATCTTTGTAGTGAAAATTTTGCAAAATTTAGCAGAAAACACTACAACCCTTCTGCTTGTGTTAGTACACTGACTTCCATTAGTACCTTTACATTGACTGTTGTCTCTTCTCCCTTGCCTTTGATAAAGGAAACTGCTTCCTCACTAAGTTTTCAACCCAATAAGGAGAGCTGAGCGGACTGAGAAAAGGGCAGCTACGTGGGGCTGTGAAAATAACCTGAATGCATTTTTAATGGCAAAAAAAAAAAAAAAAAAGGTGTTGTAAAAAATCCTGATTCTCACATTTCTCCCTCCCTTGCACAGTAGTAAAAGCAATACTGATTTTGTGGCAACTTCATTATGCTGGTGTCTGTATATAGTGCAGTTGAACCGTTCCATTTTGTCAATAGTTTTCTTCTGTGCCTGTTTGATGGAAGACACCGAACAGCAATACTGGATGCAAACCTTACTGTTTCTTAGAAGGGTTATTCCAGAGCGCTTGTTTGGGAACTTTGGCTGAACGATCTGTCTCTAAGCTGAGTCTCTGTGTACAGTTGTCCACTTCCAATAATATAAACACAAGGGGAACAATTATATCTTGCAGTTATGCAGTGTTTATCTAGCACAGATCCAGTGCCCGACTCTGTAGGTGTTTTTACATAGTAGCTGTTGTAAGTAATATAAAATTATTTTGTGGCTGTTACCTGGGTCAGCCTCAAATATGAAGAGTAGGTCTTTACATCATCACAACATAGCTTGCTTGGGACTTTCCATTGGCACAATTCAAACAGTACTCAAAGGCAATACGAAATAAATTGACAAACAGTCTAAACCTTAATATAGGTGCCTTGGCTGAAGAAGAGCGTTGCTCTGCTTTTTGCTGCAACTTTAGAATGGTCACTGATGATGATAGAAGTGATTTGCAAACGGTGCTGATCTGGAACAGCAGGTCAAACAGCTATCAAGAAATATAAGAAATGATTTTTCCTGGGACTGGGAGGAAAGGCTGTGACCAAAATGGGTTCCACAGATGGTTTCGGTGAACATACAGCATGAAAGCCTTCCCGCCATTTTTATTTAAACCTCAGTTTCTCCCAGGCTTACTGGCTTCAAGCAAGAACCTACATGAGAGAAAGCATCCTGCGTACTTGACACGAGTTGAGCACTTTGTATAAATCTGCTGGATATTAACACTGCAAATGACAGCCTGGGCTTGGGGTCCCTGCCATGCACATGCAGAAGGCATGACTCAGAAAGGTGACACGCACACATCGGCGTTAGCAGCAATAGCATTGCATTCCTGCAGCGCCATTGTATGGGCATTGCATTGTTCTGACCTCTGAAAAGTGACTTTTTACAGAACAAGAAAGTACAGATTGCTTCAAGTATTACACCATGTAGGAAATCTGTACCTATGCAATGAAAATAACTGGAAGTTTCTGCTGGGGTGTGGCATGAGATGTACAGCATCTCATATACAGGATTTTGCAGCTGTTAGGAACCTATACAGTACCTGCAACTATAAGTAATGATAAGTGTTCATTAGCTGAAAGATACTATATAATTCATGTCACTTTTCTTGTTACTCACTTTACAACACTTTAAATCATCAGAATTTTACTGTAAAAAATGCTTCAAATTGCATGAAGGCAGATTTAGATTAGATTTCAGGAACAATTTCTTCAGGAAAGTGGTCAAACATTGGAACAGGTTACCCAGGGAAGTGGGGTAGTTCCATCCCTAGATTCGTTTACAAGGTGTATGAATGTGGCACTTAGGGGCACACTTTAGCAGTAGACTTATAGGGTGAGGTGGGTGGTTGGACCTGTAAAATCACAGGCCTTTTCCAACCTAAATGATTCTAAGATTCTATGGCAACTTCACATAATCATCATCTCTCTAGTGAGAGAAACTTACTGCATGTATGTTACTGTTTTTTTTTCATTTTTTGCCCATTATAATAATTCTTGAAATAGCCTTTTTATATTTTGTTGTTGTTGTTTGGTTGGTTGTTTGGTTCTTTTGGGGTGTTTTTTTGTTTTGTTTTGTTTTTTTTGACTCATTTCCTTTTCCTCTTTCTCTTATCTTTGGTCATCCTAATATTGTGGTTATGTACAGTAGGTTGGATATCTTCCTTTCTTTGTAAAAGGGATTGAGCACATCAGTCTCTGTAATGCTTGACTACCAAGTTTTCAAAAGTGTTTAAATGAATAGATTCTTAACTACTTGCAAGAGAAAAATGTATTACATTTTTGGAATTGAATATCAGATAAACTGAACAATTTGACGTGGAAATAACTACATGGTAATGTCTGTTTCCTTAAAATGAAGTGTAAAGGTGAAAGGAATAATTCAGTGGTGAAGTTCTATTCTTATAATACATGTAGGCACTTAGGAGGCAGCGAATAACTCTGGAGTGCCCCTCTCAGTAACATCACTAAGGCTTTTCTGCAGTGTAACTGTACATTAGTACTGATGGTGCTTTCTTAGTTTCAGTCTTTTGGTCGGTTCTGTACTGAAATTCATATAGAATGAGTCAAAACCTCCATGACAAAGAAATGCATTTCTGGGTTTATCTGACTTTCCTCATCCAGTTCTGTACAACAACAAGAAAAAAATGCATCAAACAAGGTTGCCAAGAATATTTTGTACTCCTCTCTACTTGCACATCGCTAGAAAATACACAGCTGAGTGAATTTTTGAACTTTGGGCAATATATTATGAAATGCTTGCTGGCAGGTAGTTCAGTACTTTTTTGCTGCAAGGCCCTGTAATGTAATCACAGTTGTAAAAGGAACTTGTGAGTGAAGCAACTTGATCATTCCTCGCAGTGCTGCGGTGCCAAGGGGCTGGAAGAGAGGGAGAGGCAACTCCAGAGATTGTTCTACGCAGGAACAGCACAAGATATTTAAACAAAGGTGAAGCTACTCTAGATACTGGGTGCTTGCTAAGGATTATATTGCAGCCAATCCTTTATTTTGCTTAAACCAGAGGTAAGCCTGTATTCTCTGTGTGTTACTGTGATGAACCTATATAGCACTTTCATTTAGCAGCGTGTGTTAAGCTGTGGTAATAGCTTTGCAATGAAAAAAAGCCTATGTCAGTTTGCTATTCCATTGATTTGGTAGGCTGGAAATGTTCTCTAAAGGCAGGTTACTAATGTTTTTGAAAGGAAATGTAATGCTGACCTGGAAATGCTGATAGTGGTGAAATAAAATTTGAAGGACTTGAAACAAGTTTGGACTTGTTTGCAGTCCAAACAACTCAAACTGCAGGAAAGATGCAGAATATGGACATTGGTTATGAAGGTGGTAATTGTCATGAGTAAAAGGAGAGGGCTGTAATGTGTCCTGGTTAGCATTTTGTGTTGTTAAATTAGGGCTGACTTATTCAGAAACTAATCAGTTGCACAAAAAAAGCATGTAACATAATTTTTCCTAGAAGATGCTTTGGTACCAGTGGTTTTGACAAACATTTCCACTGAAAGCTCATATGAAAACTATTAAAATAAGTGGGCTTTGGGTTTTCATTACTTTTTTCACATATTTCTCAAGAAACTGCTTGAAAATAGATAGCAATAGTAAGCTTTCTTGTTAGTGGTGTCTTATAAATTGGCTGTAGCTGATACTCTCTGGTAAGATACTGTCTTTTAACCTTATATTGCCATTTTGTGATTAGAATGATCAATGCCAAAGTGTTTGTAATTATGATGACCCTTATTTTAAAAAATCTCACATTCACTACAATTGAAATTACAGCACATAACTGGAAACTACTTCCGGACTTTATACTGTTATTTAAATATGTTTAAATCCTTAAGGGAGTATGATTTTGTTTTAGTTTATCTGAAGTCTCTCTTCTGCTTTCTTCTGAACTACAGTTTCATTCTCCCTTTCTGTATTACTGGCAGCTGTGTCCCAAGACCCTTTCAGTGGGCAGATGATTTCTTTCTGCCATATGCCAATTCTCTTCTAGGAGCTGGCTGGTCTTAAGCAAGGGAGGCAATGTGTTTTGCTGTAAAAATGTTAATGTTGAAGTGCAAACAGTTCTCTGAGCTTCTTTCTTCTTCCATGTCTTTCCTTTCCAGAGTGACTACTCAAGGGTATATAAAAAACAAGTACTTGAAATTTTATAAACTGTTTATATAGTAAATAATTTGTTGAAAATGTGACTTGTTTATGTTACTGATTTAATTTATAAAGTTTTAAGAGTTGAAGAACTGGGCATATGTGTGCCTATTATTGGATCCATTTACATGTTCTGATTTTATATAGCACTTTTCATACATGTGAACAAGGTAATTAAGATGCTGTTACTTCTGTATGTTTATAAAGTGTTATTGCAATCCCAGCAGTGAAAGCTCATTATCATATATCATCACTGATTGCCTCATTTTGGCTTGTCAGACAGTAGCTCATTTCACCTCATTTGTGTATGGACAAAACTATTAATTTGGAAATCTTTGGACAAAAAATACCAGTAATTTAAGAAGTCATAGCTGATCTTCTGAAGATGTTTCTTAAGATACAAGTGCCCTGGTTAGACTCGGTAATTTGGTTATTTTCCCAACATGGGAAAATCATATTTCTAAAGATTATCGTACATAGCCACATGCTTGGTTTCACATTATTTTTAGTAAATAAGCCTAACACCATCTTAAGGAGGAAGATTTTCAAAAACAGTTGCATAAATTTCTAAGGCCATTATCAGGTAATAAATCATGGCCTGATTTTTCAAGTTCTTGTTTACTTTTATTTTGAACATGGATGTGCAGGCCAACAATATGGCCACAACCCAGCCAGGCTGCAGTCAGACCTGGCTTGGAACTGTAGTCCTTTTAGGCTTTCTTCCTCATGCCCAAGAGCATGCTTGAAACCTTGAATTGCCCTTGAGTCAGGCAGTGGTATTATCAGCACCTGGCTTGTAATCACTTCCTTTAGTGGATTGAGCAATGGTGCATGCTTTGCTTTCTTTAGTGTTCTTTTGAATAGGTCATCAGTTTTACATACTACATACTCATGTCTTCTTTGTTTTTTTGGTGCTATCTAACTAGTTGTTCTCAGGTGAGATTCTTAAGGTGTCTCTTTCACCATCAGTAGTACAAATATCCATGTCATTTTTTTTTGTCCTACAGAGATCTGTTAAAGCATCCTATTGACTAAGTCACAAAGTTTGTGTCCCCAAATGTCCCATGGCATCAACTATACACTTTTACATTGCACCATAAAAGCTTAATTCCAGCGGGCTGTGTGATATCTCCGTTAGATATTCTCAGACTTTTTTTATATTGAAAAAAGGGCGAAAATGGCAGTTTTGTTTACGGGCACATACATAGACCATAGAGAGCCTGGACAACGGTGATGCACTGAGCAGTCATGACTCTACAGGGATACAGGTGATACAAGCTGTTTGTCTTTGCATTGTTCTCTCTGAATTGGATGCCTGTAGAAATGTAAATCTAGCCTTGAAATATCTTTAGTAGGCCATCCTGTTTCTATAGGTATTATCACTGACTCTTTCTTGCTAATATAGTTCTGTTGTCAGTAGCATTTTTTTCCCTTGGGTGCTATGTTTGGAGGTGATTTAAAAGTACAGAAATTGGAATACGTCAATTGCATTAACATTTTTCTTGTTGGAGTAAAAAATCACTATAAACTCTATTTATAAGATGTAGAATGAACCAGCAAATGCCACATGCTCCTTGGTGTGTTGTAGCAGGGCAGCTACAACAGGGCTGATAATGAATGGCAAAAAGTGTGCAAGCCAAGTATGTCTTACAGCTACAGATGACTGTTTTATGATCCTTTTGCATTTGTTATCAAACCTGCAAAAATGTTTATCACAATTGCTCTGTAATCGTTTTTCTCTAGCTTATACCTGTTAAACTATGTGTTTGTGTGAGTGGTATTTATGCACATTAATCTGCATTTCTGCTCAAAGAAAGCCTTACACAATAGACAGAGTGGATAGAATTATACAGCACATTTTGGAATTCATTTTTCCCCTAGATGGTATTCAGTATAGAGACAGTTTATCTTCAGTCTGCACAATGAGTATAATGCAATTTATACAGTGCAGGCAAATAACTGTCACGTATTATAAAATTTAACTGTACATATCAAACTAATACAAATCAGCATCAGGACCAAGTGCTCTCCAATAAATATTCAGACAAGAGTAGAAAATCTTCTCAGTGTATCACAGCGTAGATATTGAACTTAAATTTTTAATGAACTTCTACTGTTGATGTAAAGACAGGGTTCCAAAGCTATATGCAGAACTGCTAGCCTGAATACAATACAAGACAAAAATGATAGTGGAGAAAAGTACACATTACAAGGAGCCAGAGAAACACTGGTAGTTGATCAGATCCCACACCTCATTGTGCAGTCAATCCAGGACTGGAAGCTGCACCCCAGAGTGACTCTGCATTACCTGACCCCCTCCAGAAATAGTAGAAGGTCCCAGCTCAGCTCTGCTTTAACCACCTCATGCCGTGCAGAACAAGGCTTTCCTGAGAAGGTTACCAGAGTGTGCTGCTGAGATAAATTGTTCTCATTTCTTCTTGTGCTGCAGTAGGCATTAAAAAAATAGAAAATAAAAAAACCCACAATGTGCATAACTGACCTTTGTAAAACTTTAAAAACCCATGAAATGTGTGTTTCAGTTCTTAGTCCTGGGCAAAAGCAGTTCTCTTTATGCCATAAAATTCATGCATTTTGCCATTCTGTCTTGGGTGACTTTTATGTTATATTTTATTGTACTGCAGAATATTAAGATTGAGATTGTAAAATAAAATCTGAACAATGACGCTTGTTTTCCTAAGTAACACTGCAGATATTGGTAACAGTTACAGGAGGAGGCAAAGATTTTTTTTTTTTCCTAATCTTCAACCAAAAAAAAAAAAAAAGAGTTGATGGGGAAAACAAGAAGTGAAATCCAGAACAGTAAGGCAGAGAGAAGCAACTTTAAAAGCATTCAGAAGCAGACAATCTGATATATATGGCACAGTCAGATGAAACTGTGGGTTTGTGCAAGGATTTGTCCTGCACAGTCTATGCATTTAACATCTGTGATGCTAAGAAGCATGTTCAAGCAGCAACATGAATTTTATCTATGGTAATATTAAATTACTCTTACATGAAAAACCACTTGCAATTTTCAGTCTCCACTGTGCTCTAAGCTAAAATCACGGGGGCTTTTTTGTTTGTTTGTTTTTTAATTTAGTCAGTGGAAAAGAAATGCGTATAGTTATTATTTCTATGAATCTGCTTTTTATTATACTTTCCAAGCAAACTGTCTCTCATTAATGGATTTCCACATTCACCATGTTGTTCAGGTGGCCTGAATCAGCATCTCTCTCCTTGCCTTGTGCCAAGGTCATGATAGTCTTGTTCCTTTAGTGTCTCATCACTCAAGTTTTGTGAGCCATAAATATTCACAGGCATTTCCATTCAGATGCTTGCTTTTCAGGCTCTACTGTATTTTATCTTTCCGGTCATGCTGTCTGATCTGGCTGGCTGCAGTAAACATTGCAGGGTTTAAACTATATAATCTGACCTGCTCTGTGGGAACAGATGGAAACAGAGACACTTTCAGAGAAGAGAGAAGTAAAAGACAACATGGGTGGCAAATACATACCTACTGGAAATACGAGAATTCTTCATCGTAAGAGTCTGCTTGTGGGTTTTATATCTTAGACTGTCTTTTGATTATTTTTTGATGCTCATTGTATGTTTCAGCATTGGCATGCTAGAATATAGGTGTGCACATTATCTGTTGGTTTTTTTTGTTGTTGTTTTTTAAGGTAAAGCATAGGTTCAAAATGTTGTATTATGCTTTCCTATATTTCGAGTCACTTAAGTTTTATGAAGTACCCTCTACAGCCAGCTACATTGTCTGGGAGTAGATCCTGCTCTACCTCATCTAGCCCAGTCTTCTCCATGATTCAAGGCATTGAATAATGCATTTTTAGCTCACCAAGCACTGGAAATTTGGATGTGTTGCAACAAAAGCACTCAGGAAAACCACAGAACTGTTGTCCTCAAAAGGGAGTAAAAGGTCTGTGGCTCTATGTAGGTAGCTGATTTCTTCCACTGAGAGGCATTTATTTCCCTGCTTCTGGATGGCCATAATTAAACAACCACTCAAATAGAAAGTTTACAAGAAAAACCGCAGCCTTTTTTGATGCGACAGTGTCTCTTCTTCACTCTGTATACAAATTCTTTTTTGTTTTGGCCATGTTATCCATCTTCTCTGATAGCACCAAAGAGATGATAAGCCTTGGAGAGGAAGAGCTGCTCTATCCTGTGGGATTTCTCCCTGCTCTGCACCAGTTCTGAAGACCCAAAGAGCAAAGGACAGCAATCTGCCAGAAAGTTGAAGCTATGGTGGGGCTACAAGATTTCTGGCTTCTGTCTGAAGTGTGACGAAAATCTGTCATAGCCAAACGTCAACAATGTCTGCGTGAAATAGGAACGTGAAAAAGTTTTCAGTCTCTGTAGCAGGAGAAGATGGAAGAAGAATTTTTTTTTCGAGGTATTCCTGAAAGCAGAATGCAGAAAGAAAATAGAAACTTCGCAGACAGTGAATGAACGTATGACTTAAATGAAGAGGAAAATGCAGGAGAAGGTTTCTGCATTTGTTCACGTGAAACCTTGTCGTATCTACTGCTTCTTGAGAGATCAGTGTTACCCATTGAATGAGAGGCTGAGTTAAAAGAAAATGAGGAGGGCACTGAACTGAAGGCAACACAGATTTCTGTGTTACGTAGAGACTTTGGTAGAAGTCTTTCAGTTAAAGATTATTAAACAATTGCCATTCTTTGAAAGCATAAGATTTGGAGTAGAATTCATTGTAAATTGGCTGTTACATCTGGAGCTCGGAACTGTGCCTGGAAGGGACTGGAAGCTCTCCCTGCTCCAAGATGACCTGGAAGCTTACAAGTGGAACTCAAAGGATTTTAAATTTAAATTTAAAAATTCTGTGGTGAAAACTTTTCCAAACATATCGAGCTGCTCAATGATTTCATGAAATGCACTTTGTAGCATTCATTTGCAAACTCAAGTTCTGTGGACTTCATAGTCTTCCAAAGGGATTCCTAAAAGATTATTCTGCTTAGAAATTATGTAGCACTCACTAATTACTTTGTGGTGAAAATGTTATTATGTTTTTGATACGAAGTGTTTTAGTGCTTAACATTTTCCTGTTGAATGCACGAAGAATTTTGTTTCTTCTTTTTTCCTGAGACAGTCATTAATTTGTATTCCCCTAACCTAATGTGGTGATGTATATCTTACCAAGTTTATGGTTAACATGCACTATCAGAGTCATCCTGTCTACTTTCTAGTTGTATGAAGATTAATAATAGCACATTAATAGAGGGTGTCAGCCCTTTTAACGAGAAACCATGACCAGTTTTCAGCTGAAGAAGAGACGTTGCATTACTTCTGTTGCAGAAAACTGCAAGGAAAGGCTTTGTGCTAGACTGTCATTCTAACTAACACTTTTTTTACTTCTCTCTGCTTTCAGAGGCTGGCAATAAGAAGCTAAAGAGCACGATACAAAGAAGCACAGAGACAGGAATGGCTGCAGAAATGAGAAGTCGTATGGTTCGACAGCCAAGTCGAGAATCCACTGATGGCAGCATAAATAGTTACAGCTCTGAGGGCAAGTAAGTGGCATTAAAAGTGCAGTAATGTAAGAAAAACCTCTTGTCTTTTAAAGAAAGCTTGGGATGTGAACAGAGGTCCCAGCTTGGGCTGAGGGGATAGGTATGTGTGTAGATTCTTCTTCTTGAGAAAATGTTAGCAAAACTAAACAATTCAGGGCATGTAATATGTTGAAGATCGAGATTGAAAGAGGACTTCTTTGGGTTTCACATTTTCCCTGCTATCCTGTGAGACATTTTGTTCATCAAAAGAGAACTGAATTCAGACTGCATTATTCAAAACAAAACTCGTCTTTGAGTTGTGTTTGGATTAACTTGGAGTTAAACTTCAGATGTTGTGTGTAAATCCCTGTGATATGAAACTGTGTTCAGTAGTACTGTATACAAAGAGAGTTTAGTTTGGACTTGGTCCAAGTCTCTTATTGAGAATTGTAAAACCAGACTTCAACCGCACCATCAGCTAAAACCGTGCACACAACTGTGGGTAAATGGGCAGCTGTTTTCATTCACTGCTGAATGACTGAGCCTCTAGGAAAGGATAACAAAAGCCAGTTAGACACAAAAGTGTGAATAAATACTGTAGCATCCCTACAGATACCAATAGGACTGTAGCTTGTGTGCAAAGGCTCAGTGGTCACCAGAGAATTCTTACAAGTTGTCCCGTGCAAAAGTGAAAACTGAAGGTATGGAATTCTGTTTTACAGACCAGATAAAAAATGGACAATAGTGACTTCTTTGGCTTTGTCTTTTTAAATGCTTACACTATTACACAACTGATAGTTTTTAAGAGGGATGAAGAGCCAGTCAGCCATGATGGTGGCAAGGAGAAGTGTAAAGGTGCAATTACTCCATCATCAGATGATAGGGCACTACCTTTGCCCTTCAGCATTCCATCTTCCTATCCTTCATCTCTCTACAATAAACTGCCAGTCTGAAAGGCTCCACTCACCATGGCAATGAAGAATTCCTCCTTTAAGGGACTGGAGACTGGCCTATTTTTCTGGTGAGCAGTACTGAAGAGATGGGAGCCCCGCACTGATAAAATTACAAAGGCTTCTGGTTGATTCCTGATCATCAGGATGCCTGCGGTTTGTTCCCTGACTCAGTTTGCAATTGACCTTAACCTTAACCACTGTCCCTGGTCTCTATATCCCTATTCCAGTCCCTGGCAAGAGAAAAGTGACAGTGAGGCTAGTGAAGTGAGAACAACAGTGATATTTAACAGAGGCTCTAAAGGGAAGCTGAGGGTAATGGTCCAAAGAAGGCAGATAACAAAACTCAGGTTAAAAAGTTAAATATAGTTTGTTGCAATGAAGGACAAAAAACAAGCGAGAAACTGTTCCTAGCAGCTGCAGGAGTGGTGAGTAGTGCCACTGAGGGAAGAAGCAGACTGGATGGTTTGACAAGCATAGCATGAGGCTTGAACCTGAATCTTGGAGTTAGGTTACTGCCAGTATTGGGAGGCTAATGGCTGAACTGGAAGCTTCTAACGTTCTTTTTCTCCTCCACCTAAAGAAAACTTAAATAAGATTTCTTTAAACTTCTGTGAAAATCTCATCTTTTGGTAAATCAAAGTTTTCTAATGAAAAGCACTGTGCTGATATTTTCTGGTCAGTTTTAGTTACAGACAGTCAATGTCTTTATGCAAACATTATGAGAGCAGTTAGTCTTGAAGAGAGGAATGGACTTTTTGTAGCCCACTAACTGTGGCTTGCTGTGAATTGTATGTATCATATAAATCTTATATCTGGAAAACAAAGCTTTTCACACTAGATACTTTAAATAGGAAATTTTGTTACTTTTTTATTGAGTCTAACTGTAAATTTCCTTTGGGAGAAATAGATGCAGAATGGTGGATAGCCTACTGGGTAAGATGCTATCCAGACTTAGTTCAGACTCCATTCTTCTGTTCCTGCTGACTGTGATGGGGAAGCTGAAGCTGACTTTCCCCACTAAGGATTATTCTTCCTCTGAATTTTTTCACTTCTTTGTTTTATTATTGTTTGGAGAATGCATATGCGTTCGAAAGAAAGCAGTTTGGAAATGCACATATAGTCTGTGTGAATGCAGTTCAGTCCTGAAATAGGGTGGACATTAGGTTTAGGTCTCATCCCCACTAGTATTATGTGCCAGCGTATGGCTTCAGCTGCAACAATCAGTGCATTTAATGTTTGCATTGCTTTTCCTTGTTTATCCTAACTGATGCAGATGACATTTGGATATGTCTATCAGTACAAAATTGTATTAAAAATTAAATCAGGAATGTAAATTAATATTAATTCAGAAATGTAAAGTAATAGGCCTCTGCATTTCATGACACTGCAGAACATTTTGTGGTTGCACATTCTGTGCTGCTTGCCTTGTGTAAGAAGTATTTTGCAGGGAAATACTGTATGGCAATGGAAATTAATCCTGATTTTATGCTTAATCTGCTTTTACTTTCTTTCAGCTTAATATTTCCTGGGGTGCGGCTGGGCGCTGACAGTCAGTTCAGTGATTTCCTTGATGGACTTGGACCTGCACAATTAGTAGGCCGACAAACGCTAGCAACTCCTGCCATGGGTAAGAATATTATGTTATATGTTAGATAATACTAAAACGGTACCTATCAAACTCACTGCTAGACTGCAGCACCAAAAAGGCTTTTATGAAGTGGCTTCCTTCACTGTAAACACGAAAATCCTGTACCTGGTCACTGGTGTTCCTACTGGTATTTCTAGCATGCTTGCATCCAGAATGAGTTGAGAAACAATATTGCTGCAGATGTTAAGTGTCTGTTAATCTCACTTGCAGTTTGAAGATCGACGTTGCACTTTCCTTCACACTGGGCATTATTGTGAGTTCTCCAATCACTGTGAAATCTCAGCTGTTCAGTATTTATATTTGATCACCGCAGATTATACTGGATTTGAAGACAGTTTCTTGCCAAACTCTGCACTTGTCCAAGCTTGGTTCATCCCGAAGTAACCCCAGAACTTGAAATTTCTACCCATATCTGCAATGCCCAGTTATCAGTTATTGATAAAGCCAGTGTTTCTAATGACAAAATTCTTTTCTACAGCAGTTGTCTGGATCTATCTGCAATTTTCTCAGTACTCCAAACCAGACTCCACTCCACTCCAGTCTGGATAACCCTATATTAGTGTTAGCTGTATCTTGATTATGAATAGGGTGTGAGTGCTGTGCATCAGCACAGTACTGTACAAATGTCTTTGGAGTGGTTTGATATCTTTTTGCTTGTACTTGGACAATTTTTAGGCATGCTTCAAATACTACATGTTTAGGATTGTAAGCGAGGAGTCCTTGATATACTCCATTAAACATGCTGGAAATGGTAAGAGCCTAGTGCTTCAGTACAGCACTCTCAGAAGTATCAGTGAGAATATTTTCTAAATTGAAGTGGCTCTGCTGGTATGAATACAGAGGTCTAAATTTCTTTCATCTTTACTTTAATCTCCTATTTTTCTGCAGATTCCTTGAGTCATGTGCATTTTCACTTGTTTGAACTGTTTTACTTACCAAGGGCTCAGGGTTCAGCCCCCAAAAAGTATTTTACCACACTTTTTACAACTTTCACATCTTCTGTATCCTGCTGCCACTGACAAATACCCGGATTGTTGCTCCCCCTTCTGGCTTCCTGTACCATATTTTTATTTGGTTGTGCGATACTGAGATGTAGTCTTAATACTGCTTCTTGGAATTTTCCTTTAAACTGTTTTTAGTGAAACACAAAACATGTTTATTCAAGCAAAGTCTGACAGGTAAAAACCTTCCCTGCTGCTCTGTTATACCTCATGTGGCAAGGTATAACCACTGCTCTTCCATTGCACAAGCTTGTGAAAATCTCATGCCCCACTTCATTTCAAAATGCTGTAATTCTAAATCTAGAACCCTCTAATTCTGTAGTTCAGGACTATCTATTTGTATTTTTTTTTAATTCAGAGTTTAAATCTCAAATATTTCCATATTCAGATGTGGCATGGATATATGGACAGTTCATTTATCAGCACTGAAGTCACAAAGCTACATGCTGTATTGATTCTAATTGATTCTAAGTGGCCTGTTAGATTTCTACCCAGCTGATTCCAGAGTAGATGGAATTATACAGGTCCAACGCTTTGAGCATCAGCCCATAGTTAAGGTAGCTTTCCATGCATTTTATTGGTCTTGGAACAAGGAGTTTCATTTTTCTGCAGGAAATGTAGTTTGTCAGATTCATGCAGGGAAACAGCAGTTAGCACAAACAGGTTTTAGCAATCTGCATTATTTCATTCACAATAAAAATAGGCATGCTGTATTGATAAAAATAGAATAATTGACACATTTATACTTCTTAGAGCTCTTTGCAGTACTCTTCTTTTGAGTTCCTGGAGGACAGGGCATCATTCTCTGAAGCTACTTTTTTTTGTGTGCCTCAACTGGTCGGTGCATTTGCCTTACACAAAGGATCTCCTCAGGCAATTGAGGTACAGAGAGTTCAAAGTGAACCTCAATCAGCAGTTCCCCTTCCTGTTAATCAGACAAGGAGACATTGCATTCCTAGCTCTTACATCTCAGCTTGGAGACAGAAATGTCCAGCTGAGGGGATTTCTGAACATGAATTTGGGTTTTAGGCTGTTGGCATTTGGGACCACTGCCAGGGAAGTGCTGCTGGGGCAGCAGTCTTGTGTAAGAAGTCATAATGAGAAATGAAAAGGATGGTGTTTATACTGAAATGTTGCTGTAAATTTGCTTGCCCCCATGGGTCACAGACCCATTTAGTTCTAGGTTAAGGACAGATAAATTTAAGGGATCGGGAGAGGTGACAAGCACACTCATGGAGCAGACCAATAGAACACTAACCTTTCTCTTTCTTATTCTCATATCTCCCAGACTGTTCTGCTTCTCTAAAATGTTCTTCTTCTCCCTCAGGTGATATCCAGATTGGCATGGTGGATAAGAAGGGCCAGTTAGAAGTAGAAGTCATTAGAGCCCGTGGCCTCACACAAAAACCTGGCTCCAAATCTACCCCAGGTAAGGGAAAAATAAACAATACGTGAACAGAAATCAGGAATATGAAATATGCTGGTGAATTGGGGATTGGAGGCTTTTTAAGCACCTTGATAGATGTAAATACATTTTATTTGCGGGGAATGTATGCATGGACATATATCCTTGTTATCAGTCAACTTCCTACCACATGCATCTGCTAATTGCATGTCACTTTTCAAGGAATTAGTTTTAGCAATTCAAAACCCATTCTGGACAGAACATCTGTAGAAGTATTCCTATGTGTTTTAGGCAAGTCATATCTCTCAGAAAGGCTTTATCAATGTACGTGAAGTCCTTTGTGTTTATTCCCCACCAAAATGAGATGAAGAGCAGGTGACTGTGCTCTGAACAAACAGCTTAGTAGACCTGCAAGTCATAGTCTTCTGTATGCTTGCATGTTATGGTAGTGCCTGTGTCAGTAATCTGTATAATGAATGAAATATCATTTTATAAGAATATTTTTAATGTCCTAGTTATTTATAGAAATCTTCATTAGGAGAGATATATAATAATTGCTACAAGCACTGCTCACTATAACAACAGGAACTCTTGTTTTAGATAGCGCTTTGGCAAAATGGTACTTTGCAACCTCCTTAGGAGCCTAAGACAAAAGAGCAGTTAGTGTCTGTGTTATCTGAATGACTTAGCTTTAAATATTCCTTTCAATGAAATATTTAAGTCTTCTGTTGTGATGTATCTCTGACCCCTACATAGTGACTCCAGCTTAACTATCAGAGACAGTTAATTCCTAGTAAAGGAAAGTGTTTTTAGAATGACAGATGAAACAGTGAAACAGAATTGTTATTAGTAACATCTTGGATCGTTAAATTTAAGGGTTATAAAAATGAAATGGGTTCCTTGTGGTCTGTGTCATTTATTTAACAAGTGTAACTGTATTCAGACTATACAACAAAGATAGCATGTCGTGTTCTTTCTACTCATCTTCCTTTTATGGCATCTGTCCTCCAGCTCAGATGTGCAACATAGAAGTTTTTAAGTCCAAACATAAAATTAATGGTGTTTTGTTTGCAGCTCCATATGTCAAAGTTTATTTATTGGAAAATGGAGCATGTATAGCAAAGAAGAAGACAAGAATTGCACGGAAGACCCTTGATCCTTTGTACCAACAGACACTAGTTTTTGATGAAAGTCCACAGGGTAAAGTCCTTCAGGTCAGTTCCTTCCAAAATCCAATTTAGGCAGTCTTTTGGTAAAGCGCTTGTATGTTTACTTAAGTTTAATTAAGATATGCAAACCCATTCCAACTCACTAAGTATTTAATTTTCTAAATATCAGCAAACACATCCTCATGGCTTGTGATTTCCGACCTGTGAAATGTCTGTCTGTATTAAACATTTCTCTTTTGTTGACTCTTGCTCCTGTCCTGCCATCAAGTTCTCTCATAAGAGGAAGCAATCATTCACCCTTAAGAAAAACATTTTCCTTACTATATACATCGTGATATACAGCAGGAGTGAGCATGGCTCTTTGAACCAGGCTGAACCTGTATCTTATGTTCTTACAGGTAATAGTCTGGGGAGACTATGGCCGAATGGATCACAAATGCTTCATGGGTGTTGCCCAGATCCTTCTGGAGGAATTGGATCTGTCCAGTGTGGTAATAGGCTGGTATAAATTATTCCCACCTTCATCACTAGTGGATCCAACCTTGACTCCCTTGACACGCAGAGCTTCCCAGTCGTCTCTGGAAAGTTCAACTGGGCCTCCCTGCATTAGGTCATAGAAGCAGGTGCTGCCTAATAAAACATCACCCAGGATAACGATTGGAACCAGATATTCACACGATCAAAAACACTGTTGGAGAGAGACAATCACTTCTGTTTTTGCTTGTAGTAGTTATCCAAAAATATGTCTGAATTGTTTGTCAAGAGACGGCTTACATTGATGGAACAAAAGTATATAACATACAGCCAAACTGTCTGTCTATCTCTGATGCTTTTAATGATTCAAAGCCAAACAAAAAAATATTACAAAAATAAAAAAGAGAGAGAGAGAGAGGGATCTTTAGATTCAAATTAAGTCAAATATGAGCCAAACTGGAAGCTCTCACTCTGTTAACAACATTGTATTTTTCACATTTTGACAGAGCCCTCAAGCAGTGTTAACTTCCTGGTGTTTCAGAAGTTTTTCTGTATTTGTTACTTCCACTAGTTTTTTGCCATGTGATTCTGCTAGTTTTGTAGGAGTCCTCACAACGCTAACAGAGACCCTTCCTTTCTTTTTCTAAACCAAACAAAAAAAAAAGGGCTGAAGCATATCTCTGTAAGCATCGTTAAAGTGTTCAGCAGCCAGTTATGATTCCAGCACGTTCAAATCATTTCTTGGTTCTGGTGCTTCAGAGTCTCCCATGTGGGAACCCAGAACAAATGACCAACCAAGGTTATATTCTTAAAAGTAACTAATCATCACAGTGCCACTTTTTCTTTGTAAAAAGCAGATATGTTTGCATTATATATACTAACTTTTATGTTTATGATGTTTTGCATGGAAGAATTTTGAAGAATTCTGCAACTAATGCTGGGGACTGGTATAAAGCAGCTTTATTCTTAATTTTGACATAGAATATGTTACTGGTAATGCAGTTTTCCTCCTAGAAATGGAGAGGGAATACTTATGTTTCTGTGTATAAATGTATATTTGACTTCCCAAAACGTTGACCAGGAATGGATTGAGCATATGACACTTTCAGCTGTACCCAGGCTTCTCTCACGTGTGTCGCTTCAGACACACCTGTCTGCCCTGGATAGAGCATGGTATGAGTTGTTCAGTGTTTCACTGGAAATTCCAGTTGAAATATTCTGCACTTACTAATGTTTTTATCAAATTTTAGTTTACATTTCTTTGAGATTGATGCAAGCACAAGGCTTGATTTTTTAACGCAAGATATCTTACTTTTTGGAGAAAAAAGTCAAATTTCAATTTGCTTTTTATTCATTTGAGTTCTTCTTGGCCTTGAAATCCCTTGTGATATCCTGTAAATGTGCTAAAAACTGCAGATTCTGCAGGTGCATTGTTATGTTTCCCCTCCTTTTACAGGCCATTCGATTTTGTGGTCACACAAATAGAGCAGCATGACTTGGAACTGTTCAAAGCTGCATGCACGTTTTGTAAAAAGAGATGAAAAAGGTTATTTAATAATGTATGTTAGTTCCACATAGGCCAGCTTGTATGTTGCATGTACTTGTACAGTTTGCTCGTAATTACAATACTGAAGTAACCAAGAAATCTAAGCCATCCATTTTTCTTATAGACATTTTGCAGGTTTTAGCCAGGCTAGGTCTGTGAGTCTGGTGCTAAATGTCTATAGATGGACTTTATTTTTTACCCTATGGAAAACGTGATGTAGTATGGACCAAATTCCTTCTAATAAATATTTTGGTGTAGATTCCTACTGTGGGGTTGTAACACATGTAGAAACTGTGTACACACTAGGTTTTAACTCATAGACATACTGCCTGCACCAAGTGAACTATTTATTATTACTCAACACGTTGGAATTACTCTGCCCATCCTTCCATAGGGCACAGATTGGTACTGCTCGACCTGCTGAGCAGGAAGAACTCAAGCATTGGTGCACTACTACTAGATCCTGTTCTGTCTTAGTGGCCAAAAACCAACTAGTTATAATTCGATAGTAACTTTCTATTCTGACCACTTGTCTTAACACTCCCCTGTGCTTTTAAATGAACTTCCAACTCATATTATGTAAACATGTTTAATAAAATTTCCTTTTCATGTCCAGTGTAGTAGTTGTGCTCTCTGTATGTTCTGAGGTTCACCTGTGATTCTGCTCGCTGCAGGACTGTGTGAAATGTGTTAAGGAACAGTAAAATGATAAGTAACTTCTATGGTTCGTTTGATCGATGTAATAGTGTATGTTGAAATCTGGGACCAGAATCTGGGGCCTGGTGAAAGTTGTGTTTGGTTGGCTGCCTTCTCACCGTGAAAGGAGCCAAACTGTGCTCTCAGTTACTGAAGCAGGCCAATTAAAGTCACTTAGCCAAATTGCAATCTGGTGAAATCTGATCAGTTTATTTGCAATGAGTGTTGCTGCACCTGCTCGCACCAGGTCAGCGGGATGGTGCATGTCAGCTCAGTGTTTGGTGTGGGCCGAGCCTTTAAGAGGTGAGAACAACTTCTTACCTTTTGCCCTTTCTAAACCCAGAAATATGCCGTTGTTCTGTCATGCCACGATGGATCCTGCTTTATAGAAACATACCTGAGAGCAGAATTTGGCACTAAATTTTGTTAGAGAATTAAAGATGATGTATGTTGTTTGATTTTAGTTTTCCATGTCCCACGGATACCTGATCACAACTGAAAAATAACATAAAGACAATATTGCCTCACTTCAAACACTTTTGTTTATTACTTTATTTAACTGAATACATGATTAAGCTATTGAAAAAAAAAAAAAAAAGAATAATTAAACATGGTAATCTCTGAACAAAAGGCATGTTATATCTCTGCTTCTGTGGGGTGGGAGTGATCTGTTTACGTATAGAATTTGTCATACCGTTGCAAAAAGACTGCTTTCATAAATCTCATGACTTAGTGTCCAGTGCTAGGAGATCTTTCCCATGCTGATCCTTATTAATAAGTAAAATTTAGCATTTCTTATTCCCCCTAGAGCATAGAAAATGTAACATCAAAAAGAGCCCAACATACTGAACTATATCATTTTTGGTGTTTCTGATGAACAGGGCTCACACATGCAAAGAATTCAGGACAGAAGCAGTAGACTGCAGTAGACAAATAAGTTACATGCTGATCTTCTTTTCCAAGGGCTGTTGCCTTTTAAAAACTCATTGCTAGTTGCTGTTAGACAGAGAGCCATCAGAACTGTTCTGAGTGGGTAGGACAATCCAGAGCTTCTTGATCTCCTTCCTATGTAATTTCCAGAATAATGATATATGCATTTTTGTTGCCTATTTTCACTGACAAATGACAGTCCCAGAAGTTGATTTCAGCCTAGGATAGAGATTTCAGATTGGTCAGCTTGGAGCAGAGAAGGCTTCAGGGTGACTTTATAGCAGCCTTCCAGTAGTTAAAGGGGGCTTACCAGAAAGATGGGGAGGGGTTGTTTATCAGGGGCTGCAGTGATAGGACAAGAGGTAATAGTTATAAACTAAAAGAGAGGAGATTTAGAATAGATCTTAGGAAGAAAATCTTCACTCAGAGGGTGATGAGGCACTGGAACAGGCTGCCCAGAGAAGTTGTGGGTGCCCAGCCCTGGAGATGTTCAAGGCCAGGCTGGATAGGGCTTTGAGAAACTGGTCCAGTGGAAGGTGCCCCTGCTCATAGCAGGGACTGGAACCAGATAATTCTTAAGTGCTCTTCCAACTCAAACCATTCTATGATTATAAGAATACTATGATTCAGTGTTTCTAAAACAAAGAAAATTTCCAAGTGGATCTTCAGTGCCTTGTTCTGTGCCTTCAGGATTCTACCAATGACAAGTGACTCATACGAAATCTGCTTCTCTATTATGGCTGCTTTCTGCTTCTAAGGAGTTGTAGCTCCACTGTCCATAGCCCACTTCACTCCATGAAAGAAGAACTGTGTGCCTCATCCTCTTCTTTTGCCATAAATGAAGAAATTCATCCCAGACAACAAAATTGTTCTTTCTTTAAAGCTACTGGTATTCCCTGTATGTTACTACAGTATAATTCTGCTAACACAGAATAAAGTAATTTGCAATAAAGCAGATTGTTGTAAAAGGACGTGGTTTCTCAAATCAGGAGGTGAGTCCTCTGACCATCTCATGTGATTAAGAATGCCACCAAAGTCTACCAAGTATAACAAGGTTCTTGATTAATTCCTTATTTCCAGGTCTGCCAAGTCTCTCTAGGAGGAAAACAAATCATAGAATGGTTTGGATTGGGAGCACCATTTAGTTCAACCTCTCTGCCATGGACAGGGGCACCTACTAGATCAAGTTGCTCACATCACGTAAGTATTTTCTCAGGTTCTGTGTGGATGACTCTGTATGCTCAGAATTGTTAAATGCCATGGTTGTGAAGGGTATATGTTGCAGGCATGTCATGTAGATCTATGTTCTGAGTTTATGATCCAAGTTTGTCCTACCTGAGGTGCCAGATATAGGAAGAGAAGCTGCTCCCACTCCTTCAAGAGCATACATGCTGACAGTGATCTAGCTCCTGAAAGCACAAACAGGTGTCTAATGAAATGACCCTTTGTGGGGTATTTTCTAGAAGCGAGCATGCTTTGAAGACGTAATTGTGTATTAGAACATAAAATCTTGGACATTCTGCCTTATTGAGTCAAAGTGTCTAAAGCTAGACACTAGCAGCAACTGGGGGAGAGGGTAAAAAGTTGACAGAATCCATAGACTACAATATTGCAATTCAGGTAAAGCAAATATTACAGATCTGTACTCACCTGTCTCTTCTAATACAAGAAATGAATCCTTAAGAGCTGAGTTTTTTAGAGATTTCAGCAGCTGTCTGGTCTGTTAAAATGAGTCAGTCAACTAAGGCTTTCACAGAATCCCATGGGTGGCCTCAGAGAAAATTACCTTGAAAAAGAAGTTATGAGCAGCAGTTCATTACTATCGTGTTCCTAGGACAACTAGGAATTACTCATTCTGATTGCTTTTCTTTCACGTATTTTACAATTATGAAGTCCTTCTAAAGTACAGTTAGGAATCAGTATTGGCCCACTTGGTAAAACGGTGGATACACAGTGAAAGACTTTGTGATATCACTGTCTGCACGTCTGCATGGATTTTTAGTATATCTGCAACAATTCATTTAGTTGAAGAGTCTTTTTCACTTTTTCTTCTCATTTATATCAGCGGGATGCAGGTTTCTGGGTGACTTTGAGAACCCAGGTCTCTGTACCCGGATTTTGTGATGATTCAATTCCATATTTCAGAGATATCATATATATATGGAAAGAGCAGAATTTACACATGGAAAAAATAGTTGTGAGGTGCTCAGATACTGAAATGATATAACTGTCACATTTTCCTGTCCTTTTTTTCACTGGAAAGTATCAGGAAGCAACATCCTCCACACTAAACTTCGTTACATTTCAGCTACAGACAGAATTCCTGAGCTACACACCTAAGCAGGATACTGCTGTTTTCTTCAATTTGTGCAATCCTCTATTCAGAAAGTCACAGAATCACAGAATGGACAGGGTTGGAAGGGACCTCAAGGATCATGAATCTTCAACCTCCCTGACACATGCAGGGCCACCAACCTCCCCATTTAATACTAGACCAGGCTGCCCAAGGCCCCATCCAACCTGGCCTTGAACGCCTCCAGGGACGGGGCATCCACAACCTCTCTGGGCAGCCTGTGCCAGCACCTCACCACTCTCTCTGTAAAGAACTTTCCCCCTGACATCCAACCTAAATCTCCCCTCCCTCAACTTAAAACCATTTCCCCTTGTCCTGCAGTTGTCAACCCAAAGAGTTGATTGAAAGTCACTTGTGCAGATGATGTTTCGTGCCCCAGTATCACACTCTCCAGGCATCACTTTTACCTCTGTATTTCCACTTTGTCTTTAGTCACTGTTGTCTGGTCTTACTTGCCTAGGCTGTTTGGTGACAGATCTAAACAGAATAATGTTGTATATGCCACAGCACTCACTGGTAGAATCACAGAATCATAGATACTGGAAGGGACCTTTGGTGATCATCAAGTCTAACCCGCTTGCTAAAGCAGGTACTCTACAATTTGTCCAGGTGGGAAAGTGTCCAGGCAGACTTTGAATATCTCCAGAGAAGGAGATTCCACATTCCTGGGCAGCCTGTTCCAATGTTCTGTCACCCTCATTGTAAAGAAGTTTTTCCTCATGTTGGTATGGAACTTTGTATGTTCCGCTTTCTGCCCATTGCCCCTTGTCTTATCGCTGTGCACCACTGAAAAGACCCCGTCCTCATCCACTTGACTCCAACCCATTAGATATTTATAAGCATTGAAGAGATCTCTTCTCAAGACTGGACAGTCCCAGGTCACTCAGCCATTCCTTATAAGAGCTATGCTCCAGGCCCCTCATTGTCTCTGTGGCCCTCCACAGAACTCTCTTTACAAATCCCCCTTCTTTCTTGGACTGAGGAGCCCAGAACTGGACACAGCAGACATTTAGACTAATGTGACCTCACTAGGACAGAGTAGAGGGGGAGGATCACCTCCCTTGACCTGCTGGCCACGCACTTTTTAGTGCACCCTAGGATCCCATTGGCCCTCTTGGCCACAAGGGCATACAGCTGGCTCATGGCCAACCTGTTGTCCACTAGGACACCCAGGTTCTTCTCTGCAGAGCTCCTTTCCAGCCCCTAACCTGTACAGGTGTGTGCAGTTATTCCTCCCCAGGTGCAGAACTGCAGTTGCCTTTGATGAACCTCGCAAGTTCCTGTCCACCCAGCTTTCCATGCTGTCCTAGTCTTGCTGAATGGCAGCACAGCCTTCTGTGTGCCATTCACTCCTCCCAGCTTTGTATCATCAGCAAACTTGCTGAGGGTGAAATCCATCCTTTCAATCCAGGTCACTGAGAAGAAGCTGAACAAGATCAGACCCAGCACTGATCCCGCTAGTTACAGGCCTCCAACCATTCTATATACCATTGATCCCAACCCTCTGAGTTCTGCCATTCAGCCAGTTCTCAATCCACCTCACTGTCCACTTGTGTGTCCCATACCTCCTACTGAGTGTCAAAAGCCATGTTGAAGTCAAGGTACACAACAGACACTGCTCTAGCCCCATCTACTCAGCCAGTGATGACATCATGGAAGGCCACCAGATTGGTCAAGCAAGATTTCCCTGTGGTGAATCCATGTTGACTACTCCTAATAACCTTCTTTTCCTTCATTTGCTAGAAGATGGAATCATCCCATAATCATACAGTTTGCATAATCATACAGAGTTCAGTAAGACAGTTCTAGGTGCTTTAAGAAATCTTGTCGCACTATTGATCCTCCCAAAATCAAGATTTGCAAATCTAACAAATATTGTAAAACAAAACAAAACAAAACAAAAAGAGGAAATAAGTTTTAGTACACATATTTACAGACTGCAGAAACGCTGTCCATAGGCAGTGTGAACATGACAATGTTACACTAGCACATAAGAATAAAGACCAATTATTATTTGCATTAATGCAAAAAGTGAGGGAAGGTCAGGAGGGGGATTGTTTTCTAAATATTTAGTTACTAAGTGGTATCTATTAGAAGCCAGGAGCAGCAACCTCCACTTCTCCTGCTGCTCCTTAGAGCAAGAGGGTCCCAAGAACTTCAGCCTCCAGTTTTAGGAACTGCAGTGTTTCTCCCATGGTGACAGTATCAGACTAAGCCACCAATCCCTTGAATGCACAGGAATGAACAGACAGCACAAAAGAAAATAATGACAACTACAGTAAAAAGGCAGGGCTTCAAAACAATTTGCATGCCAACCCTGTTTAGGTTGTGAATGACTGAAAATGCAGCTGTCACTGAATAACATACAGAAGAGTCTGAAGTTAAAACAAGTTTCTAGATATCCCTCTTACCCTTCAGGTTAGGTGGGCTGGATGTCTGTGGGTGACTGATGCTATGGAGTTTTGAACAAAAATGAACCTTCTGTAAATGGGAGCTTTGGTATATACAGCTTGTCCAAGCTTTTCTCTTTGGAGATGATCTGTTGCTTGCAATAACTGCGAGCTTAATTTCAAGGGGATGTATGGGGTGTATTTAATTTTAAGCTCAGAGCTGCATTGCGGAAGATAAAAGTTGTATCAGCCCTTGTGAAGCCCTGGCTAGGATGGTAAAGCAGTCAGGTGCTCTGTAATGGGTTACCAATGTGCCAGATCTGGAGATCTTCAGAGAGGATGGGGGTAAGATTTTGAGGAGCATAGTGAGAGAGAAGGGAAGGAAGAAAATGGTGCCTCTGTTCACTTGGGGAAATTAAGAACACTCATGGAAAAAGAAAAAAAAAAAAAAAGAAAGAAAGAAAGAAAGAAAAAAAACACTGCAAGACATACCCGTTCAGGTCCTGTCTTTTCAACTGAGAGCTTCAAAAAGAAGTGTAGTGGCTGAGGAAATTTGGGCCAACCCCTGAAAAGCCTTGCAGATATCAGTGGGTGTCTGCCTAGTTGGTCAAAGGATGTGGCCCAAGTTCAGTATCTCAGTATGGGCAACAGAATCTCTGGTGGCTACAGTACATCTTTTTGAAAAAAAAAAAAAAAAAGATGAGATGATGTGTCATTTTCCTCTCTGATAAAACTCTGCAGGAGTTAAGGAGAAGAGGAAAACAAAGTTGGTGACACAAATAATCTTCAACTTGTTTTACATCCAGTCTCAGATGGCATGTAGTGGTTGTAATTGCTGGGAATAGGGATTATTCTATGGATATGCGTGAGGGTATGAGGGCCCTACAGAGAGAGCCAGGTAGGCTGGATCAATGGGCTGAGGCCAAGTGCCTTGTCCTGCACTTCGGTCACAACAACCTCATGCATCACTCCAGGCTTGAGGCATAGTGGCTGTGAAGCTGCACAGGGGGAAAGGATTTGGATGTGTTACATGCAGCTGGCTGGACATGAGCCAGCAGGGTGCTCAGGTAGCCAAGGCCAATGGGATTCTGGTTTGTATCAGAAATAGTGCAGCCAGCAGGAACAGGGGGGTGATTGTCCCCCTGTACTCAGGTCTGGTGCAGCTTCACCTCAAGTACTGTGTTCAATCTTGGGCCTCTCACTACAAGAAAGACATTGAGGCCCTGGGGTGTGTCCAGAGTGGGGCAACAAAGCTGTTGAGAGGTCTGGAGCACAAGTCTTATGGGGAGCAGTTGAGGGAACTGGGATTGTTCAGTCTGGAGAAGAGCTCAGGGAGATCCTCTTTCTCACTACAGCTAAGCACACTATCTGCTCTCCTACAGGAGGCCAGACGTTCTGGTTTCCTCCTCTCACCCTTCCCTGCCCATTGCACCTAAAAGGCAGTTTGGTGCAGTTTGGTACCTGCTACCAGCTCTCAGTTGCTCTTCTCAGGTGCTGCAATGGAGCTCTTAATTCCCAAGCCTCTTGGTGGAACAGGCTAGAATTACCAAACCATTCATGTTAAAAGCCAAAACAAAACAACTCAGGCCTTTGGCATTTCTTCTGTGCATTAAAAGATAAAAAGGAGAAAACAATTTTCATTGTTCATTGGTTTGAAACAGCATCAAATTGCATTCCCACCAGAGGCTGTGGCTGTGCTGTCTATATAACCCTTACATTTCTTTATACAAACAGCCTTCCTTGCTAGATTTCTGTTATGTCATTCAAATCCTCCATAAAACAAATCCCCACATGTAAATGAGCAGAAAGAGACACGTTTCCATGGCTGTGAGCAGCTCCTCAGGGCTTAACCTCCCACTCCTTTTGTTCCCGAGGCCGCTATCTCCCGCAGCACTAATCTCAGCCTTGTTCTCCCATTCCCTGTTGTCCGATACCGCCTCACAGCAGCGTCTGCCGTCTCCAGGGAGCACCTGTTGGATTTGGTAACGATTCCTCCCGATGCGTTCCTGGGGCACCGGCAGGCCGCATGGGGGCGCCGCAGCGCCGCGGGCCGCGCGGAGCCAACGCCGCCGCTTCGCCCTGAGCCCGCCGCTCCCCCGGTCGCCGCCGGGGGGCGCTCCCGCACCGCGGGAGGAACCCGGCCGAAGGAGGAGCTGCTGAGCTCGGCCGGGCTGCGGGAGTGATGGGCTCGGCGGGCCGCAGCTCTGCGCCCCCTTGGTCTCGTCTGGTTGAGGTTGACGGCCAGCGTGGGCCTGTCCTGGCCTTGGGATACGCACCTGTGCCACCGCCAGCCAGTGTTGTGAAGCCTGGTGTGCAGCATGGCAGGAATCACAGAGGTCTCCACTTTAACGTGGAAAAACTCACATCTGTTATATTAGACGCTTTTGTATGGAAAAAAAAAATAGTGTTTTTTTTTTTCCATGTGTTGAATGTGTATTTGCAGCTGAAGTGAAGCTCTGCAATTGCTGGCTGTGTCTGTTTGCTGGTTTCAAGTTATGGCTATCCAAGCAGTCCCAAACTTTTGAAGTAAGAAAATATGAGGAGTGGCAGAGGAAACTGGAAATGTTTAGTCTGGACAAGAGGAGGCTCAAGGGGACCTTATAGCTCTCTACATCTGCCTAAATGGAGGTTGGGGCGAGGTGGGGGTTGGCCTCTTCTCCTACCTAATAGGACGACAGGGAATGCCCTCAAGTTGCACCAAGGAAGTTTCAGTTTGGATATTGGGAAACATTTTTTCCCTGAAAGAGTGGTAATACTTTGGAACAGGAAGCTGGTGGAGTCGCTGTCTTTGGAGGTGTTTAAGAAAAAGGTAGATGTAGCACTTAGGGTCATGGTTTAGTGGGCAGTGTTGATGGTAAGTAGGTGGTGTGACTAGGTGATCTTAGAGATCTTTTCCAACCATAATGATTCCATGATTCTCTGAAGGGGAATTGTTAATGCATGAAAAGAAATGGTGATTGTATTTACCAGTCTTCCTTGTTTCAGTATGGACTGTGGACTCACATAAATCCATACGGTTCCACTAAGCAATGTTAAAAATAGTCCCCATTGGCAGTGACTGATCTGAGAGATCCACGTCAGGCTGCTGTATGGTGGAATGACAATCCTTATTTTGTTTTCTGAGCACAGCTTTTGCTGTTAAACTGTTGTGAACCTTCACTTCACCTTTGTCACTTTCCTATCAAACTGAGCGTTAGATACATCAGGAGAATTTCTCCAACTGAATTTCATCCAACTGAAGCTGGGAATTACACAGAAGTGTTTTCTTGGTCCCTTCTAACTATGGTGGTGTTTTAATTACAAATGAGCCAATTAAGGTCTTCATGCCTTTAGCTCTCCCACATCCTCAAACTCAGGTTTTCTGGGATTAGGGCTCCAGCTGACCAAGCATGGAGAGTCTCACAGCTCAGCCACCAGTTATCAGACACAGTGTAAGTGCAAGGGCTGAGCCCTGAGCCCAGTGCTAGAGCTTCACTGCCCCAATCACAGGGTTGAAAAACAGATGGCCATGTTTTAGGGTTGGTACCCAGTTGTTAGGAATCAAAGGGGAATCCAGCCAGAAGAATGGCACTCACCTGGGTATGACTGAGAGCTTGATGCACAGTACTGGAGCTTCAGAAACACACTTTGTTGTTCCCTGATAGTGACAGCTGTACTTTGGAAAAGAGGATCTGGTAAATGAGGGAAGTGATCACTCAACATAGCAGAAATTGCACAGAAGTCTGCAACTGTAAAAACTATCAGCTCTCAAATTAGTTAGCAGGGCAGGACAGATGCACTTTGTGGCACTAGGTCAAAGCACAAAGCTTCCTAAATTTAATCTTGCTTATCAACTTCTGCCTCTTGAAGTTCCCACTGTGCAAGACATCCCTGAACCAGTCAGAACCACCAGAAGGTGTTCCTGGCATTTTCCCCCAAGCGCCTGGAGAAGACGCTGTTCCAGAGGACATGAGTGGTATATCCTTATTTCCTGGCAACGCGTGGTTGCCAGAAAAGCTTCTTGAGATTAACTGGGGGTTGGCATAGTTTGCAGCAGCCTTTAACGTGCTGTAACGTGCTCTGAGATGAGGACAGCTGCAGGCAACTCTTGCTTCTTTTGAACTCTGCGCCAGTCCGCTGTGCACATGCTGCCCTTCAGCAATGCAGCACAATGGCGGGCAGACAACAGAAGGCCTTGCCTGCAAGCTGGAGCCTCCGGTTGGGAAGCCCTCTCACTTCCTTGTGAGCAGGGTAGGAGAAGGCCTGCTGTGCTGGCTTTGTGTGTATGCAGACAAGATTCGGCAGGGCACGTTTGCCGAAATTGACACTGGACCAAGCCCTTCAGATGCACATTCCTGAACCCACTCCTCCCCTTTAGGGCATTTTATACTAGCCACTCCCAGGTTTCCTTCCCCTCTCTTTAATTACCTTTTGGTAGCAATCATCTTTGTCTGTATGTATATATGCTAATACTAGGAGGGCTGTCAGTGCAGCTTTGCAGCCCAATCTTTTCCAACATGATTGTGGCTTCGGGCTGTGGCTTTTTTCCAGTGCTTAAATGCACCACCTGTGGCTATTGGGTGAGGACAAGGATTTGCATTTTTCTTGCACACAAAAAAAGGAAATGCATTCTCCCTCTCCACAGATGCCACAACCACAACTGTGCTGCTGAACAGGCTTCTGTTGCTGGCAGGGAGAGCAAGGCAAGAGAAAACTCGGGAGTCACCCTTCACCTTCTGTCACTGCAATTCCTCCATCACAGACCTCTAGATACCAGTCCCACTGTGGGGACTGCAGCCCTACGGCCAATAAAAGAGATAAGAGCTATCATTGCCCTTCACTAATGGTCACTAATGGCAATCTGAGGAAACTCCTCCTTCAGAATCCACAATATGTTGGAGATAATGGTCCTACTCTTGTAATATCCTGCTGGAGGCTGGCTGTGGTGAAAGAGGCTGGGAGTGCAGAGACTCAAACCGTTAACTTCTAGCATGGTTCAGAATGAGCTGCCCATGCTACAGGCATGACTCAGAGCCCAGAAAGGTGTTTGGGATCTGTGATGATAATATGAAGTGGTCAAACCCTTGGGAAATGCTTTAAGCTCTGAGATGGTTCTTGTCTCCAAATGTGAGTTAATTTTTGGCGGATGCAAAATTTCCTGGTTGAAAATTAAACTTAGCAGCTGAGCATACCTTGCTTTCTTGCTGTTTTGTTGATTGTTTTTAATTCTTATGTGATTTTTTTTTTTTTTTTTTTGGTATCTTTGCAAGTTTCAGAAGGATTGAAAAGACATGGAAATGCTAACGGGTGTTTTGGCTCATTCTACCGTGTAGAGCTTCTCTGTGCCAAAGTGCTAGTTACCTAGGAAACTGCTGTAGAATTGGATTTGGATAGATGTGTTGTCAACTGCAAATGAGTAGAGTGGCTTTTCAAGAGGTGGGAAAGAGTGTAAAATGCATTGAAAATTAGAATGCCTGTAACATGATTTCTAGGTAAGATGGTGGTCATATATTTTTGACTGGCATTTTGTAGGCACACTGACAACTGCACAAAAGGGATTGCAGATGGAGTGTACAACCATGCTTTGGTATCTGAACTTAAATGCCCTTGTGTTTGTAAGCTGGGTAGGCTTTAGTCTAAATGTCAGACCCAGAGTGTTTGCGAAGAATAGTACAAAGGCTGCCATTAAGCATTTTGCCCATTTGATTAAAACAACCTGTCTAGAGATTTGAACTACAGCACAGTATGGCCATTTATGAAAAAAGAGAGACTGATGGAACATGTTTAATGATGGAGACACATCTAAGGACTTATGCAATGAAAAAAAATGTGACTGCAGAGCCTTTCCTGGAAATCACTATTAATGAGCCATCTCCAATACAGCAGCAGAAAGTGAGAAACAAATAAAGGCTTCAGTCTGGGGGAATTACAGTTATGTCTGTCAGTTCTGCTGCAAAGGCCAAATCTGCGAGTGCCATCTTGTCCCAAGGGAGTCAATACTTGTGGTCCACAGCTGAAAAAAAAATGAGCAAAGCAGTGGGGCTTACTTGGTAAAAGTAGATCTCCAACAGGTCCTCCTGTTTTTCCCCCTAAAACATATGCAGGGCTAGCTTTCAGACTTGCACTGAACACCAATTTCCTAAAAAAAAGTATTTCTCCTAAAAAAATGCACTTCAAATGCAAAGTCAGTATTCATGTTATCACAGGTGTCATCAGTTGGCACAGCTGCACATAATCTTCAAAGTTTTTTTTTTTTTTTTTTTCCTTGCTAAGCAGGTGAGGAGTTTCCAGTCTTGCAAAGGTGAATTGTGCTGCTTCTTTTGGGTTAGGTGAGTGCACCAGCTGAGAAGAAGGCCAAGGCAGGGCACTGCCCTTCCTGCTCTGGAGGCAGAAGTAGGCAGAACCTACTTTCAGAAGCACGTCTGTGGTGCCTCTGCATCTCTAATGCTCCTTGCATTTCACTTTGCAGGTGCTTCTCTCCTCCCAGCGGTCTAAAACAAGTGCCAAAGGCATGAAGCCTGACCTCAGAGTTGCGTTGCTTTTTCTGTTGAGTGCTGCTGAGGCTCTGTCTTTAAGGCAGGATAGGTCCCTTAAAGCTGCCTGCAGTCTTTTTGATCTGCTCCTGTCTGGCTGACATAAACTGCAGGGCTAAAACAAATTACCCTGTGGATGTACCACTACTGCCCTGATCTGCTTTGCTGCCAGGAAACCAGGTTGCGTGGTCCAAACCTCTGCTGCTGCACTGGAGGTAGACACCAGAGTTTGAGAGAAGCTGTGATATCTTGGGTCTTTTATCTGCTGTTTATAAGAATACAGGCACCCAAGATCACTATTGCTTAGACAATGTCTTTAACAACATTTACGCTGGAGATCAGCCAAAGCCTATAAAACTGCAGGCTGCTGGGCCTGGAGGTAGTTGCACTATTGTCCAGCACATCCAAAATTTCTTTCTGGCCTCTACTTTTAGAAAGGAGCTGATCTCCTGTCCAGACACAGACACTCTTCCTCGCTGCTCAAGTCCAGACTCACAAATGTCTACGTGCACACAAACCTAAGCAGACTCCTCCATTTCAGACCCATCTGTAACCTGTATAATGAATAATGTATAACGAATTTTGTGGTCTACATGTTTATTAAGTGACTCAGTATTTCCAGTGGAGATTTTGTGCTCATGTTTTACTCACGTCGCAAAACCCACTCACTCTTTTATTATCCCTAGCAGCAGTAGGCGATAATAAATTATACAACTGCAGATGACGGTAACTATATCAACAAACAAATTGTATTGGTTTTCAGTGTGAGTTTAAAGCTCCATTTATTGGTTGCACAGACTCTGAAGAAGGAATCTGGGAATGCTGCTGCTGTTTTTAAACATTCTTGCAGGACTGTAATCCAAGCCTTTCTTGACAAGTCTCTAAAGGAGATTTTGCTTAATGTGTACCTCAGCTTCTACATACGGGAGAGGAATTTGCATATGTAAGAGAAGGGGAAGAAATATAGCTTACGCAATAGCGACAGTTCCCACAATTCCCATTTGCTTCTGCGTGAAGGAGATGAAAGATAAAACAAGCTTGGGTGTGGAATTCAAATCTAATCCCCCTCAACTGCACATCCAGAGACACATTCATACCCCCTGGAAAACAAAGGCTTGTAACAAAACGTCAATCAGCAGTGTAGCTACAGCCCATGCATCAAAAAAAGCTCGCACCTTCCCCAAGTTTTTCTGAATCCCATTGTAAACATAGTAAGTTGCTCAATGAATTTGCAGACTGTGGGAAGATGTGAGCATATGCAGTAGCAGCCATTTTGAGACAGCCACTGTGGTCAAGGATTGATTTTTTTATGGAAGCAGGCGTAGCTTCATTTGTAAATTACACTATCCTTTCTGCAAGGAGTAAAGACACTGTTTATAGAGAAAATCATTTCAAAGGAGGGCATATGATAGAGGTGTACATCAGCAACAAGCCAGAACACTTAGAGATGTGTGACTGTGGCTCACCAGCTGCTCCACATGCTGAGTTCTTGGTTGGATGGAAAATTTTCCCTCACTTTTTGCCTATGCTCTGTGGCCATGCACTCAAGACCAGGTGTACCTGGATCAGGGTTGCAGATCCTTGCCTGCTGGTGCTGGATGGGGCATACCTGGTTAGGGAAATAGGTAAAAGTGAGGCTTGCAGTGAAAGGAGATGGCCTGTAGGCTCTCTGAAGGTCAGGTTTTGCTCTGAACTCCCCAGCATAGTGTTTTGCAGCCCTGTGAGTCTGGAATCATCTGGAGCAATCAAGAGCTGGCTAAGCTGCAGCCTGAAAGAAGCCTCCTGGTCCATACAGGGCTGACTAGCTCTACTTTGAACTAAGCTGTCAGTCACCACCCTGACATGCCTTATGGGCTCCAGATTGCCCATAAGTTCAGTTTAGGCTGACATGAGCCTTTTCTGTTTGCTCCTTTTGTGGTTATTCTCAGGGGCTGTGCAGGAGCCTCCTGCTAGCGGAACTGGGGAGTCTACAACCCAGGCTCCCTACAAACTCTCACCGAAGGTGATTGAACTGAGCCCCCTTGTAACTGCTATGGGGACCTGGCGGCAGAGCTGCATATTTCAATTAGAATTGATTGTTAAAGGTATTCTTGGAGCTTGACACTTTTTGACGCCGAGAGCTTGAGGCCAGACCTTTGAGCATTTCCTCTTGCAACATCACCAATCTTTACATGAATAAATGAGACCAGTTACAGACATAAGTCAGTTCTTGTTACTTGGACGTCTCTTTTTCACAGTCTGTATATTCCTCAGTACCTTTATTGAAATAACAGCTGGTCTCTATTAAGCCAGCAGTCAGTCAGGACAATACAGGCTGTCCCCCTCTTGGGCTTTTATAAGAATTTGGTTGTGTTACACACATTGCTAGTTAACTGTAAAGCTAAAATGAAGAAAAAAGTTATGAAGTGTCATTAACTTAGATTCAGACTGCAAAAAACTATTCTCCAAATAAAGACAGCATGCTAGGAAATCAAAGCATATTCAAAATGGCTCCCACTTTAACATCTGCTGTGTGCTTGTCCATTTTAAAATTTAAATTGCTAATTATTCACTCAAACAGTCTGCAGTGTTCTCTTCATTTTGTTGTCAGCCAAGCATCATTCTTCTCTTCTAGAGGACACAGAGGTAAGCTTTATCTAGGTTGAAGCAACTCACTTTATTCTGATGAAGATTTTGCTCCTTTTGCATTCCCATCATCTTGTTATTTTTTCCCTGTCTTGGAACACTTGTTATCTTGCAAACACCTTTATCCTATCAAAAGTGCAAGATTTAAATTTTGTGCAGCAGGTGACAGTTAAAACAACTTGACAGCCACAGAGACAATTAAAATGTATTACTGGATTCTCTCACCAGAACAAGGTGCCCAAGGCCACTGTGGTGAACGTATCACCAAACCAGACAGGGTTTTTGCAGCAGGCTGGAACAGGAGCACTTGCTTCCTTGGCAGTCCTCCTGCTTCCTTCAGGCATGCTGAGCTCCCTGGCTTTGCTAATGTCTTCCAGCTGAAGTGCAGTGATCACATTACTGCTGTTCTCCATCTCAAGCAGAGGAGGTTGCTTCATGCTTAATTGAAATTATTTTGTTTTGTGTATGGGTATGTACAGTCAGGCTTTTTTTTTTTTTTTTTCCCTTATATCCAGTTCCCATATGCTGAGAAAATCCAGAAGTTAACATCTGAGTAAATTACACCACAGTATATGAATAAACATAATGATAATTACACACTGGAACAGGTTGCCCAAGGAGGTTGTGGATGCCCCATTCCTGGAGGCATTCAAGGCCAGGCTGGATGTGGCTCTGAGCAGCCTGGTCTGGTGATTAGTGACCCTGCACATAGCAGGGTGGTTGAAACTAGATGATCTTTGAGGTCCTTTTCATCCCAGGGCATTCTATGATTCTATGATAATATATTAGAAATAATATATGCATTTGCCTTAATTTCATAGCAACGTCTCTATTAGGAACACAGTATGTTGACAAGTTGAAGTGTGGTAATTATACAGGTAAATATAAATAAGGAATTTTATGGGCATCCTGGGTTTTCAGATATATCCTGCCTTCTCTTCATGTGTTCTTTACTCTGGATCCTCTTTTCTGAAATTCCCATTTGCTATATTCCTCCTTCAGGGATTCTAGAAGCAAGGGAATTGCTCAGAGACACGGAAAGTTACTCTTTCTTATTACAGTAATGTCATGTAAATATATTCTACATCCTCAGCCTCTCATGTAAATAGAGCTGGGCATGCTATCTTTACATTCCAAGGCTGCTGTTATTAAAACATCTCAATCAAACATATGCATTCGTCTGTGCAGAAATGGCCTTGCTCATTTGCTTTTGGGTGGAAAAAGAACAAGCTTGTGTTAAGTGGGTAAGAGCCTGGGGAAGGACCAGAGCCCCAGACCAAGTGCACAAAGTAAAACACCCTCTTTCAGAGTATGTCTTTACTGGATGGGAAAAAAAGATCTATCTTCACAATCTAAGTTCACTAACCCGATTTCAAAGAGCTGTGAATACTGCGTTGATTGATTAGTTTTTACTTGGGTCAGCAGCACATGTTCAAACCTTGTAGCAAACCTGATACTTTAACCTGGGTGCACATAATGGGCTCTGGAGAAAAAAGGGCAGATTCTGCCTCTCTGAGTGTACTGGTGTTGGAAAGCCCAAATGACATGAGGCTGCTGACACCTCGGTCAGGATGTTTAACCACTACACGCTTTCTTCATGATGCCGCTGTTTAGAAGTACTCAGTGTCACTGTTCCCAGAGCAGCAGTGAAATTCCTGTCAGTTTACAGGTGGGCACTTTTGGAAGCAGTGTCTACTCTCCCGCTTTTTTGGCAGCTTTGAACAGGAAATGTGGGATTGATGTGCCCAGATCTGGGCTCCTGCTGTAGGGTATCTGCTGTAGCAGGGGGGTTGGACGCAATGATTTCTTGAGGTCCATTTCAACCCCTGCAATTCTGTCATTCTGTGATTTGGGTTGAAAAAGGACTCTTCCCCTGTAGTAAAATTTAGAGTATTGCATTTCACTATAGTTAGTTAAATGCTGTGTGAGAGGCAACTAATTCCGTTCATCAATTTCCTTCTGAAGTATTAAGACGGGCCAGAAGGCTATATGAATTCCTTTTTAAGCCCTCCCTGGTTCTTCAAGCACTGAGCAGACAGGTTACTAGAGGTTCTGGAGCACTGATCTCTTTTGTGATTTTGCTCTTGCGAAAACACTTTGCTCCCCTTTAAAATAAAAGTGTTAAAAATGATAACAAACTGCAAAATCAAGAGAGTGAAGACATACTGTACTGCCAGTGAGGCTAAGCCATGACCATGCCACAATAGTACACTTTAATCTTAACATATCAAGTTCAAAATCCAAAGATTAGCTACACTGCTATATATCTCTTACTGAGAAAGTTTCCATTTCCTTTTTGACAAGTATGAATGTCTGTTACTGGCACTGTGAGTATGTGCCTTTTTTTCAAGCCAACACTGTTTGTAAAATTCCTTTAGAAAAATTACTTAGTGTAGGAGTTAACCCCTTGCTAGCTTGAACTGAGAAGTTCGTGGTTCAAATCACTTCTCCTCTACAACATTGCTGTACTCAAACTGATTTTTCAAATTGGCAGCTTATGTAATTCGGGGACATATTTTCTGACCTCTGTGCCATATTCTGCATATACTGTGCCTACTGGCGTTCCTCATCCTGTAAGCAAATTGTGTTTGTTTTCTCTCCTCTTCATCCACGCTCTTGAAAACGTTGTTTTATAGCCAAGGTTCTACAGAGTTAGATACTCATTAGATACCAGCTATGCTGGTGCCAAGATATATCTATTGCCTGAAAATATCAGTGTCTGAAGGGTTTGATTTTCTCTCTTTGCTGTGATTAAATACTGTGCAGATGGAGCTATGGATTCGTTTATAATAATTATGATTTTTTTCTTGATCTTCCTCTCTATTTTTTACTTGTTGTGGAATTTTATGGCTCTTTTAGCTTCCTACTTTTGTTAGGTTGCTTGTCGGCTACAATCTTATGTAATGGTAGGTCATCTACTCAAGAATGACTTAGATATAACATTCTGCCAAGGTAGCTATAAAGCTGCTGTCCATTTAAAACCTCTTTTTTTGTGTGTGGTAGTATGTTTCAAACTAGTTTGAAATTTAAAAAATTATAGTAGTTAAGATTTGTGTGTGTGTGGATTTTTTTCTTTAAATGGATAACTTCAAAGTTCAAAGAGAATCATCTCATCAAGTGTTTTTATGAAGATTTTCTTGTTCTTTGAGTAGCAGGACCACGTATGTCCCAGGATGAGCTCTGAGATGGGTTGTGCTGCAGGAGCAGAGCTTCACAAGTTTCTGCTGCAAGCACCAGTAGCTTTGGTAATAAATGACAATAATCTCAGGAAGCCGCCCATGCAAAAGACTTTTTGTGGCTTAAATGCTGCCACTGAACAGAAAGAGAATGTTTATTTAATGACCAAACTGGCTTGTCCTCAGATATGCCATTTTGTCTTCATAAATTTTGGGAAGAATCCAGAGAATGTTGCCAAGGGCAACCACTGCATCTTGAAGAACTGGAAACAAAGTACAGGAAGAAAATTGAATGAAGATTCCTTAAAGGTCTTTATCCAGTGTACTCAGTGCCTTGTAGGTAAACACATGTTACAACTACCACAGTTATACCTCATCAGGCCGTGGCCTTGGGACATTAAATGTCAAGAAAACTTAACCTACACACTGAGTATCCTTTTCCAGTTGACATACCTGTATCAGTCACTGGTAATGGGCTTCAGCTGTTACAAATAACTCCACTGAGCCTCACAGGTACCTCACAGGGACATCTGCCTCACCCACTCTCCTGCACTCCTTTAGTCCTTTGAGGGTTTTCTCCTCGCCCTCCTGTATCTGCAATCACCTTCCTAAGGAGACGGCTTATTTGCCTCCCTCTGTCCTCCCAGTGATGCCACACACCTTACTCTGAGGAGGGATGGGTGAGCAGAGGCTCCTGTAATGACTGCTTACTAATGTATTCTACAAACATTGTCATCTTGAGTCAAACTTATCCAAGGGTGGCTAAAAGGTGATTTCATCTGTAATCCTGAGAAATTGGTCTAAATTTCACTAAGGACTGGAAAGAGCCATCACACATGGAGGAAAACTCATGCACATGTTGATGCCAGAGTGATGGCTAAAGGGTCATCCAGGTGAGAATTAAATGACCATGTTTGTATATCTGATATCATTTGTATATCTGATCCCTCTTATCTTTTGTCAGTAACAGCGATGCACGCACACGCACACACACACAAAAAGCACATAGCATGGAGCTGACAGCTATTTTAATGAATGACCTTTTTGGGAGGGTGAAAGTCAGAGATATTGCTCCTACCCAGTACTATGACTAGATCCTCCTTCTAGAGGATGGATGACTGTTTCCCTGCGAAGGAATCAGTCTATAACTCAGTTTCAAGCTCTGCTACATTTGAGATAGTTTGGCTCTATGGCTTGCTGTTGAGGCTCATCCCTATTCAAAAAATTATTCCAGAATTATTTTCCCATACTTGGGCAGCTATATTGGCTGACAGCTCCAATCTCTCTCCCCAGAGCAAATTCTCTGAATTCATGCAGCTTGAGTGACCTTTTCAGTTCACAGCAGTGACTAAGATTTCCAGCATTTGTGCAGGCTTTGTAATTAGATATATATGTCTACGTACATCTATATGTATTTGTATACATATCTAGCATGTACGCCTGTATGTATAAAAAGACTGTTTAGAATTTTAGCTCTTGTGTTCCCAAGCTCTGTGCCTGTACAATTTATGGAAACTCTGGCAAAAGTCAGAAAGCAACAAGAGTATTTTATATTCACTCAGTGCATCTACTGGGGCATGGCTCTAAGAGCCTGCAGCTATTTAAACACTTGCTGTAAAGGCAGTGACTAAGTGGTTTGCTGGATTAGGATTTTAGTCAGGCTGTAAATTTTTAGAGATTGGGTCTGGGTTTGCCTGATTTTGTGCACAAGCAATAGATTTTGGTCCCTAAGAGCTGTCTCCAAAGGGGTAATTAGAACTGCTCCAAGAACTGAAAAAATAGACTGAAAATTGCTGAATTGTTTAGCTTCCAGTTTAATTTGGTGATTTTTTCCAGCCAGCTTCTCAAATAATAAAAGCAATAACTACTACTTAAAAAAAAAAAATTCTTCTTTGCTAGCCTTCGTTGTCAAATGTTTGAAATAAACTCTCTGATGTCTAGTGGCAGAGAAAGCTTTAGGGTCTGTTACAGTTTCAAATGTTACTTAAAAAAACAAAAAAACAAAAAAACAAAAAAAAAACCCAACATATGTGAGTCATTTGTTGGTAATAAATGTTTCAAGACAAAAACCTATCCAATCCAGCCATGTGATCTTCCTCAAACTTGATAAAATTTGATTAAAAAAACTCTCTTTTCCCTTGTGTGGATAGAAGTAGCTACAAGGAATCTTCTCCGAATGTGCCTGGTTAGGTAAGCAGTTCAAGACTAAGAAACCTGAATGTAAAAGCCTATATGTTGTATCTTTAGATCCTTAAGCTGTGAGCATAGCAGACAGGAGGTCCATGCAGTCAGTGGAGCCTCACACTCACAAGGAATGAAATCCTGATGCCTATGCTGTTTGAGACACCACAGGCACTACAAACAGCCAGGATCTGCACAGGGCTGTCACATCTGACATGGCACGTGAGGCCACATGAGATATCTCAGAAGACATACAAGAGGTGACATGAGATGGCTCAAATGATATAACACAGATGCTTCTGTCCGGCCAACTTGACTGAGCTGACTCAAACTGCCTAACCCAAAGGCAAGCTGAACCATGCCTTATCCTCCATCACTGTGCTAACTGAGAGTTTAATTCAGTTCCCTAAGCCATGCATGTCAAGCGAGTTGGAAAGCCCTGTGGTAGCCTGGACTTTGACTGGGGTCTGGCAGATGTGATCCTTGCCTTTCACGGTACATCCAGGACAGATAAGAAAGGACAGTAACAGCTATAAAGTGACCTGTTAAACTGATCCCTAAGATCTCAGTGCTAGTAACAGGGCTCAGACCTCAGCACGCATGTAGCCTTCAAGTATCAACGTGCCCTTGTGTTCCTTTCTGTACAGGCCTGAGGATTTCCAGTAATGTTTATGCAGCTACTTCGGTCTTCTACTGTTTATCCATCCGCAGTACTGCATTCCCTCTTCTGTGTATATGTACTTTGGCTTGCATATTTTGTGCAGACATTTTTAGACTTACCCATCATCTTCTTGCTGGCTCACACACTTGATCCATAAACTTCCATCGCTGCCAAACAGCTTCCCACTGGAAATTCTCCACGTGACTTCCAGGCAAGGCATGAGGAGAACTTATCTTCCCACCCCACCCGCCATCCTTAGTGGGAGAGCAGAGCTGGCAGTGAGAGAGCTGGAGGCAGTAACCACCTTTGCTGGGACCAAGGGCATCATAATTGCCGCAGCTCTTTTTCTGGCCATACTGTCATGCAATGCATTGTTTTGTTTTATCTTCTTTTGTTTCTCCATGGAAGACTATAGATACAGTTTCTTTTAACATATGCTATTATTGTATATAAATTAACAATTACAGTCAAATGATTCTTGACCTTTCTTTCCCTTAGAATTGAAAAATGATTAATCTGCTATTACTAGACAGGTTTATCAGATCAACTTGCACTAAAAATTATTAAAATGAATAAAATATACCAAGATTTGTCATTTTACATTTGCATATCTGTATATTTCTTTGAACGTCTGTTACATTGTCACCAAGGAAGCAGTTAGTAGTTCTGTGCTCTCCTTGGATAGATTAATACCATCAATAACCCAAGAGAGGAAAAGGAGGCAGTAGCAACAGTGGCCAGAACAAGAGAAGGAAAAAATAGTAACAAAGAGTACTGTTTATAGAATTATAGTGTCCTCTGTGCTTTCAAACTGAGATGATCACGTCACAGCACAATACATTCATCTGAAGGCCAGGCAATGCCTTCCAAGGAGCCTAAGACAGACAGTAAAGCAGAGAAGCACCCCAGCCCCTGAGCAGCTTCCCCTGACCCTCCCTGGCAAGTCCTCCAGAACATTTGCCTTTCCCCATAACAAACATTGTCATGGTTTCATCCCTATTGTGCTTTGCTCCTCCTTGAATGTACAGCTCATGTCTTCACCTGTCTATTTTGACAAATCCAGATTATTTCATACTTCTTTATAGATTCCTGGCTTGTATATGTCAGTGAACCCTGAACATACTGTTCTGGTGTTTTCTTTTTCTAAGAGTAAAGTAATAGTGGTTCCACCCTGTTTAATCTTCATCCAGGCTATATGCATCTCAGATTCTGATTTAAAATTATGCTTTTAACAGCAGAAATTCACTAGAGACTCATCAGTTCCATTTGACCTGCAAACAAGTGCACTTCTAACCTGTGGTAACTATTT